>NC_090936.1:247691974-247994859 GCF_040938575.1 Ambystoma mexicanum
ATACCAACAAACTGATGGCCCCCCTAGTACAACTTTTCACAGCAGAAGGACACACTGCAGATAGCTTTAAATGGACCATCATAGAGAGAATCAAACCGCCTATCAGAGGGGGAAATTTTAACAACATCCTATTCAGACGAGAACAGCAATGGATTTACAAACTGCATACCTGTTCGAATGGCCTCAACGAAAACATCCAGTGGCACGACCTAGCCGTTCTCAGCTAGGTCTTTCAGGGATCCCCATGTTTTTTGGTAGTTTTTCCATGGTATGTGTGTTTTTTGACGCACCTTTTTTCGCCCTGCAACTTCGGAGCCCTCGAACTCTGAGACCTATGGCTCTCTGTACTATGTGTCCTGGGCCCTGCAGGAATGGATCTACAGACTGCATACCTGTTTGAATGGCCTCCACGCTAAGATCCAGGGGCCCGACCTAGCCGCACCCAGCTAGGTCCCTCAAGGATCACCATGCCTTTTTTGCAGTTTTTCCCATGGTATATGTGTGTTTTTTGACGCAACCGTTTTCGCTCCGCTATTTCGGAGCCCTCTGACTCTGAGACCTCTGGCTCTCCTTTTCATCCTTCTTGGGCACTACTCCCAGCACAGTATTTTGTGAGCATCCATCTTACTCCTAGCATCCCTCCCTAGCTCCTCCCTGGTGGCCTCCCGCTTGGATCCCCTCACTTTAATGGTCCACTCTCAGACCTTCATCACTACAGCAAGTCTTTCTTTTTCTCCCTTCTTTCCCCCCCACTTACCTCCCTTCCCGCCTTCCCCCCTGTCCCACAACATGCTGACACTTCCTTTCCCCTTCGGGCTCCTGTGAGGCTCCCCCTGGCTTTCCACAGCCTGACACGTCTTCGGGTATGTTTTTTGAAATAGCTGATCCCGACGTGCTCTCTCAGGTTTTCGAGAGGCGGTCGGGCACATCCAGCAGTCCACGGCACACACCGCTCACTGCGGGTGTTGCTGTGGCAACAGCAACGTCATCCCGATGCTTGCCGGGCGTGGCCCAGGCGGCCGGCACGTCATCCGGACGCACGCCAGCAACGCGTTGATCGCTTGTTTTTTAGGCAATGGTGCGCATTTTTCATTCGTACGCATTTTGGAAGCTGTACACCGCTTGTGAGCACTCGATGCACCCACTGAGGCTCCAGCAGACATCCTCATTCCAGGTATGCTCTAGTTTTGAGGTAGACTCCTTTTTGCACCCAGTTTGGCCATTGCCCTCATGTGCATTTCTCTGACAAGACTTGTTTCTTGTACTTCCTTTTGAAAATAGTGTTGTCTGCCGGCACCCGATCGGAGTTGCCTCCCCCACCAGTTGTTGGTATAAAGGTATTTGTCCTTTCACTCCTCCATTTTTTCAGCATGTTGTTAACTTGGGAGTGGGGACCTAGCACCCTCCCTCTCAGCCCATCCCACCCACACCCCCCGATGATGAGTCTTAATGCACCAGCGATTAGGCACCCTTAATATCCTGTAGTCCCTTGGCCATTAGTTTTGGTTCTCATTTATTCTCACTCTGCCTTTGAGTGCCTAGATGATCCGTTCCCATAAGGCCATTTCCTGGAGCCTACGCCCCTGTAACTTGTTACCTCTTGTCCACCCCCTCTTCTGCCCCTGCAAGAGACGCCCGATCCAGCTAAGCATTTCTGAACTTCTGGATTTGTCCACCCCTGATAATCACGGTCCTGAAGAAGATGGCTACAGCTACACAAGCCATTGAAACCGGTCGACCCCAGAGGTCATGAGGGCTCTCATGACCTATGACAAATATCCTCAATAAGAAGAAAAGGATATTGCTTCAGATAATTGCTGTTACCCACACTCATGGTGAAAGTGTGTATTTTTACAAGAGCCATCTCTACACCCCTATGCCCCATGGCCATTTTACCTTTTCCTGTTCCCAGGCTTTTTCAACATTCGAACTGCTAGGAATTCCTCCTCACGCGACCTATGGGCAAATATTAAAATTGACACAAGAGAAGGAATAACAGGCAGTTGACCTTTTCCTTGGTCTCTGCAACCACCTCCAGCCAACGACAGAATCTAATCCCCAGTTCTGGAAATTGCTGAACAAAACATGAAATTGGAATCGCCTGAACCATTGGAATTTTTGACTAATTTGAAGATGGAATAAAAACTTCCCACTTTCTGTGCGTTTCTATGTGCTTTGAACTACCACGCAAGGCAACAGTTTCGTTGTATAGGGTTAGCCCTCTCCTCTTTCTCTGCCTGACAGGTGCCAGCACACACGTAACTTAGGGATAGGCACTCCCTCTAAGAACAGGGTGTCTTTCCTTAGGGACAGGTACGTTGAGGAACTGTCCTCCTTGACTCCATATTTCCCCTCCCCTTATCCCACTCTGGCCGAGTGTTTCTATACAATTGTTCTCCCACATATAGAATCCCTTTGAGTCATCTTTCCTACAAAACCGTTGTTTTTGTGATATTACGTTCATCCTGTTAATGGTTAAAAGGATACCAGCGGCTTACCCGTGGTTCTTTCTTTCTTTTTTTACACACAGTTACCCTGTTTGTTGTTAAATTGAGATAGGGATGATACAGTGCAGATATACTGTGGGTCACTTTTCTTCCTGTTAATACTTACAGAAGTAGCTATTAAATTATACCGTCAGCTATGCTCAATGAATTGGATCTGGTCTAGCGGCAGCAGGGCACCTCTATCGGAACTGGATCAGCAAGGCGGTTCTGGTCAACTGGACTGCACCTCACCCTGATTTGAAAGGGCCCCTTCTGGTTACTGGACATGGTAGAGAGCCTGGATGCAAGTTTTCAGCGGGTAAACCTTAGTGGTAGCAAGCCAAGCTGAATCAGAATGAAATCCCTTCAAGTTTGGGATGTTTGCAATTGGGTCAGGCTAGCAATAATTTTGCAATGCTAGAGTCTGGATTCTGCAAAGAAATCTGGATCTTTCAAAGAATTCTGGAGTCAGCTATAAATTGAAGAGTTCTGGATTAAGGTGCTGCGTGGACATCTGGATGGGTTCTGGAAGCAGTCTGTTCTGGAAGAAGCGTGTCTATGTGTTGTCAAACTCCTATATTTATCTATTACACATGTTATGGCATGGGCAGAACTTCAAAACACAACCCCATGGTTATAAGTGGCTACCGGCATGTGCTTTGTTTTGGTTGACAGCCTGAACAGAGCTGTCATCTTATGATAGGATTTAGGAACTCCCACCTAGATTTTTACCCAAAACATATTTTTGCACAAATGTATATGTCCTGTTTGGCCGATTCCGCTAACTACCGTTCCTCCCCACTCTCCTCACCTGATTCAAAGTCCTCAGGTTGCAGTTGCCTGTGAGAGAGATAGTCCTTCTCCTTTTTGTGTTGAAAGTATCTGTCTCGAGAGGAAGCCACAGTGAGTGCTAAAGTATAGCAAACCTGGGGCCCCCTTCCCGAGACCAGACAGTACGAAGGGAAAAAGCCTTTACAGGCAGAAAAAACCCTCCGAGGAGTGCAGCGGTTTGAGAGGATCTGGAGCAAGCAGTTGTAGTGGAGTTGTAGTGGAGTTTTTGAGGCAGGTAGCTGATGGGAGCAGGCGAAGCCGGACATCCAAAGCAAGAAGGATCCGGAGAGAAAGAGAACCACCGGAAAGGGTACCAACAGAGAAAACAACTCCGGAGCAACAGGAACCAGGGCGGCTAAATGACAGCGCAGCCGAAAGGTAAGGCAGAGAAGGCGGGCGTGTAGAACAGCGCACCGTAGAGCTGAGAAAAGAGGCGAGGAGAGGGAAGGAAGAGAGAGAGAGAGGTAGTCCGGGGAAGGCGGACCGAAAGTACAGATAAGTGACCGAGGTGGTCAAGGCTGGAAAACTAGCGTGTAAACCCAAAGGAGCGAGCTAGCGCAGTAAAGGGGGTTGCAACGCGGCGATCGCTGGGAGAGGAGGAAAGAAATACTACCAGCGGCGCCATGTTGGAAAACCACTAGACCGTAGGGTGCGTAACAGAGAAATCACGTAGCGGAACCTGCGCACGCCCTTCCAGCGCGTAACCGCCAACGCGGATACAAACGCCAAACAGGACGGCGAATGACAGTATGCCCCCTCCTAGAGCGTAGGACCCCCGGCTTAAAGGGGAAGCGGGCATGAAACTGAGCCAACAACCGAGGGGCATGAATGTTGGAAGCCGGTTCCCACGAGTCCTCCGACCTAGGGTAACCCTTCCAGGACACCAAATACTCCAACCTACCACGGTAGTGGCGGGAGTCACGTAAAGTAGAGACTTCATATTCCCTAGAGGAATCCACCTGAGGAAAAGGCTGGTCGGGAACAGCTCTCTGGTGGACGTCCGGAATGAAAGGTTTGAGAAGAGAGGCATGGAAGACAGGATGAATGCGGCGGAGGTAAGGAGGTAGTTTAAGTCGAAAGGTAACAGGATTTATTTTGGAAAGAATGGGAAAAGGACCCAAAAAGCGAGGAGAGAGTTTAGAAGGGTGAACCCATCGCGGTAAGAACCTGGTGGACAGCCAGACCTTGTCCCCTTCCTTCCATTCAGGGCAAGGCCTACGATGTTTGTCCGCTTGGGTTTTGTTGTATTGACGACTCTTCTCCAAACACCTTCTGGCAGTGACGTGTGCATCAGAAATAGACTGCAGTACCTCTTCTGCCGTCGGGGAATTGGTGGGCGACGGAATGTAGGGAAGAAGGGATCTTGGGTGCAAAAGAAAGGAGAGAGTCCAATGGCTGTATGAAATTAGTTATTATAAGTAAACTCTGCCGTAGGAAGCAAAGAAACCCAATTGTCCTGAAGACGATTGCTGTAGCATCTAAGGTACTGTTCCAATGTGGCGTTAAGGCGCTCAGTTTGACCGTTGGTCTGAGGGTGGAAGCCAGACAACAGAGCACGTTCCATACCAAGGCGAGAACAAAGAGCCTTCCAAAACTTCGAAACGAATTGGCTGCCACGATCCGAGATGATCTTGTCAGGGAGACCATGAAGACGGAAGATATCCTGGGCGAAAACCTCAGCCATCTCGGTAGCAGTAGGAAGACCAGGCAATGGGGAAAAATGAGCCAGTTTGGTCAAGGTGTCAACTGTAACCATAATACATGAGCAGGAATTGGAAACAGGAAGTTCTACAATGAAATCCGTAGAAAGCAAACCCCAAGGGCGAGAGGGTACCTCAGGTTGGGTGAGAAGACCCAAGGGTTTGCCGGTAATGGACTTAGTCATGGCACAAACCGGGCAACTGAGTATGTAGTCCTCTACATCCTTTTTGAGTTCCGGCCAAAAAAAAGAATGCGTGATAGATTCTGTGGTATTTAGCTTCCCACGATGACCTGCAGTGAGTGAATCATGACACCAATTTATGATCTTCAGACGTAGTGGACCGGAAGGTATGTATAAACGATGGTTGAGGTATAGCAAACCCTCCTTGTTGGTGTAGGAAGTCTCTCCTCTGAGTAGCGGAACAGTACCTTCCGAAGCAACACCAGCTCGAACCTATTCCAAAAAGGTTTTAGCAACTGTTAAGATCCTATTCCTGTGGAACATCGGCTCTGGGGTATGTCTTTTCTCCTCACATTTGGGACCCTTCCGAGAGAGTGCATCCGCAAGAGTATTGTTGGTACCAGGCAAGTAGGTAATTTGCAGATCATATTGGGCAAAGAAATATGCCCAGCGAGCCTGCCTGGAGTTGACACACTCTATATTCTGAAGGACCTTGAGATTCTTATGGTCCGTTCTGATGATAACAGTCTGCCTTGCTCCCATCAATAAATGTCGCCAGGTCTCACATGCTTGTTTTATAGACAGCAATTCTTTTTCCAGTATGGAGTAGTTGAGTTGGCTGGGAGTCCACGTCTTGGAAAGGTAGCAAATGGGGTGCTCTCGTTCCTCGAACACTTGTAGCAGAACAGCTCCAATGGCCATGGCCGAAGCGTCAGTTTCGACGATGAACTGTCTATTCTGGTCAGGATGGCGCAAAATGGGAGCAGTACAAAAGAGATTCTTGAGATTGTGAAAACTCTGTTCTGCTTCGGAAGTCCAGCTAAAGGGACTGTTGGCCTTCTTGAGTAAAGAAGTAATAGGGAGAACTGATTTAGAGAAGTTTGGGATGAATGAGCGATAGAAATTAGAGAGCCCGAGAAACCTTTGGACCTCTTTGATCGAAGTCGGAGAAGGCCAGTCCAGAATAGCTGATACTTTGCTGGGATCCATGGCGATACCTCTTTCAGATAGATGTTACCCTAGATAGGGCACTGAAGTAGCAGCAAAAACACACTTCTCTGGTTTGACAAGAAGTTGGTTGTCTTTAAGTCTTTCCAGAACTTTTTGGACATGGGTTTTGTGTTCCTCTAGAGTGCCGGAATATATCAGGATGTCGTCCAGGTATATGATCATGGAGACAGACAATAAGTCTGAAAACATCCGATCCATAAACCGTTGAAATACAGCAGGAGCATTCACCAAACTAAAGGGCATTACTCGGTACTCAAATAAACCGAAAGGAGTGCGAAAAGCGGTCTTCCATTCATCTCCTTTGGCGATGCGTAACAAATGGTAGGCATTTCTGAGGTCTAATTTGGTGAACCAACGTGCACCTTGAACAGCTTCAATGATCTCATGTATTAATGGCATAGGATACCGATCCCGGATGGTAACCTTGTTGAGGCCTCGGTAATCGATACATGGGCGCAAGTCAGTAGAGTCCCTCTTCTTGACAAAGAACAAAGAAGCTCCGGCAGGAGACTTGGAGGGTTGAATGAGCCCATTCTGAACATTGGCATCAAGATAAACTTTAAGAACCTTTCTTTCCGCTTGAGTTAAAGAGAACATCCTACAGAATGGAACCAAAGCATTAGGTTCTAAGTCAATGTTACAATCTTCTGGCCTATGGGGAGGTAAGGTCACTGGCTTTCTTTCGACGAACACCTCAGAGTAAGGGGAACAGTACAGAGGTAGAGCATGAACCCCAGCCAGTTGTTTGGTAGACCCTGTAACAATCTGAGGAATACTGTCGTCAGAAAAACAGTTGAGCTTGCAGTAGGAGGAACAAAATTGTAGTTGATTGTCCGCCCAATTGACATGAGGGTTATGTTTTCTGAGCCATGTGATGCCAAGAAAAACCGGAAAATGGGCAGCTCGAATGATGTCGAACCGGATTGTCTCAGAATGTTGAAATATGGTAACCGATAGGTCCTCGGTGGTGTGAGTAATGGGTCCTGAAGAGAGAGGAGAACCGTCGACCCCTTCTACCTTTTGATCTTCTTTGCGAGGCAAGGTACGGAGACCCATCCTTTTGGTCCAGATGATGTTGACAAAGTTTCCGGCGGCTCCGCAGTCCAGGAGTGCGAGACACTCGACTGCTCTGCCGTTGACCTTTATAATAACAGGTAGAACCATAAGCTTGGAATCCTCAGGAATGTATGGAGCCGAAATAGAGAGAGAGACATAGGGACTGGTGGATGAATCAGAAGCCCCTCGGAACCAGGTCCCTACTGGCGCCGAGGGAAACCGTTTCCCTGACGTTTCTGAGGAAGTTCAGTACATTCCTTGAGGAGATGTTGATCCGATCCACAATAGGCGCATAGACCTTTCTCCTTCCTTCTTCTTCTTTCAGCCGCGGAAAGAGGTCCTCTAGTAGCTCCAATCTGCATGGGTTCGTCTGAAGTATGGGAAGGAGAGGAGGAGACGGTGTAATCGGAAAAATGAACGGTTCGTTGTTTTCGGCGTTCTGACCTTCGTTCCTGCAGTCTGTATTCAATTTGTAAGGCTGCGGAAAGCAGATCCGGAAAAGATGGTGGCCTGGATGCTCTGGCGAGTTCGTCCTTAATTTCCTCCTTAAGGCCTCGCCGAAATATGGCAAATTGTGCCTGTTCAGACCACCCAGCACCCGAAGCCAATCTCTTGAATTCTGATATGTACGATAGAACATCCGATGACCCTTGTCGGATATCCAACAGGTCCTCGCAGGCGGTGTAAGTCAGTTCGGGTCTCTCAAAAGTTTGCTTCAACAGGGTCTGAAAACCAGCAAAATCGTGTAAGATGGGATTAGCCCCGGTAACCAGCGGAGTGACCCATGTCAGGGCATTGCCGGTCATGTTCGAAATCATGAACCCGATCTTTGTCTGGTCGGTGCCAAACAGCCGGGGCCTGAAAGTAAAATATACTAAGCAGGCCTCCAAAAACTCTTTGACCTTTTTAGGAGTTCCATCGAACTTCCCTGCCGAAAGAGCCATGACAGGAAGTTCTGGGGATTGTGGTTCGCGGGCAGTAATCATCTGTTTCAAGACTACATTCTCTGCCTTAACAGTTTGTAACTCTTGGGACATTCCCTGAATGGCCTTCCATAATTCTTGTATCTGCTCTTCTGCCGACATCTCTTGGCGTTGCAATCTGTCCTGTTTGGCCGATTCCGCTAACTACCGTTCCTCCCCACTCTCCTCACCTGATTCAAAGTCCTCAGGTTGCAGTTGCCTGTGAGAGAGATAGTCCTTCTCCTTTTTGTGTTGAAAGTATCTGTCTCGAGAGGAAGCCACAGTGAGTGCTAAAGTATAGCAAACCTGGGGCCCCCTTCCCGAGACCAGACAGTACGAAGGGAAAAAGCCTTTACAGGCAGAAAAAACCCTCCGAGGAGTGCAGCGGTTTGAGAGGATCTGGAGCAAGCAGTTGTAGTGGAGTTGTAGTGGAGTTCTTGAGGCAGGTAGCTGATGGGAGCAGGCGAAGCCGGACATCCAAAGCAAGAAGGATCCGGAGAGAAAGAGAACCACCGGAAAGGGTACCAACAGAGAAAACAACTCCGGAGCAACAGGAACCAGGGCGGCTGAATGACAGCGCAGCCGAAAGGTAAGGCAGAGAAGGCGGGCGTGGAGAACAGCGCACCGTAGAGCTGAGAAAAGAGGCGAGGAGAGGGAAGGAAGAGAGAGAGAGAGGTAGTCCGGGGAAGGCGGACCGAAAGTACAGATAAGTGACCAAGGTGGTCAAGGCTGGAAAACTAGCATGTAAACCCAAAGGAGCGAGCTAGCACAGTAAAGGGGGTTGCAACGCGGCGATCGCTGGGAGAGGAGGAAAGAAATACTACCAGCGGCGCCATGTTGGAAAACCACTAGACCGTAGGGTGCGTAACAGAGAAATCACGTAGCGGAACCTCCGCACCCCCTTCCAGCGCGTAACCGCCAACGCGGATACAAACGCCAAACAGGGCGGCGAATGACAGTATATTTCTACCATTATGTACCCTCATAAAATTGGACACACACACTTTATATTCAATTGTCTACATTTACATTCACTTCCCAACTTTGTGAGAGCTGTATTGGCCATTCTATGGATTTTTATCAAATTTACCCATAACACTTTGGACTCATCATTTCTAATTTGATACATCTCTGGGCGCTTGTCAGTGGATTGTGTACCTACAATTGTAAGTTTGCAACATTAATAGTTTTGCCACAATCAAACATTTGTCATAACTTTAGTTCCTTACATGGTGCAAGTTTCCTTAATGTCTTCAAATCACAAGGCTGAAATTAGTTTAATGTCTACCAAGTTTCAGATTTCTCCCTCTGTAGGTTGTTCAGTTAAAGAGTTTTCAATTTTTAATCAAAATTAGAATTTCACAGCAAGGTCTTCCTGGGTAACATCCCCCTTTCAGGGAGCAGCTGTCCAGTCCTTTGAAGCTCCCTGATAAACCTACTCCACATCCTGTCCCTCCTTTCAGAAGACAATACATCAGCCTGTCCTTTGTTCTTTGGTTAGTCAGCAGACGAATGTCTAATGTGGCCCCATTGTGTGGCTTGTTGGGATCATGTGGGAACCATTAACAGCCATTAGCCTTCCTGTTCTCAAGGAAGTGTTAAGCAGAGATGTCAGTTTTCCCAGGTCGGCTGTCAGATCAGAATTACATTGTGGATTGGTCCCAGACTGGGCCCCTTGACATTAAAGTATTTCCATTTCCCATATAAAATATAAGCACAGTTTATAAAAGGATTTAAACATTTTAAAAGAATTAGCCCTTCACAAACATGCTTGAAATCGTGGATTTTGCAATTCTTCAGGACAAAGCAAGTACATTTAAGTTGGGTTTAACAGACAATTTCTTTAGGCAGCTGTCAGGCAGTGATGCCTGTATTCCTCTGACGGCCTGGAGAATCCCTGGTTTCAGCACCCTTTTCCTTTCAATAATTCACTGGAAAGATGACAGAATTTAGTGTTACAACAGCACTTTGAAAGATGCCATTGATTATAGAGCTGTGTTTAAGGGGATTTTCGGATTTTACCCCTTCTGTAGGTTGTTCCAAGTGACAGATGACATCTGACAGATGACAGCAGTGATTCCTGCTTTTACACCACTTTGTCTGTTTATGTGGCAGGGTGTGCAGCTCTTTGGTGGTCATGGACCATGCACAATCTTGCAAATTCAGTGCGCACAGGGGTTATTGCCTCAATTTTTGACAGTTTTCTTTCCCCATTGGCAAATGGATGCGGTGTGGCACAGTGGTGTGGATAAAAATATTCTACATATGCTTGGGACGAGGGAGGCGAAAAATGTTTCAGCGGAATTGAACAACTGGACCCTTTCTGGAATTTGTGCCAAAAGTTATGTCGATGCCTTGCATATGTAATTGGACGACCTTCTTTTTCTGGATACTGAACTTTGCATGTTCTCCGCGGATAAGGCATACACTGGGGCTTCATTGGTTGGTTGTGGAGCCTCTGGTTCTTGGACGGCCGACATCCCCTTCCCCTCTTGAATATGACTCTCCGGGACCACCATCAGGGCGGAATGCAGCATTGCCAGGGAACACATGCCCCTCCATGACTGTGGGAGGTGCAAGTATGCCTGTTTACCACAAACCCAGTACGTATCCATTAATGCAGCTGTACCCTTCTTCATGTCTGGGATGATGAGTGTTTTGTTACAGTTCTTGTTTGAGCCCATGTTTACTTTTTCTTCTCTGAGAAAACACAGGTCGTACGTAATTTCTTTTTGCGGTTTGAAGGGCTTTTCCAGGGCTGTTACCCACGTGAGCTTTGTGATGTGTTGGGCCCATATCAGAGAGCATGTTTTCTCGATCCACTGCAACTATTTGACTGCCAACCCTCGTAGTGCCTCTGCCTTGCATGTGATTTGCTCGTCTTGCAATGTATTGTTCGAATGCAGTGTTCCTTTAATTACTAAAAATGTTTCTTTTGGACACACCACCCGTTTGGGTCTTGAGTAGCATGTTTTTTTGTTCTGTAGCAATTCAAAAAAGACAGTATGTGCCTGGAAGTTGTTCTTTATTCTGCACAATGCTAGATGAAGGAGACACTGGGCATCTGCTATAGGTGATTCTAGTGGCAGGAGCACCTTGGGGGTACCCGAGGTGTGGGGGATAAGAGAGCACATGTAACAGCTCTTGTTAGTTGTTTGCTTTGCAGTGGAACTCATGCCTGCATACCACTTGTTGGACTGGTGTGGTTGTCATGGATCTTCTACTGTGTCTAATCCCAATCCAGAATATTCATCATACTTCCTCCTCTGTGCCTCCCTTCTTCTTCTTTTATTACCTTTGGGATGTACTCTTCCTTTCTCTACATCATGCTGCGTTAAAGGTGTTGCCCCCGCACTCTTCTTTTTTCCCATTCATTGTACAAGGTAATAAACCTCTTGGCTATTTCTGCATTTTCTTGCTCTACACTTGTGGGGGAAGGATTGTCTATAGTCGTTTCAGATAGTGGTGTCACAGTTGTGGTTGTGTGATCGTATAACCAGGGTAATTCAGAAGAACGTGGGTCATTCAATTTGTAAATATTGTATTCAGATGCATTGTATGGGGCAGTGGGGCGTACTGATACTTTTGCATCACTTGTACTATTTGTAGGCCTGCGCCACCGTGGTGTGTCCCGTGTCCCCATATTAGTTTAAACCCATCCCATATGAGGTGAGTCCCTGTGTTATCCTGCTTGTCCCATTCCCTCCCACCTCGTTTATATCAATTGATATAAATGCTACAGCCCAATATACTACTAGCCCAAACATCATTGAGAAGAATATCACAGCAAACAAAAACAGACCGCATTCATAACTGTTTCTGCGCAAGTCAAAGTTACTGTTTCCATTTATATCTATTCTAATGCTGTTTACATCGGGGGCCCCCTCCGTTGCCATTGTGTTCTCCTACATAATGAGACATAAAGGTGTATTAAGCAACTCATATACATCACAGTTTTCCTTATTTACATTTTTGTTCATTTCATTTTCTTATCATTACCATTTTTTAATTCAATTATTGTTAGTATATTATTACTTAGAACTGTGAGAGAGGAAGAGATAGAAAGAGAGAGAGAGAGAAAGAGACCAATTTTTCTTTGTTCCATTAACCTTTTTTTATACATCATTCTTTTTCTTAATTTGTGCTTCTTCCCCCTGTCACGTTTGTACTGCTCAATCTACACCTTTTGCCTATTAAGTTTGTATTTCCTCTTCTGCCATTCCCGTTTCTCTTTCCTGTATTACACTTTCATAAGCTTTTCGTATGTCTGTCAAATGTATTCAGTATCTCATCCCCTTCACCTTTACGGCAGTGGGTGTGCAATACATCACTTCATATGGGCCATGAAATCTTGGAGAGTTCCACCGACGTACGAAACCTCTCACATACACCATCTCCCCTGGCATTAGCTGACCTGTTGGACTGTCTGCTGCTGGTGTTATTGTGTCATTTGTTGATTCTTGTGTGAACGGGGGTGCTAGCTGCCTGGCAATCATATGGGCCGCTTTGGTGTGGTTTGTCAAGTATTCATTGAATTCTTCCCCTAATACTGTTGCACTTCTGTGGGCATTCAAGTATCTGCGGAGTGGGGAGTGGGCTGTATGCATGAGTCTTCCTGTCCAATCTCATGAGGGGACAATTGGTGGTCATTGCTGGGTTGATTTCTCAGTTCGAACAAGGCCAGGGGTAAGCAGTACACCCAGTTTTTCTTTAGCGTGAAACACAATTTCGACAATCTCCCCCTCGGGAGACTGTTTATTTTCTCAACCATGCCGTTCGATTGCAGATGATAAATAGTGCACAATTTATGTGCTATTCCCAGCATTGCTGTTACTTCTTTGAACAGATCATTGACAAAATGTGTCCCAGTATCTGAGCCTATTACGTCACAGATACCCCAGCGGGGAAACATTTCCTGCACTAGGAATTTTGCTACGCACTTTACATCTGAGTGTTTGCTGGGGCCTGCCTCCACCCATCTTTCAAAAGGGCAAACAACCACTATCATGTAGCGTGATCCATTGAATCTTTCGCCCATGTCGGCGTAATCTATATGCAACTCTCTGAATGGGCCAGTTGGTTTGGGCAGTTTTCCTCAGAGTGTCATCCCTGAATTATATATCTGACATGTTGTACATTCCATGGCCAGTTTTGATATTTGCTCATGCAACCCTGGTGCAAACCAATTTTCCTGTATCTCTGCCGCATTGAGTTGTTTAGCGTTATGAGCTGGGAAGTGAAGCTGTTGGAATGCTATTTCTAATAACTTGTGGGGTATTACAATTTTACCTGTATTGATTTGACGCCAAAGGAGGTCAGTGGATGATTGGCTACACCCTCTTTTCTCCCACAACTCCTTCTCCTCAACAGTCACCTCTTGTTGTAATTCTAATATCTGGGAAATGGCCATGGAATTATACCCATCTGGGCGATCCTCTTCCACATGTTTCTGTACTATGTACTCACCTGCTTTTTCCTTGGCTAAATATGATGCCTCTTTCGCAGCAGTGTCCGCTGCCGTGTTTCCTAAATTGATGACCTCATTGTTGTTTGTATGGGCCTGGCATTTCACTATGGCCACAACTGTAGGTTTCTTTAGCACCTCTATCAACTCTTTAAGTAGTTCCACATGCTGCACTGGGGAGCCGTCTGCTCTGTGGAATCCTCTCCTCTCCCATCTAGCCAATCCCTCATGTACTGTTGTTGTCATGTATGCAGAGTCTGTGTATATTGTTACCACGCATCCCTTTGCTGCATGTAGTGCTTCGATGAGTGCTACTAACTCTGCTGCTTGTGCTGAGTAATGGGCAGGTAACCTTTGTTGGACGAGTACTTCATATTCACCTTCCTCTAGTCGCACAACAGCCACCCCACATGTTTCTCTCCTGTCTCTGAATTTATTGATGCTGACCAATCTATAAAGTATATTTCTCCTCAGATAATGCATTTTCACTTGCGGTGGGTGTGTCTCCATCGTCGCCTCTGTAGGCAGCACAATCGTGTGTTTGCATGTCTTCCACGTTGCATGCTTCTGTGATAAATGTTGCAGGGTTAACTGTTTTACATCTCACTACGTGTATGTTAGCGATGGATAGGATAATCTTGTAAGCTGTTGCTCTTTGTGTGGTCAGTGTGCTCTTTGATCTTTCTAATATTGCGAATAGTGAATGTTCTACAAATAGTGTCACAGAACATCCCATCACAATCGTTGCACTTTTCTCTATCACGAAGGCTGCGGCGGCGAGAGACTGCTCGCAAGCGAAGTGTCCTTGCATGAATGCATCTAGCGTACCACTGTAGTACGCCAAAGGCTTATGTCCCAAGGATGTTTTTTGTGTTAGCACTGCTGTCATAAGTGTCCCATTACAATGTGAAAATAAGTAGAACTTGCATTCATAATCTGGTTTCGCGAGTACTGGTGCTGTTGAGATCAGTTCTTTTAATGTGCTGAATGCGTCATGCATTTCTGCTGTCCATTGTATTTCTTTGTTTTCCCTTTGTGTTTCTTTAAGTCCCTACAGTAATGGTTTTGTGTATCCTGCATATTCTGAGATCCAGGCATGGCAGTAATTGCACATTCCGAGAAACTTCCGCTTTTCCATCACTGTCTTAGGCTCATAGCGCGTACTGCAGCCGCCCTGTCTGGTATGATACTTTTACCAACCTTTGATATCAATTGACCCAGATACAACACTTCTTCCTGACAGTATTGTAATTTCTCCTTATCCACCTTGTAACCTTTATGGGCCAACAATGTCAAAAGCATAATAGAGTCTTTCCTGCACTCATCTTCATCTTTCCCGCAAATCAGGAGATCATCCACATATTGAATGATCGTGCTCTTTGTGACAATATTCCCAAGATCTTCATGTAGAATTCTGTTGAATATACTTGGGCTCTCACAGTATCCCTGAGGTAATCTGCAATGCTCATATCCTTTCCCTCCCAGGGTGAATGCTGTCAAATATTGGGAATCAGGGTCCAGTGGGACTGAGAAAAACGCGTTCTTCAAGTCCACCACTGTAAAACAGGAAGCATCTTTGCTATGCTACACAAAATAGATGCAGGATTTGGGACCAAAGGGAACTTCTTTTTGGATGATGTCATTAAGGGGGCATAGGTCCTGGATCATCCTCCATGCCTGCCCTTTTCTTTCTTGATGTTGTAAATGCAAGTATTACATGGCGAATTTGAGGGCACTATTATACCCTGCACTAGCAGTGCATATATTGTTTCTTTTATCCCTTCTTCTACTTTCGGGACAGGGGGTATTGTTTTATTCGGGGCAACAATGCCCCTGGTTTGATTTTTATTTCTACTGGTGTTACCTCGCCCAGCAGACCCACATCATGTGGGCCTGTGGTCCACAATTCTTGTGGCACCAGTTGCATGTCATAATTGAAAAAGGAAGGTGGCGACCCTACCACTGCCATTAGCTGTACTGGTACCTGTCTTGTTTGTATCATGATATTGCAGGGGATCACAATCTCCATCACTATCTCCCCATCGCTGTCTGAATCAGTAAAAAGGTCCTCGTCTGACAAATCTCGGAGTGGAATGTAAGCATTTTTGCACAATACTGTTCACCACTAACACCCATGTATGTCCATTCCTATGACCACTATTCTTTGCGCGGACACCTGTACTGCATGCAAATCTAAGGACATCACTGTTCCTGGCATTATTTCTGGGCATTCTATAGGACGGAAAACAAACTCTGCGGGCACTCTCCACTCTTGGCGCTTTAACTCAGAGACCACTCGTGCTAGTGTTTTTAGCCCCTGGATGAACATGTCTGGGTAAACTGGTATGACACGTATCTCCGGTGCTGTGGATTGTGTGTGTACTACCAACATCACACGCAATGGGCAGATCCCCAGGGTCGAGCAGACTATCCCTCTTTCAGTGAACAATATAGTCATATTGAGCTTGCTGAGGAGGTCCCTCCCCAGCAAGTTAATCGGTGATTCTTCATGGTACAGTAAGGGTGCTCGTACTGTCTTCCCACCCACTGCTACATCCAAATCTTCTGTGTAAGGAACTCCAACCACCGCCCCAGAGAACACTTGCATTTCCAATTTACAATTAGATAACGGAAACCTGCCTTCTCGTAGGCATGATTTTTTGGCTCCCGAACCTACCATAAAAATGAATTGTCTATTCCCTATCTCCGCCCCACCAATGGTTCCTCAGCTGCATCAAGGGTCGCCAATAGTACTGGACACGCAAGTGCTCTCTGTGGGCTGTCCTATGCTGGGTGCCTTGTCGTTCCCCCATTGTCAAAAACATTCCCCTACACCACTGCCACTCCACCAAAGGGTGTAGGTGCACCATTTGCCGTTGTGACGAAAGGGTTACCTTGTACATGTGTCATGTGTTCGCGGTATTGTGAGTGCTGTTGAACATTACGCGGCGGTGCCCTGTGCTCATCTGTGTATCTCTGATCCTGTTGATCTTCTCTCCCTCCACCTCCCTTTGGCAGCCCATGTGGGCTTCCTGGGTGGGGGTGGCCATACTACTGTTCATTTTGATAATTATTCATGGGTCTGCTTCTACACTCCCTTGAAAAATTTCCCCACCTTCCGCAATTCCAACAATTACCTTGTTCTTCCCTTGGACCTGGACCTCCGTATCCACCATACCCTTCATACCCTGGACCACCCCCTCTTTGCCCTCTGTACCCACCTCGTCCTCAGCAGGCACTCCTTGCTTGCCACTGTGGCCCTCTGAATTGCTCCTCACCATTCCACTGCTCCTGTCCGTTTCCTGCCCAATTAAACCATTGATAATAAATAAAGAAATGAGAAAGTGCAGAAATCCCGAGCAACCACAGACCGTTATCCAACCTGCCCTACCCAGCAAAGATCCTGCAGAATCAAGTGTACAAGATCCTAATTAAATATGTTGAAACAAATGGAATACTCGACTGGTCACAAGTTGGCTTTAGACCAATGAGATGAACAGAATCAGCACTCCTATCGATATGGGATGAGCTGAAAATAAACGCGGACGACAATACCCAATTGACCCCCATACTATTAGACATATCAGCTGCTTTTGACACGGTCAGCCACGCAACACTAATAAAAAGACAGATGGAATGTGGCATACAGGAATCCACACTAAAGTGGCTTACCTCTCATTCCTAACAAACTAAACCGAAAGAAACTATCTATCATCGTTCACCTCAAACACCAAAAACATATCCTGAGGAGTCCCACAGGGATCCAGCCTCTTTCCTCTGTTTTTCAACATTTACATGTGCCCATTATGAGAATCATTTGAACCCACAGACTAACAGTCAACAACTATGTCAATGACACACAAACCAACGAACAAAATAACTGCCTCAACAAATGCCTCACCGACATCTACAATTGGATGACAACAAACAACCTTAAACTGAACCTGGCAAACGTGGAAATAATGCTCTCACTTGCAGAAATTCATAGAGGTAGCCAACACCTGGACTGGCCGGCCGGCATGGGAACGCAACCCATGTGGAGTCGAAGATGACCGAGAGGTTTTTAGCCTCACAGGTGGGAGCAGGAAGAGGGCCAAGAGAGGCCAGCCAGAAAGTGACAGGAAAGGAGGGAGCAGGTGTGTCGATGAGGAGAATCTCAGTCTTACTGGCATTAAGGCAGAGATCATTGGCAGCACACTACTCCTGGATAGCAGACAGACAGACAGTCTGAGATGAGCGAAGGAGAAGAATTGTTGGAGGGTAGCCTGATAATGAGTTGAGTGTCATCCGCATAGCATTAACAATAGGGGCAAAGTGCGCCAATACAGTGGGCAAGAAGTGCCAGGTATTGGTTGATCAGCCAGGGAGAGAGGTTAGACCCCTGGGGAACACCACAGGGAGAGATAGAGCTAGAGGAGAGGAAGGACTCAATTTGGACCTGGAGGGTCGATCAGAGAGGAAAGAGGTCAGCCAAGCCAGGGCCTGATCGGTAATACCCAGGTTATCATGGAGACGGTTGAGCAGGATGGCATGGTTGACCATGTCAAAGGCAGAAGAGAGATCAAGTAAGATGAGGACACAGGGGGTGTTGAAATCAAGATTGGAGAGCAGGTCTTCACTGATATTCAGGAGAGAGGTTTCCGTGCTTCTGGCTGCTCTGAAGCCAGACTGATGGGCATGGAGACAACCAACAGATTCAGTGTGAAGATTAAGCTGGGAGATAGCCAGCTTTTCCAGGAATTTGCCCAGGATAGGAGGGATGGAGATTGGGCGATAGTTAGAAGGGCAGTAGGGGTCGGCTGAGGGATTCTTAAGAAGAGGGTGCACAAGGGAGTGCTTCAGGGAGGAAGGGAAGACACAAGTGGTGAGGGAGTTGTTACAGAAGTCAGCCAGAGCAGAGGCCAAGGTGTCAATGTTGACCTTGATGGTTTTGGAGGAACAGAGGTGAACCTGTTTTGATGAGACTTTCATAAATCTGAATTGTCTAGAAACCTAGTCTGGTGAGAACAAGGGAAAGGCAGGGAAGGGGGGAGGAGAGGTGTCCGAAGAAGGGCCAGAGGAAGAGCAGGGAGAAGTGGGTGAAGGGGGAGAGGAAGAGAGAGTGGACAGGATGTCCTGGTTTTAGAGATGAAATGAGAAGCCAGGGCCATGCAGAGTGCCTGGGAGGGGACAGGAGAGGGAGAGACTGCAGCAGGATTGGCCAGCTCCTTTCAGATTTTAAAGAGTTTGGTCGAGTTGTTAGATGCTGCAGAGAGGCAGACTTGGATGTGGGCTCTCTTGTTGGTGCGGACAGAGAGCCGGTATTGCCTTTGGAACAGGCTGCAGGCCAGTTTGTCAGAGCATGTACCGGAAGCACACACTTTCCTCTCAGCCACCCTGCACTTGCGTTTAAGGGTGGCGAGGTCTGAGTCATACCAGGATTTACACTTGGCTTTGGGGTTCAAGAGAATTCTCGTGACGGGGCAAGGACGTCGAGAGTATCAGATATAGCAGAGTGGAGCATGAAAAAGGGCTGTGTCATGGTGTGAGTCAGCCAAAGGGGTAGGGGGTGGCTAGAAAGTGGAGGCGAAAGCCTCAACTGACACACGCTTCATGGGTCGGATAACTGAGAAGATAGGTGGCATTGATGGAATTGGCTTGGTCTGAGGCGTGGAGAGAGTGAGCATGAAGGAAAGGAGAAAGTGATCACTCCAGGAGAGAGGAGTGGTGAGAGGGATAGAAAGGGGAAGGTCTGTAGAGATAAGAACATCAAGAGTGTGCCCTGCAGAGTCAGTCAGGCCAGAGGGGAGGATAGAGAGTGAGAGAGAGTCGCAGAGGTCGCGAAAGAGTCCAGAGAAAGGACAGGAAGCATCCAGGTGGATGTTAAAGTCTCCAAGAAGGACTAGTTCAGTGGTCAATACCAGGAGGGAAGAGGAGAGGTCCTCCCACCCAGAGAGGAAGGAGGAGATCTGACCATGTGTCCAATATATGGTAGCCACAGTAAGGGAATGGCTATGAGAGAGAGAACGCCCGCATATGAGGCATTCGAAAGAGGAGTTGGCCTGCGTAGGAATGACAGAGGCAGGAATCCACTCAGGGAAGATCAGGGCTACACCTCCTCTGGAACAGTTGGACCTAGGCACGGAGAGGATCTTGTAGCCATCAAGGAGGAGAGTCTCAAAGCTTGTGACAGAGCTGTCCATGAACCATGTCTCGGTGAGACCGAGGACAACAAGGTCAAGTTCTTCCAGGAGGCTGTAGATGTCAGAGGAGTGTTTGACAGCTGAGCGACAGTTAAGAGTGGCAAAATGGAGAAGGTTGTCGTCCTGGAACGACTTTCAGGGAGGAGTACAAATCAGAGGTACACCCTGCGGAGGTGCAGAAGAAGCCTGAGGGGGGGCAGAGGAGGAAGGAGGAGAGGGCAAGGTAGCCAAGGAGGAGACAGGAGGGGAGGCTAGGAAGCTGTGGAGGGAAGAGAAGGGACAGCAGGAGAAGGAAGGAAATTGATGAGGCACTTTAAGCGTCTATCAAAGAGGAGAAGGTTGGCCTGAGGGCCTTAGACCAAGACAATACCATTCAGTTAAACATTTATGATGACATTAGAGGAGTCGAAGGAGGCCAGTAGGGCCTCCCACCGGGAGCCACCATTAATGGGAGAAGAAGAGAGAGGAGAAAGCACAGAGACCATATGAAGAGTCCATAGGTCTGGCGAGGGAACGCCAAAGAGGATGTCGGTGAGGGTTTGCCTAGAGGAGGCACAGGTATAGGTGTCAGCGATAGGGAGGCTTGGGTTGGAGACTAGGAGATCCTTTTTCAACTTCTTCCTACCAGATTTAGTGAGGAGAGCAGGATAGTCGATAGAGAAGCAGTTAGAAATGATAGGGGAGACAGAGGGCACAAAAGAGTAGGTGGGGAGAGGAGAGAAGAGGAAGGGGAAGGAGGGGCGCAAGCAGACAAGACAGAGAGAGACGAGACAATAGAAGACAATTGGACAAGATGATAGGCGCTCAGAAAATGGCAGAAATTTGGGAGATTAATGCTTTGCTAGGAAGTGAAAACCATAGAATGGTGCAACTTTCACGATGCAATTTAAACAGGGAGAAACCACACTTAATTCTGAGAGTCCTGTATAAGGGGAAAAAGTTCTAGGTTTAACAATGCAATTTTAAATACTTCCACAATGCAATTTTAAATACTTTCACAGTGCAATTTTAAACCAGGAGAAAACACACCTAAGTGTGAGAGTCCTGTATAAAGGGAAAAAGGCCTAGGTTTCACAATGCAATTTTAAATACTTTCATAATGCAATTTTAAATACTTTCACAATGCAATTTTAAATACTTTCACAATGCAATATTAAACCAGGAGAACACCCACCTAAGTGTGGGTAAGTCCTCTAGAAGGGGAAAAAGGCCTAGGTTTCACAATGCAATTTTTAATAATTTCACAATTGAATTTGAAACCAAGTGAAAGTTTGAGAGTATGCTAAGTGGCATGGTATCAAGGGTAGAGTGAAGTCTCCACTCCTAACCCGGGCCACTCCTACCTTACTTAATATCTGCTGGTTGATGGCTGGCCGCTGGCTTCCTGTGTTGACACCTGCAGACACTAGCTGGTGCCGCCTCTGTAGGAGCCCCCCTTTGCCTAGGGGCCATTAGCCCCAGGGGCTTCCGCGCACAGGGCTGTCCTGGGAGGATCAGTGATGAAAAACAGACACAGTAATCACGGGAGGTGGGCGGGCTGGGAGGCGGTAAGGAACAGGGACCAGGAAACATGACAAGGGAGGTGGAATATAACGGTGCTCAGAGCGCTACAACAGACAAGTTATTAAAACAAGTAAGGCCCTAGAGGTTCTCAAGTAGGTTAGCCTCACCTGATGTTTAAGTCAAAGTAGCGCGAGGGAAGCTCAGTGGGCCGGTAGGCTCGAGGCAGGAAAATCAAACCACCAATCACAGGAGGTGGGCAGGCAGGGAAGCTGTAGGAAGCAGGGACCAGGAAATACACGACAGTGGAGGTGGAATACAACAGCGATCAGAGGGCTACAACAGCCAAGTTATTAAAACAAGTAAGGCCCAGCAGGGTCTGAAGTAGGTTAGCCTCACCTGATGTTCAAGCCACAACCGAAACAGGACACCAGCAACAAAAACATCACAGACAAAAAAGAAATACACTAAGGGACACAGTTTCACAGACAAAAGTCCCAATGGCTTAGAGAACCAGAACACGGCACCACTCCCACCTCCTGCCCATACCCCTTCCACATCCCAACAATTAGACAGAACTAGGAAAGACTGCAGACCAACCAAAGGAAAGATTTTTAGGAATAGCATCAAGCCCAATGATACACCAAGGAAATTCAGACAGGTAAACCACAAAATCATAGTAAACCCTCAACCGGCCCACCCACAACCAGGGCAACCAATACCTATAACCATGGGCCGGACAACAGAGCATCCTGCAAACTATACTCAGAACTCATGCCACGCACCCTTCAGTGAACCGACCAGACATCAGCTCCACATCCCGCAACCACCACTAGGTAGAGAGGGAGTAAGATGATTGGAAGGACCCCAGTTGGATCTGGGAGGGTTGAACAGAGAGGAAAGAGGTCAGCCAGGCCAGAGCCTGATCAGTGATACCCCGGTAATCACGGATACAGTTGAGCAGGATGGTATGGTTGACCGTGTTGAAGGCAGAAGAGAGATCGAGTAGGATGAGGACAGAGGGAATGTTAGAGTCAAGGTTGCAGAGACTATCTTTACAGATGTTCAGGAGAGCAGTTTCCATGCTTCTGGCAGCTCTGAAGTCAGGTTGGTGGTCTTGGAGACAGCCAACAGAATTGGAATGAAGGTTAAGCTGAGAGAAGGCCAGCTTTTCAAGGAGTTTGCCCAAGAAAGGAGTAATGGAAATTTTGCGATAGCCGGACAAAAAGGATCAGCTGTGGGTTTCTTGAGAAGAGGATGCAGAAGGGAGTGATTCAGAGGGGAGGGGAAGGATCCTGAGGCAAAGGGGTGGTTGCAGAAATCAGAAATGGCCAAAGCAAGTGTATTGACGTGGTCCTTGATGGTTTTAGAGGAACAGGGATGAACCTGTTTAGATGAGGCTTTCATAGGTCGGACCTGTCTAGCGACTCATCATAGGAGAAAAGAGGGAAGGATGAGAAAGAGGGTGGAGGAGTGGCTGAATGAGGGTCAGCATGCACAGACAGAGAGGGGAGAGGAGGGGGAGGAGAGGAGAGGGTGGACAGGATGTCCTGGGTTTGTGAGATAAAGTGAGCGGCAAGGGCATTGCAAAGAGCCTGGGAGGCAACGGTAGGGTTAGAGACCGCATCAGGGTTGGCAAGCTCCTTGCAGATTTTAAAGAGTTCGGCTGAATTGTTAGATGCCGCAGAGACACAGGCTTGAATGTGGATTCTCTTCTTGGTGAGGACAGAGAGTCAGTATTGCCTTTGGAGAAGACTCCAGGCCAGTTTGTCAAAGGATGAACAAGAAGCCCTCAATATCTTCTCAGCTGCTCTACACTTACATTTAAGTGTAGCTAGGTCAGATTCATACCAGGAATTACACTTGGCTTTGGACTTCAAAGGGATCCTCCTGACAGGGGCAAGAGCATCAAGAGTATCAGAAACAGAAGAGTAGAGCAGAGACAGGGTAGTGTCAGGATGTGAGTCAGCTAGAGGTGTACGGGAGAGTGAAGGTGGCGGCGAAAGCCTCAAATGACATACGCTTCATGGGTGGGATGTCTGAGAAGGTAGGTGGCAATATTGTGGTAGGCTTGGCATGGGGGGGAGAGAGAGAGAGAGAGAGAGAGAGACTAGAGGAGGGAATGCTCACTCCAGGAGAGAGGAGTGGTCAGAGGGATGGAGAGCGGGAGGTTAGAGGAGATCAAGACATCGAGTGTGTGCCCTGCAGAGTGAGTCGGGCCAGAGGGGAGGATGGACAGGGAGAGGGAGTTGCAGAGGTCACGATAGAGTAAAGAGGAGGAACAAGGAGAGCCTAGATGAATATTGAGGTCACCAGGGAGGAGAAGTTGAGTGTTAGAGGCCAAGAGGGAGGGGGAGAGGTCCACCCACTCAGAGAGAAAAGAGGTGATTTGGCCAGGAGGCCGGTAGACAGTAGCCACAGTAAGAGAGTGGCAAGGAGAGAGAGAGAGCCTACAGACAAGGCATTCAACTGAGGAGCAGGTCAGAGTGGGAATGAGAGAGGCATGACTCCACTCAGGAAAGATCAGGGCTATCCCCCCACCAGACTGGGATGATCTGGGTGCGGAGTGGATCTTGTAGCCATCTGGGAGGAGAGTGGCAAAGCTTGTGACAGAGCTCGCCATGAACCATGTCTCAGCAACGCCAAGGACATCAAGGTCCAGTTCTTCAAGCAGGTGGCAGATGTCAGATGAGTGTTTGACAGCAGAGTTGAGAGTGGCAAGATGAAGAAGGTTGACAGTCTTAATGACCTTCTGGCCTTCTGGGGTGGGGTACAGATCATAGGTACACCCTGAGGAGGTGAAGGGGCCCTAGGAGGGGCATAGGAGGAGAAAGAGAGGGCAAGGTAGCCAAAGGGGAGAGGAGGGGACAGCAGGAGATGTGAGGAAGTTGATGAGGCGAGGGAAACACCTAACAAAGAGGAGGATATTGGCCTGAGGGCCTTGGACCTTGACAGTGCTATTAAGGTAGACATTAATGATGACTTTAGAGAAGTGGCAGGAAGCCATGAGAACTTCCCAGTGAGTGCCACCATTAATGGAAGAGGAGGAGATAGGACAGAGCACAGAGATCATATGGAGAGTCCATAGATGTGGTGAAAGAACGACAAAGAGGATGTTGGTGAGGGTCTGTTTAGAGGAAGCTTTGGAGTAGGTGTCGACGATAGGGAGACCAGGGTTGGAGGACAACATATCCTTTTTGAATTTCTTTCTGCCAGACTAGTGAAAACGGAAGGATAGTCAATGGAGAAGCAGTTGGAAAAGATGGGAGAAACATAAAGCGCCATGTGAATGGAAGTGACAAAAGGAGGGAGAAGCAGAGGGGGCTAAGGCAGGTAGTTGTGGAACAAAAGAGAATGGTGAGGTCACTGGGCCGGCAGGTTACAGAGAAGCAACAATTTACAAGCAAAGTGCAGAGAAATTAGGAATGGGCAGACAAATTTGACTTTTCAACAAAACGCCAAAACAGTAAAATTTGACATCTCAACAAAATGCAAAAACAGATATAAATTATTATTTTTTCTCCAAAAACAAATTTCTTCTTTTTACCCCTTGAAGTTCAGTGAGACAGGATCAATTGTCCTACCTCATGGATGAGGCTGTAGCAGCCCGGCAAGACCATGGTCCTCAAATGCAGATGGTAGGGTGGTGTGAAAACAGGACCTCACTCGCCATTTCAGTATGAGGTAAAGAAAGGATTCAAAGTTAGTGGGCCTTTGGTGAGGAGGCCGGTTAAAGCCTTCTGGTCCCCTTTTGGCTAGAAAAGGAAGCCAAGAGCCAATGAAAAATGTGGGAGAGGCGAAAGTCAGCTCAGTATTACTGTCTGAAGCAATGCAAAGAACAGGGAGGCCATTATCAAGGTATCACATGGTAGGCAATTAGATAGGCAAAAAGCATGGAAATGCATGGTACTTCAAGTAGCAGGCAGCAGGTGTTACGGCAAAGACTGCCAGGTGGCGCGATGGGAAAGCGCTGCGATAAACTTGATTTTCACACACATTTAAGTGATTTTTTTTTCAAAAACAAGTCCAAATGTCTTCTTTTTACACCTCGAAATGCAGTGACACAGGATACATTGTCCTACCTCGTGGATGAAGCTGCAGCAGCCCCGCAAGACCAGGCTCCTCCAATGTAGATGGTAGGGTGGGGGGAAAACAGGACCTCACTTGCCATTTCAGTATGAGGAGTGTCATCTCTGCTGTTGGAGGTTACAGCTTACATGATAATTCTTATGCTTCTGGGATGGCTGAGTTTGTTTGGAGTCCTACTTACATATTTTTTATTCACTTTAGTGTAAAAAGCCTAATGTTCAAGAAATAGCATTATTAGTACTCCTAACGGTTTCCTGATTAGTATTAAATGCTGCTATACGTGTTACGGATATGTGGGTATACTCATGTAAATGGTCTATTCCTTAGGCCTACCTCTCCTTGGGGATATTGCTTACTGAAACACTGTTGTTGTTGGTGCATATTGGGCCTAGAAATGGAGTTCTACGTGGATGTGGTTGCGTTCTTTATGATCTTGCTTTTTATGTCTAGGGACCTTCAGAACTTGTATTTTCGTGTATGTTGGTGGCATTGGATATACTCCCCAACAAATCCGCTTTCGTCTCTCTAGGGACAAATCTATCTATATATTCTTTAATTTTCCTATACTCTTCTTGTTTCCAATCGTATACAGTCTTGGGCACCCAGATTTTGCATACGTTTCTCAAATCTCTACCCCTTTGGCACAGTCCCATAGCTTGCATTCTAATAAGTTGCAGTCTGTCTGCTGCTGGGTTTACATGGCATTCCAGAAAATGTTCTTTCTGGGTTGGGGAGTGGTAACCAGGGGCTATATTCTAGGCCTATGGGATGGTCTATTGGAACAATTTTTATTTTCCCCACCTCTGTTTCTCAGTCAGTTAGGCAGCTTTCTTTTTTCGAAAGAGGAGTGGTATCACCTACCATCACTGCAAGAAGAGTTACTGTATTTCCACGGGACACACAACATATTATGACTATTTGGTAAATATTCCAGATTATTATCAAGAAAATAAGGATGGGAAATAGGACTCTGCATATGTTAGTGAGCCATTGTGGCATCCAGGTGATAAGGACTGACAATCAATTCTCATCTTTATTGATCCCTCCAGCTTCCTCCATGTCCATTTTTAGTTTTGCCATCTGTTTAATTGCAATTGTCAATGTACCATTATCTGCATCAATAGGAGGCTCATATGTGCAGCACACACTTCCAATTTTGCAGCATATGCCACCTTCGATTGCTGTTAATAATTCTAATACTATTCGATTTTGGAGCACCATAAGCTGTAGCCCACGCAGTTCTTCACAGATTGTGTTGAGCCAATGCTCAGTGGCATTTGAAAGTTCCATCAAGTTCCAGTGCACAATCTGGATCCATTTAGTGTTTGTGTCTGTTTGTATTCCAGGGGTAAACAGGGGGGTGAAAAAAGTTTCTGTTTTGGAGAAGGGTCTATATTGTGAAGGTATCTACTCCAGGGCTTTGTATGCTTCATTTGAGAAGTAGTTGGACCTTTTCCTTAGCTTTGCTGTTTGAAATTCACATGTCCTTGACTGTCAAGGGCACTGCAGGGTGCTGGGACTTGTCTATTGGCCAATTCTACATGAATTTCTGGGACCAATAGTACAGGGGCATGCAGTGTCACTAAGGAACAAAGTCCATTCCATGAGGGAGGTAAATAAGAGTAAGAATGTGTACTATACTACCCAAGTCGACAAGAAGTCCACGATTGTGGCTGTTCCCTCATCCAAGGCTGGCATCACATGGGTTTCATTGCAGTTGCTATTCTGGCCAACTGGCACGCTTCCTTTGCTCCTGAAACAAAATGAAGATCAAGCGAGTTTCTGTACTTTTACATGTTGACGTAAGTTGGCCAATTTATTTACATGCAATGCCCATACATATCTTCAACTCTCATCAGTTCTCATTATAGCTTATTCTATGAATCCCATTAGTCCCTCTGTATTGAATATTACTTGCCCCTTCAGATGCTTTTGTTCCAATACATTTAATCATCTGCTGTTTTGCAAGACATTGTACACTTTCAGTTTGTCCTTTCCCTTTACATTCTTCTTCAGATCTTTTTTCCATTTCAATTTGTATTGTGTGTCGCTGAAACTGCCCTTGCACCTTGCAGAATACTAAATGTGCTAAGCATTGTGCCTCTAGAGTTGGCACTTCCTTAGATAAGAACAGTCTGGGGGTACCAGATGCATGCGGGATAAGCCCACATATGTAACATGACTCATTCACTTGGGCCCTACCGATTGCTTTCATTGTTTCATACCAGATATTAGTACCATCAGAATGGTGCTCATATAACAAGTTAGTATCTGCATCTGTATTCAATTGTCTTTTATGTCTGGTCACTAGGTTATAGTGGCAACATTTGCTACTTCTGTATCATTATTTCATTCATCTCTAAAACCGAACACATGTGTTTCATTAATGAAAAGGAGAGAAGAAGAGAAAGGAATAGACAACCTACCCCTAAAAACATATTCTTAATAATTCTATATTTTTTTCATTTTGGCTTCCTGAATATTTCCTGTTGCACTAGCTCTGCTGTGCCCAGAAGGCTGCATTCTCCTCACATTATTTTTTATAGTCCAACTCAACTTTGGTTGCTGATTCCTTCTCGGGTCTCAATTTCTGCTTCTGTTCAATGCTTTGATGTGGTGCTGGTATCCTTGCGCAGATTGGTGAGGTGAAGTCATGCATGGAGGCTCTTCAACTTTCCTGCAGTAGGTGTAGCTTTCTCCACTTCATAGGTTCCCATGAATTTGGGCTGACTCCAGTGAAACGTGTGCTGTCTGGAGTAGACTCTGTTGCCTTGCTGTAGCTAAAGGGGTTCTTCTGTCGCTGGTCCGTGTTGGTCTGTTGGAGTTTGTTGGTGCACTCTGACATTTATCTGGGAAGAGATAAGCTTAGCACAGTTTGACATATTTTTGAGATACACATTCAATTCTTCCCCCAACAAATCAGAACTTCTATGTTCATCAGCTACTGTTCGTGTGGGCATAGCGGTGGTATTCATTCTCCTTCCCGTCACCACCTCAAACAGTGACAAGTGGTGGTCTTTGCTTGGCTGGTTACCGAGACTGAACAGTGCGAGTGGCCGGCAGTAGAGCCAGATCTTCTTTAGTGTGTCACACACATTTGCAAGTTTAATCTTGAGTAATCAGTTCAGACGGACTACCACCCCATTTGCTTGAGGGTGGTAGGCTGTGCACAGCTTGTGTCTAATACCTAACAATCTTGTTACCTCATTAAAGAATTTGTTTACAAAATGAGGGCCAATGTTGGACCTCAGTATTCACAGATACCCCATCTGGTGAACACTTCTCTATGTAGGAATCTGCCATCAGATCTGGCATCTGGATTCACACAGGTTCCTGCTTCGACCCAGCAGGAATATGAGCACAACATTATTATTACGTACCTGTATGTACTGTATCTGTTCACCATTAATATAATCAATATGTAGCTCTGTGAAGGGCCCTGATGGGCAGGCAAGTTTGCTATTAGTGTCTTGAGTAGTGCCCTGGATGAAACTTGTGGCATGTGGTACAATTTGCCACAAACCTATCGACTTGTTCGGCCAAGTTGGGAATAAACCAGTCCTCACTGATGTGAGCAGCAATATGCTGCCTAGGTGCATGCGTGGGGTAATGATGTTGCTCCATGGCAATAATCAATTTCTTCATGGGCTTTACTACTTTACCTGTGCTGTTTTGTCTCCAAATGATGTCAATGGGTGATAGCACATATCCCTTTTTCACCCACAATGCTTTTTTGCTCTGGTGATGCTCTTTCTTGGAACTCAATGATGTGCTCTTTAGATAAAGAACTATAAACATCTGCTAGTCACTCCTGTACTGCTTTGACAGGCATTTGACTTTCCGCTGGAGAGGGTATATAAGATGCCTGTTTGGCAGCTGTGTCAGCAGGCGCATTTCCATGTGAGATCAGCTATTTACCATTGGACTGCACTACACACTTCACAATGGCTACATGGAGGGGACATTTCAATGCTTCTATTAAAGGTAGTATGTTGAATGAGTGACCAGTCAGCTCATTTGTATTCTCTTCTCTTCCAGCTTGATAAGCCTGAAAATACTGTAAATGTCATGTAAGCTGAGTCTGTTTGTATGGTGACATCATCATCTGTTGATGCTTCTAGCGCTTCTATGAGTGCTATAAGCTTTACCACATGTGCATAATAGTGTGAGGGTAATCTCTGTTGCTTGGAATTCTTCCTCTTGGCCTCTTACATATTTTATCACTGCTTCTCTGGTGTTTCTTTGGCCTCTCTCCTGATCCACAATCGATGGTCCATCTACATAGCGCACTTCTCCTCTGTCTAGGGTGTCTTCACGCTCCATGTTGTATTCATGTGTTTCTCCTTCATATATTGAACCGTCATGAACCTGATCCTGGGGCTCAACTGGTTTAGCTTTGAAGGTTGCTGGGTTCACAATGTTGCATCTCACTATAGTGATAACTAGGTTGGTTAAGATCATCTCATAACCACTAGCTCTCTGGGTGGTGAGGGTTGATTTATTTCTCTCTACAATGGAGAAGACTGCATGTTCAACATAAAAATTGACTGGGCATCCCAGCACTATGGTAGCAGATTCCTGTACAATGAATGCAGCAGCAGCTAATGCTTGCTCGGATGGGAAGTGACCCTGCATTACTGGTTTTGGAAGACCACTGTAGTATGGCCATGGTTTGGGTTTCTGTGATGATCCTTCTGTGTGTACTGCTGTCATGACCTGCCCATTTGAGTGTGAAAATAAGTAGAACTTTTTTTTGTAGTCTCGGGTTGCTAGTACTGGTGCACTGCTGATAGCTGTTTTGAGGTCCTCAAAACATTCTGTTATCTCCTCAGTCCATTCAAGTGCACCTTTCATCTTTTGTGCTTCTTTGAGTGCATGTAACATCTCACATGTGTTGAATAGTCAAATACCCATGTTCTGCAGTAATTACACAGGCCTAGGAATTTCTGCATCTCTTTGACTGTTTTGGGCTGTGGTACATTTCTAACTGCTGTGGCTCTTTCTGGTGTTATCCTTCTTCCTGCTGAGGATAAGATTTGTCCTAAGTATACTACTTCCTTCTGTCCAGTTTGCATCCTTAGGGCCTCATCATGAGTTTGGCGGTAATCCGGTGGATTTCCTGTCATGCGGTATTAGCGCTAACGCCAAGCCCCCGGCGTAAAGGCCGCCAGATCATGAGTTGGCACGCGCACAGGGACATGGCATTGACACAAATAGCGCTAGACGTATAAATTGGCCAAGAACCCGTAAATCCAGTGCACTGTGCGCTACCGCCATGCCAATAGCGCGCGCTAATAGCGAGCAGGAAATGCTTCACCGCCGGAACGGGAAATAAAGTGGCGGCCATTTTGGAAATCGCAATCCATCCGATATCACAGCCCCTGTAAGCCATCCACCCCCGGGAAGAGTGAAAAATGTCACAGGAGCGCACAAGGGGCAAGTGAGCCCGTGACAGGGTCAGGAAACCCAAATTAAGTGACCAGGAGCTGGTAGTACTTCTGGAGGAGGCAGTGACCCACCATGATGAACTTCATGGTGCACAGCAGTGCAAGACAAGCAGGCAACGTCGTGCACAGATCTGGCGGGACATCAGCCAGAGGGTGTCTACAGTGAGGCGCGTGCCATGGGATGGGGGGGACTGTCGCAAGCACCTCAATGACTTGCGTGTCAGAGTACGTGGCATACTATCCCAGCACAGGAGTGCAAGCATGGCCACTGGAGGAGGGCCACCACCACCACCACCCAAGCTCACGCCCTGGGAGGAGAAGATGACAGCGCTCATCGACATGGGCACCATAGAGGGAGTTGGCAGAGCAGTAGCTGGCACCGGTATCCAGCAGGCTGCAGGTGAGCCCCCCCAAATGTATGAATCTGAAAGGACCATACATGCAGACGCTGAGTGAATGAATGTGCATGCAATGTGTGTGAGGCACTGCAGACACCCATAACTGAGCCTTTGTACCACCATACCGTAGCACCCCCTAAACTCCCCTGTCCGTGCACTGCATCAATACAAGGGCCAGGGGACAGACATCCATGGCCATGGCACAGCTACGTGGAGTGTGGGTATGCATGAATCAACTCCCAGCACCATGTGCATGGTGCATCCCCGTCACGCATGTGATGATGACACACAAACATGTCTGTGCAGTGTCCCTCCACACTGACACATTCCACCAATCACAACATGGGGATTGAACACAATGCAAGTGCAATGCATGATTGCTACTGTCTACAATCCCACTTGATGGCATGAAATGCATGATACTAATGTAGGCCGCCCTGAACTCAATCTACACCCTATGTACCCCAAAGGCACAGAGCGATCAGCACAGGACGACAATAATGGTGAGGAGGCACTGCATCACAGCGCCCGAGGCAGCGCTCCTCGACCAGCACCACCACCCCGCAAAGGGGCCACCTGGAAGCAAACCGACGCCGGATCCATCCCAAATCACCACACCGCAGCCCAACCAGATGGCTCCAGCACACACATGGCCGCAGAGGGTCAGCGCCTACCTCACCCCACCTGTCATGATTCCTGCCCCTCATGTCCCCAGCCCTCCAAGATGTCAGGCTGGAGCCAGGCCACGATCACCTACATGGCCCTCAAGGGCCTCTCCATCCCTCCAAAGACTCACTTGGAGTCAGACTTGGCGCTTGTGGCAACAGACTCACTCACTCCCGTAGGATAACATTGGGGATTGGACTTGTAGTGCATTGATGGGGACAAGATGGATGCCCCCACATATTTCGGTTCCCAGAACTGCATGTGCAGTCTAGTCTTGTGGGTGTGGTTCCGCCCAGAGTCACCTGGGATACCCAGAGTCTATTTAAGCCACGGCCAGGTTGAGAAACATACTTTGTGTTTTCTGCACCTGCAGCGTGACACTCACTGTGTTCGGATCGGTCTCCAGTAGGCCTGCATCTTTCTTCTGCACTCAGCTCCTGCAAGAACAAGAACACTGTTAGGAACAGCCTTACCTTGCGGTGCTTCTGCCCATCATTCATCGCTTCTTCTGTTCTGCGGGCATCTTCGGCAGTGTCATTCCCATCCCGGCACGCCGCTTCCTAAGGAAAAGGGAAAAGAACAGAAAAAAGGCATTAGTAAGCATTCAGCAAATCTTCGCTTATTTTTAAAGACTGTATGCGCTTCAAATGCTTACCTGAATCCCAGCCGCTCTGGGGGAACTCTTTCTCCGGAACTTCTCATCCATCTGCAAAAGACACTCCAGGTTAGCGTGGAAACATCTAGAGGCGCTGCATACCGCGCTTACTCACCGCATTTGTTCTTCATAACCGGCATTCACGCTGAAAACGTTGCAGCACCTAAAAGACACAGAAAAGAACTCAGTTCAATACAAATACGAAAGGGTTGCATCGCGCATCACGCTCTCACTCACCTTCAGCGCTACTCATCTCAGCAGCACGTCACCATCCCCGGATGCCGGCCATCATCTAAGGAAGGAAAGGAACGAAGTTAGAGAACTGTTCAAAAGACTCCTTATACTTACCTGTCGGACTCTTGCCAGTGAAGTAACTAGGCAGCAACGAGCCCGCATCAATCAACGCGCCCCTGCGCTGAAAGCAGACGGAGAGCACACTTTCCAAGGAAACAAGGTGAGCTGTGGATCAAAGGGAAGGGTTGGACCCCGGGGAAGAAGGGGTTCAAGCACACACAGACAAAAGGGAGTTAAACTCTACCAATCCTGTGTTTCAGGCCCAGTCTCCAGTCGAGTAGACTCCAGGGAAGGGTTTGAGGTCGTAAGAGGTCAGAACAGGCTGAGTGATGTCCCCGTGGATACCAGGTGAGCGTTACACCAACCCATCATGCAGACACTCGATGTAGAGGGAGTCACCTGTGGGTCAGAGCCTGATGAGGGACAGATACCTACAGCTGCACCTCAGCTAGGACTGTTGCGTTCACCCAGATGCAGCGACACCGAAGGAATGGCCACACCTCAGGGGAGCCCAGAGCCAGTCACACTGGTAGCACACACCCCACGTGTGCATATGCGTTGTGTCCGCACACCAGAGCATGACATTGACACACCATCATATGGCACCCCAGATGATAGGCACTCGGACCGCAGGTGCCCCATCGCAGCTGACAATATGTCCCCATGCAACCCCCCCCAGGCAGTGCACAGCTGCCAGCCCGGTACCCACCGCACCCGAGGTACCTTTCATCACGGGAGCTGCCGTGATGGGACGTCTGGTCATAATTGAGGCCAAACAGGCAAAAGTGGAGTCCATGGCCAAAGTGCACAGCCGGCACATCAAGGCCATCAGCGGAGCCATACGGCATGGATGCAAGTACATGGCCCAAGCCACGCGAGCACCTGGAAAGTGGTGGAGAAATGCCCTGCGGCCCTAACAGGTTTCGGCCAAAGGTTGTGCAAGGCAGTATCTGCACATGCAGAGCAGACAAGGGAATCCAACAACCTTCTCCGCCAGCAGCTGCTGGTCACCGGGTCAGTCCCTTCGACCTCCACTACACCCACAGAGGGATCCCTGGAGCCTTCACCTAGGTGCCGTTCATTGCCCAACCTGAGAACCAGCACACCAGAGGAGCCAGGACTTGGAAAGCGCCCACGACCATCATAGATGGACATGGCATTGTTGTGGGTGCCCTGAGAACATGCACCTAAATGCACTGTTTTGGGGAGTGCAATGAGGGGAGGGGGGATTGTGTGCTGTGAGTTAACTGGGTGAGGGGGGATTGTGTGCTGGGTGTTCACTGGGGGAGAGGGGATTGTGTGCTGGGTGTTCACTGGGGGGAGGGGGGATTGTGTGCTGGGATTTAACTGGGGGGTGGGGGGATTGTCAAACATATAATAAATCATGTTCAAAATTCATACAAAGCATGGACAGTCATGATTGTGATAAAGTGCTCTTTAATGTTCGAGTGATATGTGTCAAATGTAGCCATCACCCGTATCAAAAAAATTCTGAATCAAGCCCAGTCTGGCAAACCTCCCCTCCCTCACCCCATTCCTGTGTACACGTGCAACACCTTCAGGCACAGCATCATCTTCACTCTCATCCCTAGGTGGCTGCACATCAGCATCAGGGGGCAGTGGCACATTCCTGCAACAGCAAATGTTGTGCAGCATGGCACATGTAACTACGATTTTGCCAACTTTTTGAGGTGCATACATGAATGCCCCTCCCGTACGGCCTATGCACCGGAAGCGTGCCTTCAGCAGTCCAAATGCCCTCTCCACGCAGATGCATATGCGTCCATGGGCAATGTTGTAGGCCCGCTCAGCTGGAGTGTGTGCATGACGCACAGGGTTCATGAGCAATGTGTACTGGGGATATCAAGAATCACCTGCAGGGGACAGAATGCAGGTATGAGGACAAGGTTGGTTCAGTGGGTGCACAAGGCTCAATCATCAGTGACATTGGCAGCAGGATCAAGTTTGTGTTGAAGAGGTCATGCTATCTCATTGGGTTGTAGGTCAATTGGTCGAATATAAATGGTCGATAGGACAAATGGTCGACACCAAAAGGTCGACAGGTCAAATGATCGAATTTTTTTTTGTTTTTTCACATTTGTTTTTTTTTTGGGGGGTCCCCCCCAACACCCTTTTTTTTGCTAAAAACCCCTTTTTTCCCTAAACGAAAACCTAAAAAATATATATATAAATAAAAAAAATATTTGATCATTTGTCCTGTTGACCAAATTGTGTCGACCATTTGTTTGTTTGTTTGTTTGTTTATTATTTATAGCGCGCGCCAGACCCGAGGGTAACCGGGCGCGTTGTTCAAGGATACTTTAAACTTTACAGGTTACGCATGTTTACAAGTAGTGGTTATACGTCGTAGAAGTTACATAATGCAGGACAGTAAGGAGAATATACATTGTACATAATATATACATATAACATAATATATACAGGAAGTATGCAGTAGGAAGATAGAGAGTATATAACTATGTACATATGTATGTACATTTGTCTGTCGACCATTTGACTAGACACCATCTCATTGCAATGGTGGCATACACCCTTTGCCTTCCGGAACATGCATGGTCTGAGGTTGCCATGAAGCTGTGTATCTATGTATATGTAAGCTGTTATGTGCAAATCTGAGTGATTTGCCCGCGGCTGAAATTACCACGGGCAAATCGTTCGCATGAGAAAGGTGCGAACCACCAAAAGTTTGCACCTTTCTCATGCGAACACACATACAAACTCACACCCACACACACAACACACCCATAACGCTCCCCCACCCACACCCTCAGCACACCCCCACCCACACCCCCAACATAAACAAACCACACTTATCTTCATCTTCACGCTGGGTTCCCTGCAGCGCCAGTTCCCTTTCACTTCCGTGATCGTGAACCGGCGCTGCAGGGTCCTTTTCTTCTCTTTTTTTTTCAAACGGAAGGCTGCGGGGGTGTATAAAATATAGTGAGCGGGGTGATGCGGTATACCATAAAGTATAGTGAGCGGGGCAATGCGGGGGACACCTCCGCAGCACCTGTTATTTTTATAATGCTACCACCAAAGGTTCGAACTTTTGGTGTCCGAACCTTTGGTGGTAGCATTTTTAGAACAAAAGGTTCATGCAAACCTATTGATTCGGGAAAATCGTCCTAAACCGTTATGTGCATCACACTCATGTATTACATGTGGACTAGTTATCATGTGGTCACTTACATTGTGGTGTGTGCTGTGCTAGGGGCAGCATTGATTCAATGGACTACTTACTACTAGCAACACCCCAGTTTCTAAATGTAACAGTACTCTGTCCCTTGCCACTGGAGGAGGGGACCCTTCATGCAACATGTTGTTAGCCCATGTGTCTTTGGCATTTCCATTGGCTGCTGTTGCGTTTGCTGATTGGCACAATTATGTACAGTTCTCCGTCATGTGATTGGCCAATCAGGGGTCAGTGTTTCAGGGATGTACATTGTTGTGACTCAAACTACTTGTGTGTAGTGCTTTTGTGGATGTGCCAACTTTTGCGCACCATTGACATGACTGTCGGGTGGCCAGGGTGGGATGTCTCTGCTGTGTCAGGGTGAGAAGCAATACTGTGACACACACAGGAGGCTTTGTGGTATTTGGGCTTCCATATGTGACTTTGCTGCCACATGTCTTTGCTATTCAGACTGGGTGTGTTCAGCTGTGTTCAACATGTCCAAGGGTTCTCGTGCAAGGTGCATGCATGGGAATGTTGCAGTGCTGGTGCTGCCTATGTCTCCTGCTGGCATGCATGGCCCCATCAGATTGCATGGCCCCATCAGATTGCATTTAACATGCATTTTGGACTACATTTGTACTCATCCAGCATCCATGTGTTTTGGCCTTGGTGTCTTTCCATGTACGCTGGCAGGGTACTGTTGCGCAGGACCATGGAGTCGTGGGTGGATCCTGGATAGCGGGCGCAGCAGTGGCTGCAGGTGAGGTCAGGGCTACATGTCATCTGCACATTCATGGAATGATAGTTTTTACTGTATCTGTAGGCTGCCTTGGGTGCCTGGGGTGGTACTAGTGTAACATGTGTGCAGTCCAGGGCTGCTATGACATTCGGGACTTGGGCAATGGCATGGAATTGACCCTTCAGCTGGTTCACCTCTGCCTGTGTGGCTGGCAATGCAATGTGCTCATTCACATGGAGCAGCAGTGCATCCAGCACCTGTCCCAGCATGGCACTGAAGGTGAACTGGGCCATGCCATTCATCATGGCAACGGTGTATTGGTAGCTGCCAGTCCCGAGGTATTGTAGCACAGACACAAGCTTCACGAGTGGGGGCACTGCAGTGCTGATAGCTATACGGCTGTTGATGTCAGCCTGGATTGTGTCCAGCAACTGGGTGATGGTTGCCTGTCCAGCCTATACTCGGTCACCAACTGCCCATCAGTCAGGGCCCAGGGTGTTGGCCTGACCCTGGGGATGGCTGGCCACCTTGCTGGTGCTGCTCTCCTCCTCCTTCTCCTCATCCCCACCACCCCCTGCACTCCCAGGGCCCTGGTCTGGTTGGCTGGCCTCTGTAGCTCCAGGCGCAGCAGGTAGATGTCCACATCAAGGCTCCCGGCTCCAAATGGCAGCATGGTGTTTGAAAGTGTGTGTTGAGTATGGGTGTGTCTTTTGTAGGCCTCTGATTTGCATTGGTTTTACCTGGGCCCTTATTGCTGTCTCCTCCCTGCTCCTGATTCAGTAATGGTGTTGGGGAGGGTGTGTTGTGCATGGGCGGGTCCTTTGTAGGCCTCTGATTTGCAATGGCTTCACCTGGGCCCTTATTGCTGTCTCCTCCCTGCTTCTGCTGGTGTAATGGTGTTGGGGAGGGTGTGTTGTGTATGGGTGGGTCCTTTGTAGGCCTCTGATATGCATTGGTTTCAACTGGGCCCTTATTGCTGTCTCCTCCCTGCTCCTGCTGGTGTAATGGTGTTGGAGAGGGTGTGTTGTGCATGGGTGGGTCCTTTGTAGGCCTCTGATTGGCATTGGTTTCACCTAGGCACTTTTTGCTGTGTCCTGTGTTCTTTTACCTCCAGCATTTGGCTAGGGGTGTTTTCGGCGTATTTTCCGGCACTAATAGCGCCTACGCCGGACTCGTGATTGCTCTGTAATAGTGCAAATGGATACTGGCGCTAACACAGCCGGCACTATTACAGCTGGCTGTACTTGCGCCGGCTGTAATAGCGCCAGCGGTATTTGTACTTATGATCTGGCGGACCCTTAAATGCATCAGTAATAGTGTTACCGCCGGATTTAAGGGTTACCGCCAAACTCGTGATGAGGCCCTTTGTCTGCACGGAGTGTCAGGAATTGTATTGTGTCCTTTCTGCACTGTTCCTCTGTGGTGCTGCAAACTAGTAAATGATCTATGTACTCTAGCATTGTGCTAGTCATGTGAATGATTCCTAGGTGCATCTGGAGGACCCTGTTAAAGACACTAGGGGATTTGCAGTATCCTTGTGGTAAATGAGTGTGCTGAAATCTTTTTCCGTGATATGAAAACGTGGTTAAGTAATGAGAAGCTCAATTTAATGGCATGGAGAAGAATGCATTCTTTAGGTCAATTGCACACACTGGACCCCATTGACACCCTTGCTCCAGCTTTGTCCAATTTCTACAATCACTCTTTTCCCACTGGATCCTTCCTCCCTCTACTCAAGCACTCCTTTGTGCACCCCCTCCTTAAAAAGCCTTCTGCCAATCCCACCTGTCTGGCAAACTATTGCTAATCTCTATCACTCCTTTCCTGGGCAAACTCTTGGAAATGCTCGCCATATCCCAGTTTACACTCCACACTGAATCTGTTGGTTATCTCTATGAACATCTGTCTGGCTACAGAGCAGCCAGAGGCACGGAAGCTGCTCTCAGGAACACCCGTGAAGATCTGCTCTCTAATCTTGACTCTCGCCTTCCTTCTGTTCTCCTCCTCCCTGACATTTCCTCCACCTTTAACACAGTCAATCATGCTATCCTGATCAAACAACTCTGTTAGAACATGGGCATCATGGATCAGGCCTGGAGTGGTTGACCTCCTTCCTCCTAGACTGACCCTCCCAGGTCCAACCTGGGTCCTTTCTCTCCACCACCTCTCTCTCCACATGTGGTGGTCCCCAGGGCTCTAACCTCTCACCCTGGCTCTTCAATGTCTACTTGGCCCCTTTGGTCCACCTGATATCTACCTTCTGCTCTAACTTTCAGTGTTATGTGGCTGACACTCAGTTCTTTCCAGGCTCCCCCTCAGCCCCCTCTTCTCTCTCACTCATTCCTGACTATCTATCCACGATTCAGGATTGGTGCACTTCCAATGATCTCTGCCTTAATGCCAGTAAGATGGAGATCCTTCTCATTGGGACCCTTAATCCCGCTTTCCCCCTTTCACTCTGGCCGCTCTCCTTGGGTCCTCTTCCTTTGCCTTCCTGTGAGGCCAAAAACATTGGTGTCATCTTTGACTCCATTCCCCCCTCCTTGCCAAGGAGGCCCACTGCCAGCTGCCTCAGTGGTATCCTTAATTTTCTTGCCTTCCCCCATAAAGACACAGTCTCCAGAGCCCTGTTTCTCTCGAAGCTTGTCTACTTCAACAGCCTCTTTCTCAATCTGCCTTCCTCTACTCTCTGGCCTCTGCAACTGATCCAGAACAGGACTGAGAGACTTGTCCTTGGCCTTGAGCCCAGGGAACGTATCTCTCCAGCCCTGAAATCTCTCCACTGACTCCCGGTGGCTGCAAGGGTCAAGTTCAAGACCCTCTGTATCGTCCACAAGGCTTTCTGGGGCTTGGGTCCACACTACACCAACTTTATCTTCCAAAGAAAACCATCCTTATGAGCCCTCTGCTCAGCTACCACAAACTCTCGCCGAGGGTCAGACGCTTGTCCAGGCAGAGAGTGGTGGGTTGATCTCTGTCCTCTGTAGGTGCCTCCTTCTGGAATGGCCTCCTTGCCACTTTCACACTTAAGCTGGACCATCTGAAGTTCCGGAATAGCCCAAGACCGTCCCTTTCTTCTCAGCTTTCTTTCTCTCTTTCTCCCCTGCTGACATACTTGTCTCCTGTGCTGACTGGTTGTTTGGCTACCCTCAGTGTCACTGGGTATGAGGTTGCTCCATGATCAGTCTCCCCTGTTCTGCCTCCGGGTCACTGCACTCTTAGGGGCTTCAACTGTTATCCACAGTCTCCTGCCTCCTTGCACTTTCCCAGAGCCACACTGCCATGGATGCACTTACTCAGAACAATGCTGCTCTGATTGCACTTTCCTCCTTCCCTCTCCCTGAGACTCCCCCTACTCCCTTCCCCGTGCAATTTACGCCTTAGCACTTGCATAATCTGAATGACACAAGGCCTAGTAAGATCATTTGTCTTGTGATCCCTCTGTCATCCCTCCCTTGTCTTGTCGCTCCTAGAAACTCTTGTCTACATGTTATAAATTACATATCATATCATATCATTTAGTGAAATCGACTGTGTCCTTATGAATGTTTCAAAATATTGGATGCAGGGTTGTGCACTAGTGGGTACACTGCTTCCACAATGTCATTCAGAGAGCAGATATCCTGAACAAATCTCCATTACGCTTTTGCTTTCTTCAGGGCGTATGTAGCCATGTTGCATCATGAGTCTGAGGGAACTATAATGCTTTGGTGACGTAGTGCTTTGATGGTGTTCTAGACTCCCTCATCTGCATCTTTGAATAGTGGGTATGGTTTTACTCTGGGGAGTATGGCTCCTGGTTTTAGTTTAATGTTTACTGACCCTATGCTCTTTAATCACCTTACATCATGTGGGTTGTCTAGCCTGAATTGACTAGGCCTCTATGCCAGGTCTGCCTCTAGTTGTGAATGTGCCGCTGTGGCTGTCAATATTTTCTGTGGCAGTTCTCTGTGTTGGCACTATCAGGCAGCAAAGTGTTTTCACTTAAAATATTATCTCTCCGTCATTTTCCATGTCTGCAAATAACTGTTTGTCTGTAATGTCTCTTAATGGCAAAGTGGGGTCTAAACTTAGTACTGTGCTCCACTCCATTCCTTCCTTGTCTGTGGCTGTTAGGATGACTGTTTCTCTATGTATAATGCAAACATTTCCCCTGGGTCTGTATCATGTGGTGCTGCTGGTCTGAAGAGAAATTGTGCTGGTAGGTGGAATATCACCTTCTGTACGCCTGGTAACCAGCCAATCAAAATGCATATGTGAATAAAGTTTCATGTAATGGTAGGGCTCGGATTGTGTTTGTGCTACGGAGTGCTTGTATTACTGAGGCTACTCTGTTGTAATGCATGCCTGTATGAAGCACACGATTCTCATGTCAGTAAATTAAATGGTCATATTGAACTTATGGAGGGTATCCCTACCTAATAGATTCACTGCTGTCTCTGTGCTTTAAAATGCTGATGCTACTATTTCTTGAGTCCCTATAGTAAGGGGTAATTATTCTGTAAAAATAAACTTTACAATAGCCCCAGAGAATCCCTGCGTGTCCATACTCTGATTTGTCAACAGAAAACATCCTTCCCTTATACACGATTTGGTGGATCCTGGGTCCACCATGAAGGTGAACATTCTGTCCCCTGTCCTCACTACCTCTTTTGATTCCTTGTCTGGAGTGATTGAGAGGACTGGGCATGCAAGGGCTTGCTGTGGGCTGTTTCATTGTGTATGTGTGGTTGACCCTGGAAGAGGAAAAGCATTACTGTCTAGGACACTAGCTCAAGTATAGTGTGTCACTGTTCCTCGTGGCAGGGCACTTTGTTACCATGATATTGTAATTGTTTGGGATGGAGCCTGATGGGTGACATTGTGTACGATATTTCAAGTTAAGTATTGTATGGTTGTCCATTTTTGGGTGTGGTTACCTGCACTGGGCCCATGTTCTGGGGTTAGGCGGATCCTTGGGCATACGTGGTTTCTGGTGCTATGGCTTGGTTTGGGTCATATGCTCCCTGTACTGGTCCTCGGCATGTGGGGTCTGGTGCATAGTACAGCATTGGGGGTGCTGCCGGGAGGTATTGCATTGGAGGTTTGCTACCACAATCCGTGGCTATGTGCCCAGTCTTTCCACATGTCCAACATGACCACGCAAATCATGGTCAAAAGCATCCAAATCCTTCCCCTTTGCGCTTTTTGTGAATTGACCCTTGCTCCTTGGACCCCTCCCTTTTTCTTTGATTGTTATCTGGATTATCTGGCCACCTTTGTGATGGTTCTGACTGCTGTTGGGCATCTGTGGGGTTGGTTACTACTGTGCCTTTCATGCTTACATTCGCTAATTTCTTCTGTATTAATTTCACTTCTGCACCCTGTGCCTTTCTTTCCACTGCCCTTTCACTCTCGTGCTTGTGTTCGCAAAAATGTACTGTGTAATCCTGTATTTTGCCCCATCCGTTCACCTCCATACCTGCTATTCTATCTAATTCTAATTGCACCTTTGTAGGAAGACCCTTTCGTAGTACATGGTAGAAGAACGGTACATTATTTTCCCATGTCTCCCCTGTCTCCTCCCGCCACATCTCGTGGATGGAATGAATATATGAAGCTGGGCCCTCAACATGTTTCATTGTTCACGCCATGATTGAACCTACATCAGGTTTGTCGGGGTATCTTTTCAATGCATTCCACACACGGGCTTGGCAGTTGTTAAATGGAGCTTCATCGTGCGTATAGCTGTCTAATCGAACCCCCGGGTATCCTGCTTTTTCACAAATGCTGTTTTTCTGATCCCCTTTTTTTACTGGCTAATAGACTTTTCATATCTCCTACTGCTAAAGTGTCCTCTGCAGTATGTTTTTTCTAAAGCATAGATCCACTTGCCTGCCCCTGCTGTATGAGTGTGTATGGTCTTTATCAAACTATTTTTGTCCACCTGGGGCCATGGAATGTATGGTGACCTACCTACCCCTTTCTATATTAATGGTAATGGTGTCCCCCTCTGTCAGTTATGATGCATTCTAGCCTTCTTCTTCCCTCTAACTACGGCCATTTTTCTGGGCCGAGGCCTTTATCTTCTCTCCCAGGGATTTCCCTCTTCCTGATCCTCCTCAGTTTCCCAATTCTCACCACTCTCTTCTTGCTCATATTCACTATCTACTACCTCTACTACCCAATATTTCTCCCCTCAATCAAAACCTCACATCAAATACTTGAGCCTCTGATCACCCGATATATTTTTATATACACTTTGTACAGCACAATAAAAAATTACACTTATTTACACAATTTCTTATGTTTTCCACCTCTCGTCCCTTACCGCAGATGGAGTGTACAGTCCACGCTAGTGCAGGACTTCCGACTCTGTTTCTCGAGCAACGCTTCCCTCCGCCCTCTTAATGAGGTATGTAGACACTTCACTTACCAAGTCTATAACTACTGTGATTTCACTGCTTCTTGATATGGGAGACCTCTTCAGTTTCTACTAAAATGAAAAAATGAAAAAAAACAAGGCAAAAAAGAACAAATGGTTCACACTGTCACTCACTCCACTTTTGCACTAATACTCACTCTCCCGCTGTAGTTCTCACATCAGGTGCACTGGCTTGCTATGGTCTTTTGAAGTGCTCTGAGGCTGCTCTCCCAAAAATGGACCTGCACTCGGGGCAGGGCTGAGGCCTGGAGCGATCAGGGCAGCCTCTGGATAACCCCGGCGCTTGCAGCCTCCTCTTGGGCTGTGCACTTTTTTACTCCCTGCAGGCGAGCCCCACTTGCCCAGTGGAGTGTGGCAGAGGAGACTTGGATCCTCATATGGGGTACAACATATGTAAGGCAAGTCCCAAATCCAACTAATAAAAATCTATCCAATTAACCAAAATTGAAGGCACAAGATGTGAGAAAAAAAAATGTTTAATACACACAGCCCGGGCAGGGGAATAATAAAAAAGACATTCAACATTGCATCATAAAATGGCTGCCTTTACACTAACAATCAAAGGTGAGGTGACAACAGTTGTTCCAGGTTATTCACAACTACACAGCATGTCAGCCTGTGATTGGGTAATATAAGTTACAGTATAGTTGAACCAATACAATACCTAACTCTATTGGCTTATCCTACCCCTTGTGACCAGGTGATGACTTCAGTTTATTAATTAATTGGTGACGGGACCATCTCTCTTCCCATGATGCTGATTGGATGTTAAAAAATGTTCCTTGTATCATATAAACTTGACTTTTGATTGGCTATTTCATGTGGCATTGCCTTGGAGTGACTGACCTGAGGAGTTTTAACCAATCCATATGTATGAGTGACAGTGTGGCAGCAAACATGATTACACTCTACATCCTGTTGCTCTGGTTCTTCTGTCTCCACATTCACATCCTTTCTCAGTGCTTTATTCAATTTTAGTCATATTTCTCCTGCTGGCTTCCCAAGTGTCAGCATCTATCATTGGGCAGGGCCCCTCCCTCTTCTTGGTTGCCCTTCACAATTCCTCTTCTGTTTTCTGTATTGCTGCTTCCAAATCCCTATGCGCTTTATTTTCTATTTTTACTATGGTCGGATTTCGCTTGCCCCTAGGTGTACCCATCCCTCAGGGTGTTTTTGAATAGTTGGGGGTTGGTATCAGGGATTTGTAAATCTCGCTGCAGGTCTTAGTGGATACGATCCAGATGTGGGCAGGGTTTTCGGCTGCTCAGGTGCTGGAGTCTGTGCCAACTGGGTGCTTTCTTCTGAAGCTTTCTGGGGTGATGACTACACAGGCATCAAGTCTGTGTCACACTTGTTCTGTCTCTTGAAAGGGGTGGGGCTACTGTACTCTCTGTATCCGTCTTTTCTTTATTCCGTCCCTCAACTATCTTGCATAGTTTCCACATTTCTAGCATACTCTGCCCCTTTTTCAGCTTCTTACCCTTGTATGTGGACAATACATGGGTGTACATATGTTGGATTATATCTTTATCATGTGTGCCCTCAGCGGGCCATGTTGTAAACATTTTAAAATGGCTGCATTTATAGTAATAATCAGAGGTGAGGTGACCACAAATGTCACAGGTTATTCACAACTCTGCATCCTTTGATTGGGTAACGTCATTTACACTATAGGTGAATCTATTCAATACTTAGCCCTATTGGCTTATCCTACCATTGTGACCAGCTGATAACGACAGTTTATTAATTAATTGGTTATGGGACCATCTCTCTTACCATGATGCTGATTGGATGTGGACCTTTTTACCTTGTATCATATGAACTTGACTTTTGTTTGGCTATTTCTTGTGGCGTAGCCTTGGAGTGGGTGGCGTGATGGGTTTTAACCAATCCGTATGTGAGATGTGACAGTGTGGCAACAAAAAAAGTGATAACTTCACATCCTTACCCATAGACTTCATCGGTTGGCACCAACTTACGGTTCCCACCATTATTAACTGTTCAACTGACAGTTAACATTGCAACTCTTCATTGGAAACATTACTCACTTCCCTTACCCATGGCTTGTATGTGACTTCATTGACACTGTTTTCAACATTATAATCTTTGCAATGACATGTGCATATATGTGTAAATCAAAATAATATAAATATATTTTCTGAGTTAACCTGTTTATTATTTGGTTTGCTGATAAATCTCAGTGAAAGGCAGTTAAGGCTAAATTGATTGTCCTCTATTGGCAATGGTATCCCATTTGGTTCCTATCTTGGTGGCTGGGGTCTCTTCTAGTGAGGATTCTTTTTAGATGGGTCAGTGTTGCTCCTTGGTCGTACTTCCTTAACACACATGCTTTTCACTGCCCATTGGTTCCTTGCCACCAAATTGTGACCTTCACATTGTTAAGTTTAAATGTCCTGGCTGGGAACATCATTTGTTATGTATCTTTTGTACTCAGGCTTGAAAGTTGACTGGGCCGATGTTTCTTGAGCAATCCACATGCAGCATCTGTCTCTTATCTCCAGGGATAGTTACTTCTTTGTTGCCTATGCAGGATATTACTGCCGAGATTCGGGGCTTCAGAATGTGCTCACCTACCTGTATTGGCCAATCAATGTGTAGCATTCTCCCTGCTGTTGGATGTTACAGCTTAGCATGTGTGTGCCTTTTGCAAAGGCCTGACTGATACTTTCTGCTCATTCATGGTGATTCTTTTTCTTCTGGGATGGCTGAGTTTGTTTGGAGGCCCACTTACATGTTGTTTATTCACTTTAGTGTAAAAAGTCTACCTTTCAGGTAATATCATTATTAGTACTGCTAATTGTTTCCTGATTAGTGTTAGATTCTGCCATAGGATATGTGGGTATACTCATCAATATGGTCTGTACCTCATGGCCCACTTGTCCTTGCGGATATTGCTTACTGAAGCACTGTTGTTTGTGCGCTTAGGGCCTACAAATGGAGTTCTAAATGAGTGGGTTTGCGTTCGTTATGGCCTTGCTTTTCTTTAGCAGGAATTTCAGAGCTTGTATTTTTGTGCACATTGGGGGGCGTTGGATGTACTCCCAACAGATGTTTTTTTGCACCTTTGGACATGAGTCCATTCACTTTCTGACTCAGAGCTACTATTTGAACTCCATTCCCTGGCTTCTAATTGCTCCCTATATCAATGAGATTGGGAATACCTCCCAGAATTACGGGGTCTGGAGTCCTCTCATCTGTGCTGCAGTGAACTCTCAGGGTCACTTCCCCTGTCGTCTCTTTTAGGCCCAGGATAGAACACATTGGGCCTTATTCCGACCCTGGCGTTAACCAAGGCGCTATTAGCGCCTTGGTTGACGCCGGTATTTTTCCGACTCCGCCATGGTGAATGGTGGAATTACCGCCCCATTCCAAGGTTGGTGGGGGCGGTAATTCCCCATTCACCATGGGCCCTTCCCCATTCCCATTATTGGCCCATGGGGCTCAATGGGAATGGGAAAGGCGCTAATTACGGCACCGTAAATTACAGTGCCGTAATTAACTCCAAGGTCCCTTTGCGGGCTGGTTTTTTAACGCCTGCAAAAAGCAGGCGTTAAGTACCAACCCGCAAAGGGAACTCGGAATACGGCGGTAAGGGTTTAACGGCACCGGTCTTGTTACCGGTGACCGTTAACCCTTACCGCCCTACTCGGAATGACCCCCATTCTCTTCTTCAGTACCAATCTGTACTATCCACCCTTACAGGTAGTTTGGGGAAATAGTCCCATTCACCTGAATGCATGGATGTTTTTAGAATACCCTTGTTATGTTGAAATTTTGAATTTTCTTTTTCAGCGACGTGCGTTATATGTTCCCTTTGCAAGATCTTTTTCTGCAAGTCTAACTCTCTGATTTTCTCATTATATGAGTTTTCAGGTTCAGAAGTACTCACAGGATTATTTTTTGTACCCCAGGACACACTGGTTTGGCCACCTTGCCTTCTGTTTGGTAGAGGTGACTATCAATTTCTGATAAGGACAGGTCTTCTGGATCAGTTTGGCTACGCCTAGGTAAGTCCAGTTGCCTCATGGTTCCGTGTTCTCTATAAGTGATATTCATGAGGTCAGTTGCAGTCTGTACATGGGAGACTGTGGATAACCGGCATGAGTTCCCTGATGGGAGGAGCATCTCTCCTTGATTAGAGGGCCCTATCCCATACCCTGATTGGTCAGGGTGCCTCAATGCTTTTTATATTTCTTGAACCACTCCATAAACTCTATAATTCTGTCCATAATTCTGGTCAGTTCCTGAAAACTTGACTGACCCTTTTCTGCATTTGTTTTCAACTTTAATGCATCTTGTGCTTTGATCAGCTGTAATTTCTGTTGCTTCAGAATATTTGAATCCTGACAAATTCATCAAACTCCTGTTGTGAGACTTTTATGATGAACTGACTGTTTTCACATTGTTTCCCTTTCACAGTTCAGTTCCCCAGCCGCACATGTTCAATGAGCCATGCAAGCCTCGCAGCGCTTTGCTTCGCCAGCCTTGCATAGCTCATTGGAAATTCTGGCTGGGGAACTGCATGTCTGTATGTGCGAGAGGGAGCTCATGCGCCTCCTCACACATTCGAGCAGGCTGGAGCAGAGCATTTCAGCACCCACACTCAGGCCACGGCACGCCTGTGCACGAAACCAGGAAGCTTTTGTTCCTGATTCCTGTTCATGATGCAGGAAACTTCAGGACCGGCGCAGAAGGTACGTTTATGTTAATTTTTTAAAATTTGTTTATGTGTATGTATGCGTGTATGTTTGTGTTATAAGTAGTATATGATGATGGGCGTGAATGATAGAGTGCTTGCTTTGTGAATTCTGTGTGAATGTGTGTGTGTGTGTGTTTGTGTGTGTGTGTGTGTGCGTGCGTGTGTGTGTGTGTGTTTGTTGGTCCGTGGAGCTGATTTTGGCAAGTGGGGGGGAGGTTGTACAACAAAGGTACTTTGTTTAAAAATACCTTTGCTGCACAATCCACCTTTGGCAAGAAGTATAGCTTAGGGGCAACGTGTTTACCTCCTTCTATTCCATGCTCTTCCTCTGACCCTTCTGCAGCCAGCCCCCCCTCCTTCTCTGCCTTAACCCTTTTCTCTGCAGACAAGGTTTCTAGACAAGTCCAATCTATGAAAGTCTCGTCGAAAAAGGTTCACCCCTGTTCCTCCAAAACTATCAAGGATCACATCGACTCCCTGGCTCCCACCCTGGCTGATTTCTGCAATCACTCCTTCACCACTGGAGTCTTCCCATCCCCCCTGAAGCACTCCCTTGTGCACCCTCTTCTTAAGAAACCCTCTGCCGACCCCTCCTGCCCGGCTACCTATCGCCCAATCTCCATCACTTCCTTCCTGGGCAAGCTCCTGGAGAAACTGCCCATCTCCCATCTTAATCTCCACACCAAATCTGTTGGTTGTCTTCATGACCATCAGTCTGGCTTCAGGGCTGCCAGAAGCACAGAAACTGCTCTCCTGACCATCCGTGAAGACCTGCTCTCCAACCTTGACTCCAACACCCTGTGTGTCCTCATCTTGCTTGATCTCTCTTCTGCCTTTGACACTGTCAACCATGCCATCCTGCTCAACCTTCTCCGTGATAACTTGGGTATCACTAGTCAGGCTCTGGCGTGGCTGACTTCTTTCCTCTCTGACCGACCCTCCCAGGTCCAACTTGGGTCCTTCCTCTCCAATATCTTTTTTTCTACCTGTGGTGTCCCCCAGGGATCTTACCTCTCTCCCTGGCTGTTCAACCAATACCTGGCCCTCCTTTCCCACCCGATCACCGCTCTCTGCCCCAATCTTCAGTGCTATGTGGATGATACCCAGCTCATTTTCAGGCTACCCTCAGCCTCCTCCTCTCCTTCCCTCTTCTCTGACTGTCTGTCTGCTATCCAGGAGTGGTGTGCCACCAACGACCTCTGCCTTAATGCCAGTAAGACAGAGATTCTAGTCATGACACACCCACTCCCTCCTTCCCTGCAGCTCTCTGGTCGGCCTCTCTTGGCCCTCTTCCTGCTCCCACCTGCAAGGCTAAAAACCTCGGGGTCATCTTCGACTCCACACTCTCCTTCTCTCCTCACATCTCTGGGTTATAGGTCAAAGGATCGATTAAAAAGGATTGAATGACAAAAGGATCGAATGAAAAGGACCAAAAACAAAAGGATCAAATGTTTTTTTTAACATATTTTTTTGGGGTGGGGGTCCCCCCCAACACCCGTTTTTTTGTGGTAAAAAACACTTTTTTTACCTATACGAAAACCCAAAAACATATATATAATTAAAAAAAAGTGATCCTTTTGTTTTAGGTCCTATCGCGTCGACCCTATTGCATTCAATCCTTTTGTAGTCGAACCTTTGACCGGACACCACATCTCTGACGTCTCTAAGAAGTCAAACTACGAGCTGCACCTCCTCAGATGTATTCTTCCTTTCCTCTCCTTCCCCCAGAAGCTCACTGTCTGCAGAGCCCTGGTTCTCGCTAGGCTGGACTATTGTAACAGCCTCTATCTAAATCTGCCTGCCTCTACTCTCTGCCCTCTGCAACTTATCCAAAACAGGACTGCGAGACTTGTCCTTGGCTCAAGCCCAAGGATCGTATCTCTCCAGGACTGAAATCTCTGCCCTGGCTCCCAGTGGCTGCGAGGATTAAGTTCAAAACCCTCTGCATTGTCCACAAGGCCTTCTGGGGCCTTGGGCCGCAATACCTTCTACTCTCTCTTCCCAAATATCTTCCTTTTCGAGCTCTTCGCTCATCCGCCTCCAACTGCCTCAGGGTCAGTCGCTTCTCCAAGCAACAAGTCGGTGGTCGATCTCTCTCTTCAGCAGGGGCCTTCCTCTGGAACAGCCTTCCTGCCACCCTGAAACTTGAGGGGAACCATCTCCGGTTCCGGAAACACCTCAAAACCTTCCTCTTTGCTTCCGCTTTCTCTCCCTCTATCCCCTGCTGAAACTCCTGGTTGAAACTGCACTGGTTACCTGGCCACCCTTTCTGATCTCGGGGCCAGGCCCCACCAATTGCACACCTGCACTACCTCCCTGACAACCCCAACACCTGGGGACTGTTTTCTGTATCCTTACAGTTCCCCCTACCAGCACATATGTATTCTCTTACCTTGCACTTGCCACCATCTGGCTGCTTTTATTTATCTTATGTATTTTACTATCCCATGTACTGCACTTTCCCCTCTCCCTTCCCCCCTTGCACTTTTACCTTTCCCCCTTCCCATGCACTTGCACGATCTGAATGACACCTGGCCTAGTAGGATCATTGTCTGTCTTCCCACTGTTCCCCCTCCCTTGCCTCATCGCGCCTTGAAACACTTCTGTATAGGCGCGTTATAAATGCCATATCATATCATGTCATATCACAACACAGGTTTGAACGCTGATCCTGCACTTCGAAACAATACGTTGGTATTAAGGTTATAAAGGACAATTATAATTACCCACCTGCCAAAATTAGCTCTGAGGTGCTGTGGAGCCCAGGGGACAGGTATGATATTTTTTTACTGACATCTATCATAGACCCACTAAGGCCCCCAGTGACAATTGCAAACTGTTTGGCTTTTTACGCCATGTTTTTTGCAAGTATGCTCTAAAATGCAACAAAATAATCCCAGAGGTATAACACCTCCCTTGATTTGCTTGGGCTCCATCACTACACTCAATTGCGGTGGCATATCTGGCGGAAATAATTATGCTGCTCCACTTAAAATATTCACCAGCCGCCACTGGTCCTGAGACTGTGCTGGGAGCGTGGTGGGGGGAGCCCAGGGACTGTGGTGGGAGGAGGATGGGGGGAGCCATGGCATAGTGGTGGGAGCAGGATGGGGAGAGACCAGGGACATTGGTGTGAGCAGGGTGGGGAGAGTCTAGGGTCTGTATTGGAAGCAGGATGGAGAGAGACATGGCATAGTGGTGGGAGCAGGATGGGGAGAAGCCAAAGAGATTTGTGGGGGCAGTGTGGGGAAAGCCCAGTGTCTGTGCTGGGGTGGGGAGAGCCCAGGGACTGGGTTAGGAGTGGGATGAGGGAGCCAAGAGATGGTGATGGAGCAGGTGGGGGAACCCAGGCACTATACTAGGAGGAGGGTGCAGTGATGGTACACTATAGTTCATAACGATTTGGGTTTACTGTCTATTTGCCATTTTTGCTCAGGGGGGGCAGGCAGGCCAAAAAAGTTAGAAGACCACTGCTTTAAAGCTTTATGTAACATACCATTATTCTGTCAAATATCAGTTCCAATGATGTGATTTCTTGCATCATTCTAGTATGCCAGGTCCCAGCTTCGCTCTCAGACCATTCTCAGACCACTCCCTCGAATAAATACCTTAGCTAGGAAATGTTTCCTGGCATCATTAATTTCAATAGCACTCATTTTAAAAACAGATATGTGCACCCTTATACACTCTCTCTGCACAGGGGCAAACATCCCATCCTATTCCTGCTACATTTTCACAATCAATGCCAAATTAAATGTCGACTCAAATCACATTCCCTTTGCTATTACTCTCCTCAATATTATTTCTCTATACACCTCACTGATTCTCAGGAGTCAAGCCACAGTGGTACTTTAGCAATTGCATGAACAACCTGCCATCCGGCTTAATGTTGTTACACTAGAATGAATAGCCTATCAATAATGCACTTGTCATGAATCAAAAACAGCAAGCGAGATCCTGGCTGTGAGCCACCACTTGTAATGATATATTTAGAGACTACCCTTAACATGGGCAGTTCATCCCGCCCAATTAAAGCACCCCACAAGATGTAATGCTTCTGATTCAGCTCTAGCCCTGTCTATGACTCATATAGAGCCAGATCCTACTCGCTGTGCCACCAATAATCCAAGAACAGGCTGCGGTACAGAAAGAGTATATATTTATTAAATAATAGGTTCAATGAATATATGCACTAATGATTACACACACCACCATCTCTGGCACAAAATAAAGCTTCAGTTCAAAAACTCACTTTTGAGGTTTTCACGCTTGGGTCTCATGTACATGGAACACAGGCCAAATAAACAATTCAACCCTTCTGTCCCACAAAAACCCCAGAATGTCAAAATTAAACCATACCTTTGAACATTACAAAATCATGAGCATTATCATTCCTTGATACGGTTTAGATTTAAACCAACTGCAACCTTTTTCTAGTTTCAAAAGCAATTTCAAACATGCAGCACTTTGTATATTTAATTTCCCTGCACACTTGAAAATGATGGCAGTTTTGAAACCACCACAGACTTTTGATAATATTTTGGATTGATAAAACCCTTCTTCCTTTTTCATCTGGAAGCAGTGCAAAATATCTCTTCTATCAGGTTCACTTTCTCACTCTTAGGAGAGAGTGTGCATTTTTCAAATAGGAATAACAATTTGGGCCTCATTACGGGTTTGGAGGCAGCCATGCCCTTACTAAGGGCATGGCTGCCTCCAAACTCGGGTCCGGGTCCGTGGTCCCTGAATGGGGAAATACCGGGCCATTCTGACTTTGGAGGGCCCTGTATTTCCCCATTCAGGGAACCCAGACCTGGACCATCCCCATTCCCATTTGAGCCCCCATAGGGCTCAATGGGAATAGGGAGCATGCTTACAACGGGCCCGTTAATGACGGGCCTGTTGTTAGCATGTTGGTCCCCTCGCGGGACCAGCAAAGGACTTCTGGTCTGACCAGACGTCCAGAGCAGTTCCCGCGAGGGGCCCTCGTAATGAGGCAGTACGGGGTTAACGCCACAGTACCTTTACCGGCACCATTAACCCCTTACCGCCTCACTTGTAAGGAGGCCCTTTGTTTCATTTAGCAAAACACTTCTCTACCCAGCACCAAAACTCTGACCTTCAGCTATGCCCAGCACCCAGGGTCGGATTGGGACAAGAAATAGGCCCGGACACCCAAAACAATAGTGGCCCACCCCTCGCCTCAAAAAAGTGGCCCTCAAACCATCCTCCGTGAATTCACAACTTTATGGAAAAGGCTACTTATGGAGGGTTAATAGTGTTTGTTGCATGTTATGTTTTTGTTGTGCAAACGCTTGAGAAAGTGATAACATTCCTTTTGTTCTTTTTAAAAAAAACATCATCACATAGCTAAGTACTATATTGTTATTTTGCATAACCAGACTCAAGGCATGTCTACTAGTTTCCACACTCCCTCTGCATGATAATACAGCCCAGATATGCTGTTTGGCATTCACAGGAAGTGGCATTACAAGAAGTGTAATCAGAGCAGGGTACATTGGTAGAATTGGTGAAAAAAGATGCATTGCATGAATAGAGGGCAATTGTTGTAAAAATGTCACATTGGCAACAGATGCATCACATGCCCCTTTGTGTGTACTTCCCTACAATCGGCCATATATGACCATTGCTGTAAGAACACTGCCGTGTGCTATGGGCATACCTCTTTCGCAATCCACCTGGGAAGTGCTCATTGTCCTTATCAGAGTCCGTCCGATGTAAGAGTTTTGAATGCTGCATAGATAGGTCTTTCCTCTGTCCATGGAAGATGAGGTCCATGTTAGTGTGTAGGGTAGAAACGCATATATTTGGTGACAATTCCGCGGTTCTCACTGCAAAAGGGCCCCCATGCATAGTACACTCGCCCATCCTGCCCACACACACCCTTTGTGACCGTGCCCCCTTGTAGATGCCCATGGGTCTTCTGCCAACATCCACAGAGATAGGGCAGTGCAGCTGCCATCCAAACATAGTTCTTTGTTTTACCCCATCAACAGATAGTAACCCCTGCCTTGTATCTCTCCATAATCCTTGTTAGCTGCCTGGGAACATAATGTGGCATAGAGAAAACTAAGACTAACTGACCAATATGCAAGGATGCCAGCAAGAGGTGAATGCACTTTTACCCGTTAAGTCTACATACATCTAAATCCAACGTCCCACCGAACAGTACATATCATTAACAGCTCTTTTCATCAGAAGATGCAAATGCATTCCAAGTGTATTGCAAGCGGTCTTTCCTTGAGTAAGCCAAGCAAAAATAACTTGATGGTGTGCAATACATCAAGGGCTGTTTATTATTACATATGCAACATTACAGTCTATATTAAACCATGCATAATGTGTTTTCTGAACAACATACACTGAACTCGTCTAGGGACTTGCAATTTTGAAAGTTTAGGCATAGTAAGATTAAACGAGTTGCTTGATTTAAAGAAAAGTGTGCAATTGATACATTACAACTCCAGTTTTATACCGAGCTACAATTATGATATGATAGGTTATTTATAACGCGCTTAATGCCCAGATATTTCTAAGCGCTGACCCTGACCCAGGGATCAAACCTGTGTTGCTTCGTGTCATCTTGCTTCCAAGGCGAGCGCCTTGCTTCTGAGCTATCCTCCCGAAACTAAAATATGTGAATGCTTGGATTTCATTAACTAAAATGGTACATTGTTTTACAGAACTGATTTGCAAAGTGTACCGAAGCCATGATAGACCCATGTGCCATGCATGTCACAATTCCTTTAAGAAACATTTTGAGCAAAAAAGTATTATCGTATGCTAGCTTTATTTTCCCCATCCTAAATGGAAGACTACAGCTACCAGAACGCACATTGATATGAGCCTAAAAAAATCTCCGCTAGGCTTTACTGCACTTTAAATATGAAAAGGAAACCAACAAAAGATACCGTGTGATGGAGCCACTTTGCAGTCCTTGCTTGGCACAGACATGCAGCTTGTAACTTACGATGTGAAGATCGCTAAAGTCATCCTCACTTAGTTTGTATTGGGAGCCATAGGAATGACCATTATTAGTTTCATAGTCTATCATTCTTCTTTATAAAGGACTAAATAGTGTTGCACGCTTTGCAAACATTATGCTACGTTCACCTGGGATTTAGGAAAAGACATCCATGAGTGTCACTGTCCCAAATAAACTTGGAATTAGCCGAGGGCGACCCGCCCAAAGTTCAAGCCTTGCAGTGATCAGAAAGCGGAAGGAAGTAACTCTAGGCCTTAGTCATTCCCTGTCGACCTATGGGACATGTGAAGATTTGCGCAATATGTATGCAGCCAGGTGCCCACTGGAGGGACAGTCGGGATGGGTGGGGTAGTCACATTGAGGGTGTGTTTATGTCAGCGACTGTGAGTGCGACCCAAGCAAAAAATACCACTCTAAATCTAGTTGGATGTAGTGGTTTAACTTTTATGGCCTGCCTAGGCCTAGTCAAGTGAAGTAAAAAGGGTATTGCAGTACTCCCAGCCCAGTTAGCAAAAGAAAACAACCTGACTGACTAGTCTCCCGACAAGCACCGCAACCAACAACACCTCAAGACTGTCGTTACCTGCCTGGTCGAAACCAGACGCCAAGCTACTCACGGACGGTGTTTATAAAGTTTAACTTGTATTTATGAAACTCGCTGAACCTCAGAACCTGTGTACAATTAAGTGCAACTGCAGCATAACAGTTAACTCTACATTTACAAGAGAGCACATATACACACAGAATGTGTACATAAAAATAACAATACTGGGCTGATTGGGATATGGGATATGTTATTTCCCAATAATACACCTCCAAATAAATCAACACCTCCCCCTCTGGCAATAAAAACAGTTTGAAAATTTTCTTTATCAAACAGCTCTCCATGGACCCCCCATGAATGTAAAGGGGTGTTGCTGCAATTTCATTACCAAAGTATGATTTTTTTTAAAACTGAGAATATGCAGAAACTGAATGACTAGGCCTTCAGAAGCCATTCAACGATTGGCCTTAAGATGATGGGGAACAGACAAAGAGCAAACAAAGGTGTGAGGCGACTCTGGCCTGCACATATTGTGCCATCTACTAATACAAAGCACGCCTGGGCACTCCAATCTGTCATTTGCTCAATGCCATCGCAAACCAAGTCCGAACTCTGCACACTGTGTATGATAGGCTCAGTGCCCCCCTCTCTACAACATGTGATATACTCACTGCATTCCCACTCACCTCCATTTGTGATGTGCTAACTGTGCTGTGTAATTGTGCTTAGTGCTGTCCCCTCGCATCCCCACCCGCAGTGCATCCTCCTTGATTAACCTGCTCAATTCCTCCCATTCCTGCGCTCTGCTCCAAGTGCCAGCTCCCCAGAGCATCCCCAGTTTTGCACATGTGTGATTGGCCGAATCGCATCCTTGCTAAAACTAGCAGGGGCTGATCAGACCCAGGTATGAGCTTGGATACATTCTGCAGTGGCGTGTGAACGGGATCCATCTTCCGCCAGAAGCAATCTCGGTGATGTATTCAGAAGGTGCATAAGTGAATTAAGTTTGTTGATAATGCTTAGTATTAACAGGAAATTAAGCTAGAAATAAATGGCAGTTCCAATCAATGCTAAAATGTGAAAATACATGAAGGGCGAATGCCTTACCTGCCTGGTCGAAACCAAAAGTCAAGCTACTCACGGACGGTGTTTATAAAGTTTAACTTGTATTAATGAAACTCACTGAACCTCAGAACCTGCGTACAATTAAGTGCAACTGCAAAACAACAGTTAGCTCAACATTTACAAGAGAGCACATACACACACAGAATGTGTACATAAAAATAACAGCATTGGGCTGATATGTTATATTTTTTTATTCACTTATTTCTGCTGGCTGGCTGCTACAGCTTTGCAGTCCTGCTCCCTCCATCCCTCGTCTTCAACACTTCATTCCTGACAGCTGCTTCCTCCTTGAAATGTCTGAATCCCAGGCCCAGCATGTGCTGGGGTGTGGTGGCCGAAACAGCACACCCAATACGACGTGTCTGACTCATGATTGGCTGCTGCCAGCTGCCCATAGCAACACAGCCACAGGCCCTGCCCTGGCCCTGGTCCCTCGAGGCTCAGGACTGGAGTCAGGCAGGCGGCCAGCTCCGGGCCAGCTCCACCACCCCAACCAAAACCCCACCGGGCTGACCCCAGGCAGGAGAATAGCAATTTAGCAAAAAACAAAGTATGAGCGCATAGCTCAGCCTCCAGCTCACACATCCCAGCCAGCCACAGGCAGCCAGCCCTACCCCCACCATTTGTTCATTTGTAACTAACTTTTCATTCTACTTTGACACTCTGTGAGAGTGGAGAGTGTCTGCGGCTGGCCTGTATCCTGGCTGGCAATGCGACACCGCTGGCAGATGTGCCTGTGCAAGGAACAGTGTCTGCCACTCTGCCAGTGCTTTGTTTATCATGCAGCATTCATCAAAGAAAGTGAACACTCATGAAGTAAGTGTTCACTTTCTTTGATGAATGTGCACAGAATGCACCATGCCATGCACTAGAGAGCATCCATCCATGTGCCGCATGGCAGCAGCCGCAGGGGCGATGACTCACTTCTTAATTTCAAAGTAAAGAAACCCTGCCACATATAGTATATATCTCATGCAAAATCCGGCCATAGGGGTGGCTCATAAAACGGGGGGTGTCCAGTCAACTGGTCGACAACAAACTGGTCGACTGCAATTTGGTCGACACCATTTGGTCGAATGCCAAATGGTCGAATTTTTTTTTTTTATATATATATATATGTGTTTTGTGGGTTTTCGTGTGGGGAAAAAAAATAAAAAAGAAAAAAAGGGGGTTGGGGGGGACCCCCCCCAAAAAAAACAAAAAATGGGTAAAAAAAAAATAAATAATTCGACCATTTGGCATTCGACCAAATGGTGTCGACCAAATTGTCTGTCGACCAAATGTTTTCGACCATTTGACTGGTAACCAAAACGGGGCCAACCATAATTCCAAGGTCAGTTACGTTTGGTCCTGATAGGCCAATCTGACCTCTGCTTAAAGGCCAGACCTGGCAATGGATGACAGTTAGAAATTTTGTTTTTACTCGAGGACACCCCTTCCCTTCCGAGAATTCTCGGGTTGACAAGGAAAATAGGTGTACCCAATTACATTAACAGACTATAGTTTTTCTCCACACTGGGAATTTGTTTAGTTAACTTTGAATGTTAACAAAATCACCCTGTGTAATTTAGCTATATGGGAATTAATTGAATTATTGTTTATCAAAATATACTAAGGATCCACTTCCATACCCCCATGTATTAACTAAGAGGAAGTTTTTAAATCAGACAAATCCCCACACTTCTTTCTGTAGGACAAACTACTTAAATTGTATTTCTGGGTTTGGCTTTCAAAAAAGACATCAGCGTTTTAGATGCCTCCCTTGGGGAAGCACAGGGATTTGATTAGGCACTTCAATCAAAGATAGTCACCAGTATTCATTCCTCCATTCTGCTCTCCTTGCAGAAATCCCAGCCTCTTTAGTCTTTCACAATTGCTGTCTCCCAGGCAATGTTAAGTCTCCATCAGCTTTCAATAGTTCTACCCAGAGGACTACAGACAGCTGTCCTGACAAGATTCAATTCTGCAGCCAACTTTCAGTATTCACACAGATGATTTTTAGGCTGCTCTCCCCTCTTTGGCCTGTCAAGCCACTTTTTAACCTCAAAGCCACACCTGCGAAATATTGAAATCAGATTGTGTTAACGTATTATCCCTTAGCTTTTTTATTGGACCCATATGGTCCACTCCATCCTCAGGGCCCAGCCCCTGTCTATGGATAGACCCCCATAGTAGTTGAAATGATGGTAGTGTAGAATACACCCACCAGCATTTACATTTTACACTTTGAGATGTTTCACCTGATAAGTCAATTCATGGCAACTTTCTTCATTTTACACATAAACCTAACAATATGTATATTTTTCTATTCCTCTAATCATGCTGCACTTGATCAACTAACTCCTTTCTCAGCAGGAAATTGCAGGTGCAACAGCAATTTTTCACAGTTTATCTAAAAATCTATGAATGTGAAATATTCTTCCCAGATAGCTACTTTATCCCTGAATCCTTGCTTTGTGACATTTTCTGGGGAGTTAAAAGTACATTGTAGTTTGTAACGCAATGGTCTTAAGATAAGCTTTAAAATGACATGTGTCCTATTTCCGTAAGTATAATTATTCCAAAGTTAAAGGGCAAAAAAATGTAAATGTATGGCAACATAATTTCATACATATGATTCTGACCATCAAACAGCGCCCGACGTTTCATTTCTTTACCAAGGTTTAATTTTCCCTTTGAACATCTGCTCCAGTCTCTGCTGCTTGATTTTTGAGCAAAGGGCTGCTGCTGCTGTTTGCAACATGGCCGGGCTGGACTCTGGACTCCAAAAGTTGCTCATTGCTGGGTGCATTTCCTTACTTAAAATCTGCTTGCCAAGTCCAATGCGGTGAAGCCCTGCATCAGTTGAGGGCTTATGCTGCTGTTTGGAGGAGGGCTGGGCTGGACTCTGGACTCCACAGGTGTTCAATGCTGGCTGCGCCTACCTCCAAAAAACCTGCTTGCCAAGCACAACGTGGTGAAGCCATGCAGCGGCAAAGAGGTGGTGTGGCTGTTTGGAGCAGGGCTGTTCGGTTTAGCTGGTGTAAAGATATCTCTTGCTAGTTGAGTTGGGGGCTGTGGTTCTAAACTGTTTAGTTCATTTAATTGGACATGACTATTCAATAATTGAGAGGTATGACAATATACTCGTGTGCCTAGTATTAGAATGGGATGGGGGATGGATCGTAATTTAACAAGGTGGGTGTAATGTTTGTTTCAAGTGAGGGTTTTCAGTAACTTATTATTAATAAAAAAGGTTCATATATATACAGGAGAGGTGTCCGTCCAGGACATTGCACTGTTTGAAATTTTATATTTAGTTTGTAAAATGTATCTGTTTTTGGTGACTTGCTTCTATTTTGGGGGGTGTGGGGTTCACATCTGTAAATCATTTGTTGAGGTTAGTTAGTTTGGTTGAGTTTCCTTTATTTGAACAACCGGATACTAGTGGTGGGGTGGTGAAGATGGCGAATGATCTACTTGTGGTTACATGGAATGTCAATGGACGAAATCATTCGATAAAAAGGTTGAAGATTATAACCTATTTAAAGGAATTGAAGAGCGATATATGTTTCATTCAAGAAATTCATCTTCTAAAAGATGAAATTGAAACCTTGAAGAAAGGTTGGGTTGGGAGGGTATATGGTTCCTCCTTTTCATTACGATTAAGAGGAGTTGCAATTTTGATTAGGAGAAATGTTCCAATAAAAGTATTGAAAGAAATATCAGACCAAGAGGGAAGAATGGTGGCATTACTGGTTAATATTCAAGGCTGTGTTGTTGCATTATGCAATATATATGCCCCATCAGTGGATGATGGATCGTTTTTTGGGAAAGTGGCTCAGACATTACAAGATTTGGGAACCAATAACATCATCCTGGGTGGAGATTTTAATGCTGTTTTGAACAAGAACTTGGACAGAAGTGTATCTATGAATAGTAAGCAGAATGATCGTCATTATCTATCTCTGGAAAACCTGCTTAAGAAACACACTTTGAAAGACTGTTGGAGGCTGGAACATCCATATGCTAGAGAATATAGTTTTTACTCAGATGCACACTCTGTATATTCTAGACTTGATATGTTGTTAACTGCTGGGGGAATGAGTGAGAACTATAATACAAGTGAAATAAGTTAACGGATCATGCCCATGTAACTATGTGCATAAAATTGGTTTATGACAGGCAAAGACAGTATACTTGGAAGATGAACAGTGCAATCTTACAAAGCGAAGAGGAACTGGAGAAGTTGAGGGCATACATTGATTTTTTTGTGTCAGAAAGCCACAAAGGTGAGTTAAGGCCAGAGATTGTATGGGAGGCTTTCAAATGTACCATGCAAGGTTATTTGATTAGTCTAACATGTGGTGTAATAAGAAAATGTGACACAAGACAAAAAGAACTTGAGATGAAAATGTGTGATTTGTCAAAGAAAGCAATCGCAGACCCATGATATTTGGACAGTACTACAGAGATTTTGAGACTCAAGAGAAAATTGAAAAATATAATCAAAGAACAGGTTGAACGGAAATACCATTACCAGGAATGTGTGTATTTTGAGAAAGGGGAGAAGTGTGACCGGTGGCTGGCATATAGGCTCAAGAAGTGGGAGTCGGAACAATCTATCACATCTATTCAAGGCTAAGATGTACGGATCACCTTTCATCCGGAGGAGATCAACAAAATCATTTGAGATTATTATGTAGATTTATACCAAAATGGATTAAGCACAGCCGACAGGGGACATGATTTTCTTGAGAAAACGAAGATTTCTAAACTTGCAGAGTGTGACTCACAATTACTTGAGGAGGAGATAACATTGGATGAGATCAAAAGGGCAATCAACAGATTGAATGTAGGGAAGTCACCAGGTCCAGATGGCTTTCCAATGGAATTATATAGGTTGTTTCCAAACTCGGCCCTTGGACTACTGAAGGACATGTACATGGCCTCTTTGGCGAATGGTCTATTGCCGGCGACTACAAGACTTGCAATGATATCTGTCTTTGATAAGAAAGGGAAAGATGATACGCTTCCTGTGAGCTACAGGCCCATCAGTCTTATTAACAGAGACAATAAAATCCTGGCAAAAGTCTTGGCAATTAGACTAGAAAATATTCTCCCAGCTTTGATTCATGAGGACCAATCGGGTTTTGTGAAGGGAAGGAAAACTTCAAGTAATATTAGGAGGCTAATCCACATAATTTCTAATGCAACAGACCCATTAGATGGTACTGCGTTTTTCACTAGATGCTGAAAAGGCATTTGATCAAGTAGATTGGGACATCCTCTTCTTGGTGCTTGAAAAATGGGTTTTGGGGAGAAATTCAGGTCGTGGATTAAATTATTTTACTCAGAGCCAGCAGCAGATGTCAACACCAACGGCCTGAGTTCAGATTCGTTCAAGCTAGAAAGAGGGACAAGACAAGGATGTCCTCTCTCGCCACTGTTGTTTGTTATTGCGATCGAACCCCTGGCTGCTGCGATTGGAGATGACCCAAATATACAAGGAATATCATGCTGGGGGCTACAACAAAAACTGTGGCAATTTACAGATGACTTACTTCTGCTCCTCATGGATGTCTTGACATTCTTTCACATTTCCACTGGCTATAATATAAATTGGACAAAGTCAGAAGTGTTACCCCTAGTACCATGCTGTAGAAAACAGTTTATAACCAATCTGGGGTTTAAGTGGTGTTCAGAAAAATGTTGTATCTAGGCATCTGGATTACTTCAAAGGTCAGTGATTTAGTGAAGATGAACATGAGTACGATTAGTATATCCTTTAAAAATGACTTGGTACGTTGGGGTTTACTGAGTCTTTCACTGTGGGGAAAGGTAAATGCTTTGAAAATGGTAACAATCCCTTAGATCACCTATGTCTTGAGTATGATTCCACTAAATATTGATTCTAAATACTGGAATGAGAAGGACAGGCTTATTCAAGGTTTCCTGTGGGATAGGAAACCACCTAGATTAAAATTGGGGAAACTGCAATTACCTTTGGGGAAGGGCGGGCTGGGAGTGCCAAACTTTAGGGCTTATCATCTTGCCTTTATTTGTGATTTTATGGTTACATTTCTGACACCTTTACCTGATAAATGTGTTCTGGCAGAGACAAGTTATAATGGTCATCTGACACTCAGGGTGATATTAACCACAGAATCAAGAATGATATGTGTGAAAGATCCATTGACTATCTGTCTGAGAAATTCATGGAAAAAATTGACTGGATTACTGAGAGTGAATGCATATAAAGATCCTGGTGCATAAATATGGATGAATCCTTCCATTAAATTGGAAAATAAAACTTTATTTTGGCCAGAATGGCTTTTAGGAGGTGTCAGTTGGATTGGTGATCTCTTTAAGGAGGGGAAATGGATGAATGCTAGAGAAGTACAACATTTCAGGGTGTCAGATTACATGAAGCTAAAGAATGCTATTGGTGTGATCGACTGGAAGGCTAGAATGAGTCTAGATATACCCACAAGAGAGTGAAAGGTTGTGGAAAGCGGCCTAGCTAGCCGAGTATACAAATTGATTGTGAAATAATGTAAAGGCAATGATTCGCTGAGAGAAGAGTGGAGTCGAAGGATTGGCGCTGACTTTACAGTAGAGTTGTGGACACAAATGTGTTCAAATGTTAACCTATGTTCCTTGGTATTGACTGAGAGAACGCGACAAATTAAGATCCTAAACCAGATATTTTGTACTCCCGAAAGGTTATGGAAGAGGGGTCTGAAGGATAATCCAGACCTCTGGGCTTGTGTTGATGATGCTGGTACACTGGAGCATATGTTGTGGGATTGCAGAAAGGTGAGAGGATTTTGAATAGAAATAGGTGCAATCTTCGAGAGGGTTCTGAATGAAAGGATTGTGTTTGACTTTAAAACATTGGTGCTGGGGAACAATGAAACCTTGGGAAATGCCAAAAGAAATTGTTATTTAGAGGTGCCATGGTGGAAAAAAATCATCCTAAGTAATTGGAAATCTGCTGTTACCTTAGAAAAGTATGTTTGGGTAAATGAAATGCATACCATGGCAAATATGGAAAGATTTGTATAAAGGAAACAAGGCAAAAATGTGATTTTTAAGAAGACATGGGCGAGATTTCTTTCAATGTATTGAACCAGACAATTGTAAAATGTAAGATGTGGACCATGAGACTGAGGTGTGGGGGGTTGTTTGTATTATGCTATATAGATATGTACATGGTTATTTTGTTATATTGAAATTGTTTAATGTGATTTTCTAGTGTTTAAAATGAAAATAAAGTTAAAAAAACAAAAAAAAAAACAGGCGGCCATGGACGCCATGCTGGTGGAAAAGAAGCTGTAGAATCACAAACATTTCCTATGCATCAGTGTGCAGAGAATGTGCAACATGTTGTTTTTACCTGCTTTTAGTTAATAGATAATTGAAACATTCTTATAAAAATTGAGCTCTACTGTATTTTTTGACTGAGCTATGGCTTAATACATTTAAAAATAAATAAATAAATAAATAAATAAATCTCTCTAGCTCCATTCAAGGATTTGCTGTGAACTGTCACTGGCACCTGACATTTTGGTCCTTCTGCTCCTGATTCTCTCCCATGTCTACCTTGTCTCTTGTGTGTAAGCTGCTTCTGAACACTGGTGTTTGTTACCCACCTATTTTGCTATATTACACTTTTTATATCATAAACTCCATGTTGCAAGTTCAGTTGTTTTGTAGGTCCCGGTTTTGCAGTGGGGACAGGACAAAACATAAACTAAAAGGTTTTGTACTGCTCTCTGTAAAAGCTTAAGTTTTTGTTGCCAACTCCAACCAATACACCGCCTAACTGGGACTGACATAGGAGAGCCCTAGCTCCTACATCCAACATGGTGACCAGACTCTACCCTGACTTTGGGAACCCTGAATGAAACATAAGAGATAACAACAGTCTGGGCTGTGATGGGCAGGCACAGTGTTTGGCGGCACAGCTGAGGCTACAGGTAACCCAGGTCTGCACTCTGGACTTGACAATTACCCACTAGACAAATGGTGTCTATCATGGATTACTGTGGATGTACTGGAAAGACAGGGAGTGAAGGAGAGCTTTGCTATTTGTACAATGTTGCTGTTCCATGGTAATTGAAGATTTGCTCCATGAGTTGCTTTTGGTAGAGTTTGCTTTCTACTTATTGCACATTACCGCTTCCCTCACTCCATTCATTTCTCTGTACTGTTGCTGTGACTCTGGCTCAGAGAGCCTGGACAGTGGAGCAAGGGGGAAGAGACAGACTCTGGCAGCCTCTTGAACCAGCCGGAGGTTCCTCGCTCCTTCGATCATCATTACATTATATAGCTGTAAGCTGCACTTAAGTACTATTGTTCCGTCTGCCAATGCATTGAGAGAATAGTTTATATTGTTGATATTGCGGGACATGGCATAGCTCTTACGCGTCTGCAGGGGTAGGATGCCAAGTTTGTGAATCATTCTGCAGTGGACTGTACATCAGCCCCTAAGGTCTTATACTGTGGAACTAACCTGTCAAACTAGGCAAGAGCATCCTGCCTGCTGAATGACTCTTAAGTCATTGAGCAAGGTGAGAAGACAGTTGGGGGGAGTCATGCCACTGTAATCCTGCTGCAACCGTATTGCACCCACATTTTTGGTACACAATCTAAATGCTCACAAATGGCTGCAAATTCTTAAAGAGTATCAAACAACATTTAGTAACCCCACCCGATATGTCACCTTCTGCGCCTAAACGGAACATTTTAACCTGATGAAGAAAAATCCCAACAGCTCCCTCACCACTTAAATCACCCAGTGCTGTTAAGAAAAGGTCTATCAGCCCCACAAGACCTGCAGGAGGCATACATTCTCCTCAGTGAGATACGCCAGTTCCTTGGCACATCAACATTCCTGCAAGTCTGGACCTTGGGGGATGAGGGGGCAAAACCATTGTGCAGGATAACAAGGCCAACAAGAATGACCCATGCATTAGCAGTAGTGATGCCTTCAGCTTCAAGCTCCGGGACGTAGATGACTCGGTTGAGGCTGCAGCAAGCCCAACAATGTCAGGAGGGCAGCATAGCAGAACGCCCCGACCCCTGATGGACTTTGCCCAGGCGTGGCTGCAGGAAGCTCTAATGACAATGACAAACATACCACCATGTTAACAAACATACCATGATCACAACGTCACCCGTTGCCCTGATCTCTAGCCAGTGCCCACTCGACAGCTTTGACACCATTGAGACCCCTGAGATCGCTGTAATCCATGTGGGGGCGGCACAAATGCACTGGTGCCAGATAACATGGACAAAACCTCTTCGACCATCTTGCAAACCAGCAAACCGCATGGTGGTGTGTGGACGAAGGGAATACTGCCAGATGGTTAATTTGGGTAATTTGAATGTGCTGATGCAGGATGCATCAATGGGGACCAATAGTGGCACCCAGCTTTGTACCAACTCCCCTGTCTACATCTCCCCCTTGGACCAGCAGAAATGCCCACTTCTGAACAAGTTGCTGTGGGGGACCTAGGAGCTTATTTGTGCAAATCTAGCTTCATCCTGTCCGAGTTTGCAATAATAAAAATGGTACTTCTATTGCTGTTGGAAGAACATAGGAAAGGAGGGACCAAGATGGAACGACCAACCAATCTGGAGAGCGTAATTGGGGGTTCATATGTACTGGTTACTGCAGAGCCTCCAAAGCCCAGCCAAACAAAACTGCAATGATCTGTGGATAAGTGCATACCCTCCTATTATTAATTTGTGCAATTTATGCTTAAAAACGCTGCATAATCCCTTCCAAGACAGCAACCCTATTTAAAGGGTATATGTTTTAGACACAAGAGAGCATGTCAGAATTCATTTATTTTAAGTTTATTTGACCATATTTTAATCATAAAAAGCATTTACAAAAGAACATATCAAATACATTAATAACACATCTATAAAAACCAGTTGTCAAGAAGACACATTTTATCATAACAACAAAAAAAGCTAGCATCTCACATATCATTCCTCACATACTCTTTCATCCCCATACATACAAAAATACGCCACTCTTACTTGTGCAAAAAACACAGTCCTGTAGCTCAGAACATCCGATCCATTCGGGTTAGTATCTTTATTGCTCAAACATTGCCTAATTAACAATATTTTAAAAGTAAAACATTGGGTAAATGTTCCAAAGTGGTTACTCATGGACACATATTGATTCCCACATTTTGTCTGTGTAGATCAAGTTAAAGCCAACTCTGGGAGGAGTAGGCTCTATGGTGTTATCGACTTGAGTTCCGGGCTGCCAGAACGGTGTGTACAATTTCTGTCTGGTGCACCTCATCAGGACATAAACATTACAAATAAAAACACAATTTAAAAGAGAATTCAAGTTGATGTGAATTGAATATTTGTTACATTTTCAAAAGCTAGTTTCTTTTGCTTCACAAGATGTCGAATTACAGTGGACCAAAGTATGTCTCTCGGAAAGCCGCTTCTACCGATGACCAAGGGCAAAAGAAAAGAGAGACAAAGAGAGAGAAAACAGAGTTTACAATCCTTCTCTATAGTTTCCTTCATGCTTTCTTTAACATTTATCTTAGCTATTGTGAATCTTGTCATGCTGCTTTGTCATGGGCAAGCCCATAGTTACTCTGGACGTGTCCCAATGTCGGGTTGATTTACCCGTGTTTTGTCAGGTGAGGCGAAACTGCTCTCCCTGAAGTTTCTGGAAGGGAAATGGCATTGACTCTCATGGGACGTCTTCCAGCCCCCACCCCTTTCCCGAAGGGAAAAATACAGCAAAACACCCTTCAGTTAGAATCAGAAAAAATCTGAAATAGAAAGTAAAGAAATGAGGACACAACAATTGAAAAAATTCTAAAAAATCAAGAGAGCCCAAGTCCACACTGCAGCCCCTCTGGCTCGACCTCCAAAGCCCAGCACCTGTTTAAATAATACCATCGCTAATCAGGTTAGGCTGGAGCGCACCAGTGGAAATAGAGAGAGTCCCAAAACCAAGAGTGTTCTGCCTGATAAAGTGTCTCTGACCTAAATATACCAAAGTGGCCACTAACAGACTCCTAGCACACACAGACCCACACCACTCCCACCCTCGCAGACCCCTATTTGGAGGACATATCATGTATTTAAGGCCAATTCCACCACTCAAACGTCATCCAGTAGAGCTGGTTATCTGCCATCTAATCATACCACCAAGCCCGGCAAGGCGATAGTGGGCTGCATGGGGGGTCAATATACCAACACAAGGTCCCTAAACTGGCCCCAAATTACCATGAATCCAGTGAAGCCCTTGCAAATAAATATACTCTCTGGATTTTATTCTGGTGCAAAGTCATCAGCCTTTCTCCTCTCAAGGCCAATGACCTTATATGTTGCTTATCTAAGAGAACTGGCCCCAATAAAATTATTCCTGGTTGCTCGAGTGTTCTGAATAGAAACTGGGCCCTTCCCAGGAAATATAAACTTACAGTAATTCCTCTAGAAACAGACACTTATATTTGTAAAGGTTATTCTGTGTTTGCAAATGCCATGCTTTCCACGGTGAATACACCTTTAATGTGTCTTGGCTTTATTAATAACATGCAACACCCAAACAGTATGTGGATTTCTTTTTATTTGGAAACAGCATTTGGTTCTGTAGCAGATGCGAATGAAATGCTGCTTTTCATTTGTCATCATAAGGTAATAAAGGGTAGGCCGTTGGTTTTTAGTTCTTTGTCATTCACACAGAATTTTTATGTTGTAGATGAAAATTAAAGGCTGCCTTACGTCTAGCTTGGCAGTCACAATGTGCCTTTCCAGCTCCCTCCTGCAGCCTGGTTTTATTTTTCACAGGTTCCTTGCTTCCACTGCAGAAGTACATACAGTTTAAATTCACTATGCACATTAGTAGTGTTGACATTTGTGATGCTGGCTTTTTTAGTCTGCCAGTGTGTCTTCCCATTACAAGAAGGCATTTCTGCACATTCTGGGCCTACCCTGGCCTTTCCGTTCATTTGATCCTGTGGCTGCCATTCAACCCTGCACCATGCCCCCTGGCTCACAACCTTGGAGACCACTTTGATTGTGAACTAAAGCTTCAGCAGTTCATTGCCAGGATAACTGTACTGAATTTGTTCCAAATGTGTCCACGCGTCACCTACCACTCTCCTATCATTGTCCCCACTCCTGTCCTCTGCTGACTTGACTAATACCTTTGCCTCCTGCTAGACTGTTCTATTATTTATTTTGCCTACTCAACATTGAATTTAACTCTGAAACCCACACTTTCTACAACCTCCAGCATTCCACTAGCACCACCGCCCTCCCCCTACAGATTCCATTCATGAGGGCCCACCTCCTGGCCCTGACCATTTCTGCCTCCCTTTACTCCTAACTTGACACACTGCAACCACAATCCCTGTTTAGTGTCCCATTGTACTGGCGCTGCTGTGTTGTGTCCTGCTTGATCTCTTCTGAGCTCCTGCCAGGGGTGCACTGGGAACCAAAAGAGGTCCCAAATCACACATTTTCAGCAGGCCCAACGCTTTTTCCGATGATGAGAAAATGTGGAAATAAAATAGGTTACCACACAAAAAAGGCCCAGGGTGTTGAGGCCTACAGGGAAATCTCCAGAGTTCCCTATAGGCCAGTCCACCCCTGGCTCCTTCCTTTATTGGATTGGCGTCCTTACCAATTGAAATGAAAAATAAAACACCACAATGCAACCAGACCTTAAACCTGCTTTCAAAAGCCACTTTCTTATCCACCAATGTGCACACGGGACACACAGCACCGCTGCCAGCAGAAAACCAACTGTCATCATCTGCACAAAACTGGATATACTGTACATGCAACTTCCTTCTCTTTCACGCTCAACCCTGTCCTCAACTCTTCAAATCTGTAAGAAATGTATATTCTGTGCAATATGTGTCTTCTTTTTCCCAATGTGATATCCCTAACGTCCCCTTCGACCATGCTATTCTCTAATACTATTGCCCACCCATTTTAATGCATGCAGAAATGACAATGTTACTCGGCCCATATACATACACCCTATTGTGGAGAGTTTCTATTAGAAGCACCATAGTCTATGCCCACCTGAAAATGCACAATTTTGATTGGAGTTATTGATGTACACACATCAGGCAGTGCTTGCCATATGCCACAAAACATATTTACAGTAAGCACAACGGCTAACATTCTTTGGATGTGCAGATTGAACTGAATGCCAACACCATCACAAATGTAGTGGCACAATACTTTGGGAGCATGCGTGACATATGCATTGCCGGACTAGGCACAATACATCAGCTCCTCCTGGGAAATGCTGAGCTGGGAGCAAGTGTGCCGTTAAGAGGTTGAACGGAAGTAGGATGCAAAACTGCACGGACGCGACCTCCACCATCATCGTCAAAGAGCATACGGTCGAAGTGCATGGATGCTGACTCCCAACCAGACCCATCCGGTAGTCTGACATCACAAATACAGGGACACAACGCAGGACATGAAGTGGCTCGACAGCGCTGCTAATGACATAAGCATAAGTGAAGAAAACACAGAGACCTTACACGCAGTGAGACAAACAATCTTTAATTCTCTTTGCTTGCAAATACCTTTGCCAGGAACTCAGTTTAATATCATAATAAAGAAACAAACAATGTGCTCTTTCAGTTGTCAGGACTTCCTATGGCTTTGAGTTGTCTGTCAATTTTTATAAAAATTGCACTTTCTGCCCTGATAGATTCTTCACCTCTTGTCCTAAGGTTCTCTGGTTGCTTCCATGCGTGCCAACATTATACATTCTATCTGTAAGGCAATGGTTCACTACTGGTTTTAACTTTGCATGCTGGGACTTGTAGTCCTGGGTTTATAAATGGGACGTCCAGGACTGCATATCCCAGATTGCTAAATTAAAGGCAGGACTGGACTAGTGTCTTTTACATGGCATGTACTATTTCAGTTGTCACGTCTTCCCATGCCTTCGAGTTGTCTGCCAATATTTAACAAAATGGCAATTTCTGCTCTGGTGGGTTCCTCCTCTCCAGTCAAAAGGTTCTTAGGTACTGTCACATGTGCCAACATTATCCATTCCATCGGGTAGGCACTAGTTAGCCGCTGGCTTGAACTTTGTATTCTTCCTTTCCTATCCTTCCCCCAGAAGCTCACTGTCTGCAGAGCTCTGGTTCTCTCTAGGATGAATTACTACAACAGCCTCTTTCTAAATCTGCCTGGGTCTTCTCTCTGCCCTTTGCAACTCATCCAGAACAGGACTTCGAGACTTGTCCTTGGCCTCAAGCCCAGGGATCGTATCTCCCCAGGACTGAAATCTCTCCGCTGGCTACCAGTGGCTGCGAGGATTAAGTTCAAAACCCTATGCATTGTCCACAAAGCCTTCTAGGGCATGGGGCCTAAATACCTTCAACTCTCTGTTCCTAAATATATTCTTTCTCATGCTCTTTGCTCATCCGACTCCAACTCCCTCAGGGTCAGTCGCTTCTCCAAGCAACGAGTTGGTAGTAGATCTCTTTCTTCAGCTGGTGCCTCGATCTGGACAGCCTCCCTGCCTCCCTTAAACTTGAGGAGAACCATCTCTGGTTCCGGAAGCACCTCAAAACCTTTCTCTTTGCTTCTGCTTTTTCTCCTCCTCTCCCCTGCTGACCTGCTGGCTGTAACCGGAACTGCACTGGTTACCTGGACACACTCTGATCTCAGGGCCAGGTCCCTCCACCGCCAGTCTCACACACCTGCACTGCTTGCCTGGCAACCCCCGCACTTGGAGACTGTTTCTGTATCCCTACTGTATCCCATACCAGCACTTGACACCTGATGTCTGCATTTACCCTTGCACTTGCCCCTTGCTGGCCATTACTTTTACTTATTGTTATTATCTATTCCCGTATACTGCAATGTCCCTTCCCCTATCCCATGCACTTGCGCGATCTGAATGACACCTGGCCTAGTAGGATCGTTGTCTTTCCTCACTTTTGTTCCCCCTCTCTTGCCTCGTCACGCCTTGAAACATTTGTGTATAGGCGCGTTATAATTGCCATATGATATGATATGATATAATATCATATCATATCATATCATATCATATTCTGGGACTTGTAGCCCCCCTTGGTTTAAAAATGGGATGTACAGGACTACATGTCCTATAATGCAAAGTTAAAGCCCGAACTGTTCTAGTGTCACCCACATTGGTAATGTTGGCATGTATGTACTGTGCTACCAATACAGTGGCATTGCTGTTGGAGCTGCTGAGTGTGTTATGCTTGAGGGCAATTGCTGAACAGAAGTTAGAGATGTCTTAAGAGATGTAAACCAGGGCCTCAGTGTTGGGATCTCACATGACTCCCCGTCTCGCGAAACCTCGCGTGATCCTGGAAGAGCCTGGTGAAGAGAGCGCACAGCCGAGATTCAGCTGGCAGAGGACACGGAGCAGGTCGAGCTTCCGGCGCTCCTCTTGACTGAGGCATTACACTCTTTCCAGAGACATTATTGCACTGCATCATCCAGAACAGTTGAAGGCCAGTTGCCTAAGGACTAAATGCTGCACATGTTTATATGCCCTGCATTGCTGGTACTGGTTCAGCAATAGAGTTAAGCATGCAACACAGGAGTTTCTTGTGTATTATTTCACAACATATTTGGCTACGAGGATTAGGACTTGAACCCAAGCAGCACCATGCAAGGAGCGACGACGCCCCAGCCATTTCTACAAATGCCAGGTAGGCCTACCATTCCATGGCCACAATGGCAACCACTGTTTACTGCGTACCTGGAGTCACTGGGTGGTGCAGGTACCCGGTGGCTAGGTGTTTGCAAGCCTTACAACCGAAGTGGTGGCTAATGATAACGACGATGTGTATAAGGAGGCCGTCAGGAGAATAATCAAGAGATTTGCCAGCAAATAAAATACAGTTTTGCACAGGATACGGCTCTACAGTCGCAAACAAGAGGCATCCGGACACGTAGACGACTATGTAACTAAGTTGCGTGCACTTGCTGTGCCGTGCAATTTTGGAAATAACGCAGAAGGATTGGTCTGTGACATGCTGATGGTCGACACCAACAGCAGAAAAGTGCACAACAAATTTATTTTAGAGAAGGAACTACAGCTGGAAAAAGCCCTTGAGATTGCGAGAGCAGTTGAGGAAATGGCAGGACGATGGAAAGAATATGTCAGTGGCTCTGGCCCAGCGAAGGTCCAGGTCATCGCCTTTAGTACCAAGAAGGAGAAACCAGTCACTGATGCAAGAGAAGGGAGGTTGGGAAGGAGAGAACCATTGAAGTGCCACAGATGCACCAGCACAAGACACTTGGCCAATGACAGAGAATGTCCCGCAAGCGACAAAGAGTGCTCAGTGTGCAAGAAAATTGGACATTTTCACTGGTATGCAGGTGGCGAAATAAAAAGGTTACGAGCGTCAATGCGGATTACAATGCAAAAGAAGAATCCTCATGAGAAGATGAAGGGAGGCCCACAGTGATAATGGTGAACAGCCCACGAGCCAGGTGAGAAAATCCCCACTGTGCCATCAGAGTGAATGGCATGGAGACGAGAGTCATGGTAGATTCGGGCTCGAACTTAACCATACTGCCACTTCGCACATACAAAGAGATGATGGGCACTGAAACGGTTGAAGTCCTCAGCCCCCGTCACAAGCCCACAGTGTTCAGAGGTGCATCCATTGACCTACTAAGATACATCAAAGGGAAGGTGGAGTTCAAGGGAGAGAAACCACCACAAGAATATATTTCAGCCAAGAAGGCATAGTAGTCCCAGGATTGGACGATCAAGCCAAACTCAAAATCAAACTAGATCCCAGTTCGGAAGATCAAGTGTTAACAGTCAGTACAAGAGGAGCACCGGTTGTCAAAGAAGATTTTCCCAAGCTGTTCATGGAAGGGTCAAGAAACATTGACGACTTTGTACATAAGATACTGCTTAAAGCGAATGCAGTCTCTGTAAAACATAAAGTCAGGCCAGTGCCAGCGACAACCAGAGACATACTTAGTACCCAGCTCAACAAAATGATAAAGGAGGGCACCATTGAAGAGGTTGAAGCCTCAGAGTGGTTGAGTCCCGTTATCCTCATCATGAAACAGAACTCACAAGACTTAAGGGTATGCATTGATCTTCCCAGACGCAACCTGGAAGTCATCTTAGATAGCTACCCCCTCCCAAGCATAATGAAGGAAGCCTGAGTGTTCTCCAATATATGAGGGATGCGTATCATCAAATTCACCTGCCCATAGACTCCAAGCCACTGACTGCGTTCACCCCATTTAGCACCTACCAGTTCACCAATATGCCCTTTGGCCTGTCATCCACGTCTTCAGTGAATGATGGATTTATTACTACTAGACATAGGAAACGTGTCCTATTTTCAGGATGATATACTGGTCTAAGCTGCAGATGAACATACGCATGACGTCACTCTAAAGAAAGTCCTCACCAAACTGTAGGATGCTGGAGTCAAGCTAAGGTATGAAAAGTGTGTACTAAGGGCACGTGAAGTTGAGTATTTGGGGTACAAGATTTCTTCCCAGGGCATAAGCTCCAAACAAAACCTTGTGCAAGCCATAATCAAGGCGCCGGAGCCAACGAACAAGGAATAAGTGAGGTTGTTTCTAGGACTCGCAGAATATTATGCCAAATTCATCCCCAGGTTTTCAGAAATCACAACGCCACTGCAAGACCTACTCAAAAAAGTCACAAAGTTCACATGGCTTTAAGCCCAGAAGGAGGTTGTAGATAACATAAAGGGGCACATAGTAGAAGCACCATGCCTACAGCCATTCAATATGGAGTGGAGTACAGTCATCACCACGGATGCCAGTGCGTGTGGGTTAGGCGCTGTACTCCCCCAGAAGAAGGGGATGCAGAACACGTTGTGGCATTTGCCTCTAAAGCCCTGTCCACGGCCGAGAAGAATTACTCCACAGTGGAGAAAGAGATGCTGGCCTGCGCATGGGCTGTTGAACATTTCAGGACTTACGTGTGGGGCACAAAATTCAAACTGGTCACCAACCATAAGCCCCTCATTCACATGCTCAGTCCAGGAGGGACAAATCGTCGACACCCGGTTGGCATGCATCGCGGCCAAACTGCAGGGATACACTTTTGAAAATAACCACATAACAGGGTGGAGAAATGCTACCAGAAGACAAAGAAAAGGCCACCACCTTCCTGCAGGATGAATGTATTGTAGCATCAATTCAAGACCTCAGGGGCCCGGACTTCCTAGAATCAAGCGAGGGGCATTGGAATGAAGAGGACAGCAAAAACCCCACGATGGTGAGACTCAGGGAGTATATTAGGAATGGATGACCAGAAGAAAGGTCAGTTCCAGAAGGCATGGGGCCGTATTGGAAAGTGGCAGAAGAAATTTCAGTGGTGGACAAATTGTTCATGAAAAGCGATCAAGTGATGCCAACAGTGACAAATGCTTGAAGACCAGGCAAGCTCCGATGATTCCCACAGAGATCCCTGAAACAGTGTGGTGTAAAGTGGGGTTAGATTTTAGTGGACCGTTGGAGGCAATAACGCCCGAGTATTGGTATGGCATAGTGCTGGTGGACTACTTGTTGAAGTGGGTAGAAGCAGAATTCATCCCCAACATCACAACTGCTACAGTCATAGAAGTCCTCACATCCATATTTCAGAGGAAGGTCTCCTCAAAGAGCTAGCCACAGACAATGGAGTACAGCTAGTGTCGAGGGATATGGAGTTGTTCCTGCACAAAACAACATAGAACATAGAAAAGCCATGCTGTACCACCCCCAAGCCAATGGACTTGTGGAGAGAGCCAATAGGTTCATTAAATGAGTCATCCAACTAGCAACCGCTTCAGGTATGGATCCCCTCAAAACAGTCAAGGAGCGCTATTCCGGCCCACAGGTTAACTCCAAACGGCATCACCCAAATGTTGTCATTTTGCATGTTGAGAGGGAGGAGAGCAGCGTCCACACTGGTGCCACCATGGTTGACCAGAGTAAGAGAGGAAGATTAAGTAGATATGGCTGAAGTGGTGTAGAGGCTGGAAAACAGCAAAGCTCGCATGAAAAGATGGTGCGATCAAAGAACGACCCAAGGTCGCAAAGTCAAGGAAGGAGACTGGATCAAAATACGACTACCAAGCAAGGACCAAATGACAGGTTCGAAGTTCAGTCATTACAAGCCCCTTGTTTTATGGCCGGTCTCTTGGTGACTGTTTTGATACATCATACCACCCAAACTAACTGCATTTAAGCAGCAGGGAAAACGGAAAAAAACGACCAACTACAAGAATAACATATGCCCAGGTAATTTTGCCTGCATAGTGAGCGAACATATACCTTAAAGTGAAATATACAAATGTAATTCAAGTGAACTTCCCCTTAGGAGAAAGTGCGCAAGACGAAATAGCATTGGGTTTATAAAAAAAAGTAATGAACACCAGAAAAGTAACCTCACAGAGGATATATTCCAATAAATATGCAGGCAAAGTATAAAAGGTGCTAACCTTTCAAACCCAGCAATCTGTAGTGAAATATTCCCTGGAAAACAAAATCGCTATACAAGACAAGTGCTTGTGGTCTTGTCGGTAAGCATATGCACTGGGAACATGATAAGCTGACTAAAATCCTAGTAGCCAAAATACTTGAGGAAGCTGGCTGACCTAATTCAAAAAAACAAGGGGTTGCTTCCGCTCTCTGAAAAAAAGTTACGCAGTCCACCCACATGTGTCCCTTACTTCTGCCATGAAAAGCAGCCTCAATCAGGGGAGCCTAACTGCACCAGTGTCCAGGATTGCAAACTCTCTTGCCATATCCTGGGCAAATACTCATGATTGACTTGCCTTTTCATCATTTCCCCTCCTCACCCCAATGTCTGGCTTTCAACAATACTCTGCTTTATAAAGATAACTTGAAAAGTACACATACCAAAGTGCCACTCAAATATATACATCCTTATAGAACTATGTTAGGAAAAAAGTGTGCAACTGTTGCATTGTTCCCCCAATGTTCACTAGGAAGATAAGGGAGACTCCAAAACACCAGTAGAAGATAATGAAGGGAAAGATGAGGCTGATCAATTGGCCAAAATTAAGGCGGTAATGAGAGAACTGTTTCCCATTGAACACTTACTTGATGAGATCACTTGTATATGGGCGTGCTATAATAAAATATCATATCATATCATATTCAGTTAGATGTAGCGACACACTCCAAGTCTCAAGGGACAGTTAATCAACCATAAATTCAATGGAGCTTTGACACACCCAATCAGGATTTGATTAAGGCACAGAAAGAAGACCCAATAGTAGATATGTTTTACAATAATGTGTCAGATGCAGAAAATAATCCCTTAACAGAGGAGGACTGCAAAGGAAGAGAGGAATTGAGGGTGATGATATAGAATAATAAACTGTTTCAGCTGCAAGGTCAGGTCATATCCAATAGGTGGTCCCTGTTTGATTTTAAGGGCTAATGTTACATCACACCCATGATGCGATACAGAGGTTCTCAGAAAACATTGAAAATATTAAACGAGTATGCTAATTGGCCGAATATGTCCCAAGATGTGGAATTATACACCTGAGGGTGCTTGGTGTGTGCACAATTTCAGTCTACCTCCTAACACATAGTCCACCATTAATGGAGAGATGATTGACACTTCCCTGGTCAGATTTTCAAATAGATTTCATTGGCCCAGTCCAAAGATCATCACAGGTGAAACAAGTGCATGCTGACAGTTACCAGTTTGTGTCTAAATGGCTGGAATGTATACCTGCTCCTGGTTGTAGTGTGCACACTGTGGCCACACTGTTGGTGAATCACATATTTTCCAGGTTTGGGTTGCACCAGAGAATAGAGTCAGACTGTGGAAGTCCTTTTACCAGTGGAGTGATGACCAAGATGTGGAACGTTTTAGGGTATAAAGAGGAAGTGTCATATTTTGTATCAGCCAACCTCCAGTGGTGGGGTGGAAAGATGAAATAGATCAATAATTGAAGTACTGTAAACGTTTGCTGCTGAAGCAGGGCCTAGTTGGGATTTACAACTCACTTTAGTGCTTATGGCCAGTAGAGCGACACCATCCAAATCTCAGTCCACATGAAATAATAACAGGCAGGAAGACGGTTCTTCCCCAACATTTGTTGTACAGGAACAATGAGCAAGTCTTGGTATATGTATCCACAATTCACGGGTATGTGGAAGAATTGTGAAAGAATATGCAGCAGGTATTTGCATGTGCACAGCGAAACCTAGAAGGAGCAGCGGAAGGTGCCAAATCATATTATGACAGGAAGTCATCTATTAGGGAATATGAGATAGTTGATCAGGTATACAAATGTGACTTTGCAAAAGGAAAATGTAACAATTCTACATTCAAAGAGTCCTGGCAGGGACCATTCAAAATTGTGGGCAAGGTTTCACCTGTGGTGTATAGAATACTGATAAAGGAAGGGGAGCTGGCTGTGGAACAGTTTGTCCATGTGACTCGGATAAAACTGTTTCACCCAAAACATGAGATGGGGAGAATAGAACAAACTGGAGAAACCAATAAGGACTGAGAGTGCAACTAGGTGAGTAAATCAGTTGGCAATGGTCCACATAGGGAAGTACATAAGATTAAGCATATCAGTTAAGTAGGTGTGTATGACATGATTGCAGGAATGAATGGTGGCTAAAGTATTAGTAGAAAGTGAAAAGAATAGAAGGAAGAAACTTGGATTAAGTTATTGGTGCTTGGTACTTAATCTGTTTTTTCCCTCTGTTTTAGTAATTGTTAACCTGTTTTCCTCCAAAATGCTTCCCTGGAGCCCGGTGTCCAGGGAGGAGTCCTCAGCACAAAGGAGCAGGGAAACCCAGATGACAACACAGCGGTCCACACTATGTGGCAGGAGGAAGAGAAGCAAGAATTATATTGATTTCTTTAGAAATTCATTAGTTATTTGGTGTCTGGTGACATTGGCATGTGCCACACCAGCAAATGCACATGTTCTGATCGGGTCCGGGCCAGCACCAGGAATTGTGATGGAGGATGCCCCTGGGTTCCTATTAGAGAATAGATGCCTTTTGTATCACAACATTTATACTAATGTGGATCCAGATAGGGTTTTGGAAATTTGTTTGCATTTCTCAGAAGTTAAATCTACTCAAGTGAGACAATGTGTGCAATACGTAGGGACGGGGGTCCAAGAGCTGCAAAAGAAATATGAATGCAGCTGGAAATGATCTTTATGAGCGCATCAAGTGTTCAGAGAAAAAGGGGACAGGGAATGGCAGGTTTTCTGCTTGCTGCAATTGTTGTCACAATAATTGGTGCTATTGTGGGGACAACTGTATCAACAGCAAACACTTTGTCAGTAAACACATTGGGGGACAAGACCTGAGAGTTAGGCCAAGATTTGAAAACTATTGAACAAAGACTTTACAAGGTTAGGGTGGAACTGGAGGAACTGGTGCAATATGTTAATCAAACCACTGTAACCCGAAATTATCAATTAATGTTGTTAGAGAGTAGTATCAATGCAATCGTAAAGCAGGATGCAATTTTAGAAGATCTATTGAATTTTGTGAACCAAATGGAAATGCTAATTACCAAATTTGTGTGGGAGGTTCAAGAGGGGTATCTCAGTTGATACAGGGTCACATTCATTGTGTTTCATTTCATCTGATATCATCTGGTAAATTATAGCACGGATAACCAGGAGAAAATATAAACAATGAAGGAGAAGATTGTAATTGACATGGGAAGTGCAATTCCCTTGTATATAGATGTAGAGCGGATAAAGATTGGATTTCTCTTGAGTATTCCATATATCACCGCAGAATAGATATATCAAACGAAAATCGTACATAACGTGCACTGAAGACACTTTAGCTCTGGTTTCCGCACTGGTAACTTCTTGGGTCTGCCACCATTTTTGGCTGTGTTGTGTGCCTAATAATATTTGTATTTGCAGCATTTCTGCACTTTTGCATTTTTGCTTTGATTCTCCCCTTGAGACCTTCTTCCTTGTTGGCGATGTCCCCACTTCCCACCCACCCAGTGAGTCCCTGATTGGCCATCCAGCCCATTGCAGGCCTTTTCAATCCCCCTGTAGGGGCAGCCACCCGCCCAGGGCGACCCCTTGGCTGGTGGCCGCAAGGCAAAGGGCAACTCCCGAAGAGGCCGCTCTGGTTCATGTTTGCCTATTTTCACCTGTGGGACCTGTGGCCATCATCCAGCAGCAACTGAGGGGGTGGTTGTGGTCAGGGTGGAGAGTGCAGCAGTTGCTGTGTTCCAGCGGGGACCTACCACTCTTTGTGCCTTACATGGCTTAGTAGACCCATGTTAGCCAGCTAGTGATTCGTTCTCATTTGCTGCTGTGTCTCAAATTTAGGCATCTGTCTTGTGATGTTGACACTCAAATGTAGCCATTTCTCCAGGTACTGTTGCCTCTCAAATGTAGGCGTTTTCTCCCACTGCTCAGGTTTCCCTAGTTAAGTATTATTTCATGTACTGTTGACTCTCAAGTTTAAGCATTTCTCCCATTGTTCAGGTATCCCAATTGTAGGAATTTCTCCATGTCCTGTTGACTCTCAAATTTGGGCATTTTCTGCCACTACTCAGGTATCCCTAATGCAGGCATTTCTCCATGTACTGTTGACTCTCAAATTTCAGCGTTTCTCCCACTGCTCAGCTGTCCCAAATGTAGGCTTTTCTCCATGTACTTTTGCCTCTCAAATTTGGGCATTTTCTCCCACTGCTGAGGTGTCTCTAATGTGGACATTTTTCCATGTACTGTTGACTCTCAAGTTTAGGCGTTTCTCCCATTTTTCAGGCATCCCAATTGTAGGCATTCCTCCATGTACTGTTGAGTCTCAAATTTCGGCGTTTCTCCCATTGCTCAGCTGTCCTAAATGTAGGCTTTTCTTCATGTGCTGTATCCCAAATAAAGTTGGTTCTCTGTTTAATAATGAGTCTTAGACTCGGGTGTTTTCTATTCACTACTATATCCCAAATTTGGGTGGCTCTCCTTTTACTGTTGTGTCACACATTTGGGCATTTCTACCACGGCTCGGGTGTCTCAAATCTAGGTTTTTCGCCATCTACTGCTTTGTCCCAAATGCAGGTGTTTCTCCATTTGCTATCTGGTAGAATGATAAATACATAAAAATGGTGAGTCCAGAAATGGTGGCTTTTCTAAAATGGGAGACAGGTGTGTACCTCATTCCAAAGATAGATATTTCTTGTGTAAAATCCAAGGAGCAAAATTGCATATGCCCAGGGAAACCATTCATACCTGATGTAACAAATGCGCTACGTGGGTTGCAAGCAGATGAAAGTATTACAGAAGGATGTGTGGTGACAATATATAACCCGAAACCTGAGGAGTTGCTGCATGCTAGATTGATTAAGCACAGGTGGTTGGTCAGCACATGTGTGGTGAATTATATGGTTACACATGTCAAACACGGGTCATTTGTTGTCAGTTCATTGCAGTAGAATGTGTTCCTTATGAAAGTGCTTAGGAATAACGTGGTAACAGTTGGTGGTCGAACATTGTTTCATGTAGATGGTGATTTATGTGAAGGGAGAGTAGAAAACACTTAGTTATTCCAAAGAAACGTATTTCCTATGTATTCCAATATAGAATATCCCCTGAAGCATAAGGACGTGCACACAATCAAATTAAATATACAGAAGAATAATATCAGAGTGAGGAATCTGGGTTTGTCAGACGGAGATGTAGACATATGGGGGACGTTGCAGTGGATAGGGAAGGGGTTGGTGATTGTAGGCATGTCTATAGTTGCTATCTTGGTATGGTTAGTGGCACTTACAATAAAGTTACATAATAGTTCAACTGGGTTGACAACCATGGAAAAGAAGAAAATACGCTTGAATGGAGTACAGTATTTCTAGCCTAGGAGGTTAGGTGTTCTGCAGAGTCAGAATGTTTGGTCAGTTTCCTCCGTAGAAAAGAGGGGATATGTAGGAGTGGTTATGAGATAAAGGATTTGTGATATTCTGTGTGTAGTTTGGTATATTGGTTACTAACACTTAGCATTGGGGACAACAAGGGGTTGACACTGTTTACTAACACTTAACCACTGAAGTGCGAAAGACGAGTATTAGGCAGAATCCTGTGCAGTTCCCTTAGGGAGCACTACAGAAGATTAAGACTACAGGTAGGAGCAATAAATCCCCTTTGGTATCAGTCTGTACCACAAAGATTTAGTTGGTAGCTGTGGCTAAGCAGTCAGACTTATCTCAAGAGGGAGATGAGCAGTATTCAGGGTTTACACAATAGGGCTACAATACTATGATACAAGGAAACACTGACCAAAGCTTTGTATTAAAAAGAATATATATATTTATTTTACACATTTCTAGTTCAACACATTAATCACAGTTATTAAAGCAAGTTAAAATCCGCCAAGAAAGGTATACACAATTCCCTGGTTAAATTGTAGACAAGTTTGAGCAAGTGTGAAAACTGAGCAAAATGGCACAGTAAAAACCAAACACAAATGGCACTCTATCAATTTCTCACAAGGGAGGAAAAGCACAAGATATACAGGAATATACTCTTAGACACCCTAGCAACACTTCCCAATAAGATTGTGAGCAAGTTTAGTCAAGGCAGTTCTTTAGCATGTACAATACTGAGGTGAAAACCTAGTAAAATGTAACTTCACAAGTTTAAAAAGTGGGAAGGAAAAGGTGGTTATAAGAGTTAGGTGCGCCAGAGTCAATAGGCCTGTGCCAGAGTCAGTGGTACAGGGCAAAGAGCCAAGGAGCAAAATGTTCTTGTAGCTGCAGTCAAGTCTTTGTTAAACGATTTGAAAAGGTGGTTGCAGAAGTTGAAAGGCAATGTTAGATGATAGGGGTAGCCAACCCAGCAGGTAAGTAAAGGATTTAAAACACCTTTAGCGGTACCAAACGAAAAGGGAGGCCTGGCGGAACAAAGTACCTTAAAATGTAGAAGAGGCTCCTGCGGTGGCGGTAGTTCCTGCAGTTCGGGAGATCCAGCAGAGGAAGAGAGGCTCTCGTCGTGGAGGAAGGTTCGAGTTACTGCACTGCCCAGGGATGAAACCAGCCGCGGTACTGCCAAACGAAGTAAAAGGTACGCTCCTTTAAATCGCGGTCGTGGTGGACGGGTGCCTGGCTATCCGATCTCCGAGTGCAGGGCACTGGCGATTCGACCAAGGCAGGTCCTGTAAGGCAATTGGCAAACTGGTTGGCCCCACCAGCTCAAGGGAAGAAGGCTCTTGCAGATGAAGATCTTCTCTCGTCGTGTGGAGAAAAGTGGTGAGACGCTGCAGCAGGGCTTCACCAGTGGTTCAGTTGGTGCAGATGTCTTTGGCTTCTCTCCTCTTCGGCTTCTTAGTTCCAGTGGCAACGTCTTGCTCTTCCCGTCCTCAGCACCCTGCTTTTATACAAAAAGATCCCCATTCATAAAGCGTAGTTGAATGGGGATCTTTTTCCCCCTCTTTTAAACCTCCCAGTTAAAACTGCCTCTTATCTTATGCCTCTGTACATTTTCTCTACAATTTCCCAACCTCTTCCAGGGTGTGATCTATCATATGTCACACCACAAGCCAGAACCTTCCAGCACCCATTCCTGCCCCTCTGTGTCTGCTCGTGTAAATATCCAGTCCCTGGCTTGAATGACCTTTAGACAGTATTCTGCATAGCACAACCTCCAATAATGTTGCATTTTGCATTTTTTCCTTCCTTCCTTTTTTCCTGCTCTGCACAATAAACGTTTATTCTCAAGGACCATTGCGCTGCAACATTGTACACTCTGAAACTCACCCTGCATGGAACTGCAGAATCCTTCTCAATTTTGCATTCTTTTCTCATGCACTATTTTCTGAACATGGCAAAGCCTGTGTTCATGCACCTGCCAGGATGCCAAAACCTTTGCGACCTGTGGCCTAACAAATCTAGCCCACACTATTTACCAATATTAACCCCTTAACTGCTGAGTTTTAATTAAGTCTATGCAAAAAGGATGGCATGCTCGTTGTTAGGGAGAATTCTCATTCTATGGCTAATTTCCCTTACCTATAGAGTCTCCCAGCAGCTTTGCTGGATTTGTAGGTTTTTTTTTTCTCCTGCTAAGAGTGAGACTCTTTTTCCCACTCTTAGGCATATTTGATATGTGTGTTCTAGGCTATTTTTTTGTGTTTAATGTCTATGGGGTTTATCTCACCCTCATAGGAACCATCTGTATACACATGTGTTACACAGCACCCTCCGTGCAGTAACACAGGGGTGTCATAGTGACCCCCAAACATAGACTCCATACCCTGGGACTGACTACTGTCTCCCAGGGCATGTAAAGTCCCCATTGACTTTACTAGTCAATCTTTATGAACTAAACCAGTACAAACCATCTTATTATGGAAATACTGGAAAGGGTTCATAGTTGTTCCCTAGTGTTCATTTTCGAGGGGGTACCGTACAGTCCCTCTCTCAAAAGGTTGCTCTCACTGTCTTCTCTCCTTCAATAAATTAACTCTCTCAAATGATACTTGTAAATATTCAAGTATTAACAGGATACAAGTTGAATTGGTAAAACAATTATTTGCATTGACATTAATTAACATGCAGTTTTTTAAAAGCTATCCAAGGAATTCTGTTGGGGCTCAGAGGATAAAATGTGCCATAGAGAGGTTTGGATCAAAAAAGCTTTTTTTATTAGCCTATATTCTAAACCTAAGCATTGTGGGTTCAAGTTGTAGTTTGTATTCTAGAAATGATGACCCTAATTCTGTATGGCCGGCAAAATTAAAAAGGCATTTTCTTCAATCTGCATATTGCTCTTAATCCAATAGCCCCGAAGCCCAGTTGCATACTATTCGATCGCTTTTACTTTCACCTTGTATACCCTGATGATCATTGCCAAAGGATGGCACTTATAGAGTCTAGTAAATCTACAGATGCCCCAGTAGCTTGGCACATTTCGAGTAGCTGTTTCTCATTGTGGATTGTACCATTAAGGGTAGAGGAGAATGCGATCCCTTGGTAGTAAAATTCATAAGTAGACTTGTATTTTCCCCATTTACAAAGAAAGTTAGAGGGCTTATCTTTTTGTGGGACCTGGGATACATATCATTACAGCTGACTTTGATACATCTATATCAAGATGTAAGTTGTGTGTAAAATGTGTGTAATTGTCAAGTAATATTTGCAGCGACCAGGCCATACGCCTAACAAGAATCTGTCATTTGTGTGTCTCGAGAGGACAGCTCATGGGCAACGTGCTCCCCCTGGAAGCAAGACGACACGGAGCTTCTGGGTCCGTGCTTAGAAACCTCTGGGTATTAAGTGCGTTATAAATAACCTATCATATCATAAGCCTAGAATAAACATCTATTCTTGATAGATATAGGAGCACAGAAGTGTTCCATTGACCATTCACGGGTTCCAAACATTCCACCGTCAGGGCAAACCAATGTTTCTGTAGGGTTTTCTGGCACGCCAGTAGTCTGTCCAGTTTCTTCACCGGTACCGATTACTCTGGGTCCATTCACGGACCACTGTCCATTTCTTTTGACTACGAAATGTGGAGAGAATTTGTTGGGGTTGAATCTGTTGAAAGAATTAAATGCGGTAATTCATTGTTCTTCGGATGGAGTGCATTTGACGCTTTCACCACAGCAACTTTCTGTCTCTCAGTTCTTGACTAGACTTTTGCTGCCGGAAGTTAGTGATGTTCCGGAGTGTTTATGGGAAATTGATGACAATGATGTCAGTGCTCTACAAATTGAGCCTGTTAAGATCATTTTGAAACATGGAGTAAAGTTGCCACGTATTCCTCAGTATAAGATTTCAGTTGATGGTGAGCAAGCTTTGAAATGCATAGTCTCCGATTTTGTACATCATGGAGTAATTGAGGAAATTGCAGGTAGTTTGTGCAATAGTCCGATTTTGCCTGTGTACAAAAAAGGCAATAATGCAATTCCTTTTCGTTTCATCATTGATTTACGTGCCATCAAAAAGATTGTTGCTCCACAATTTCCTATTGTGCCTGATGTGACGACAATATTAACCATGATTCCGGCTTCTGCTACTCACTTAATGTTGTAGAGCTTAAGAATGTTTTCTTTAGCATTCCTATACACAAGGATGCAGATATCTGTTCGCGTTCACCTTAGGGGGACGCTCGTTTACATTTACCCGTGCACCGCAAGGTTACACGGAAAGTCTGAGTATCTATAGTAGGGCTTTGAAAGAGCAGCTTGACATGATCGAGTTGCCCACCACTTGTACACTGCTTCAATACGTAGACAATCTACTTGTAGCTGCTGACTCAGAGAGTGCATGTAAAGAGGACACTGTGTTGTTGCTTATTCACTTAGCAAAACATGGACACAAATTTTCACTCAAAAAGTTTCAGTATTGTCGACAGGAGGTCGCCTATTTAGGCTATCTCTTGTCAAAGGAGGGAAGAAGGTTGACAGCTGAGCGGATAAAAATCATTTCTAGCATGTCTGTCCCAAATACACAGAAGGAAGTCAGAGCCTTGATAGGAATGGCTTCTTACTGTAGACAGTGGATCCCGAACTTCACGTTAACGATTAAACCAATGTTGGCTTTGACGAAGAAGGGCATTTCTTCACCATTGCCGTGGAACTTGGAACACCAGCAAGCGTTTGATCTGCTCAAGACTGCACTGTATTCAGCACCAGTTTTGGGCACACCAAATTATGAAAAGGCCTTCGTGTTGTATGTGCATGAACGTGCTGGATGTGCTTTGGCTGTATTAACGCAGGAACATGGAGGGAAGAATAAGCAGTGCGGCTACTTTTCTTCTGCCCTTGATCCTGTTGCATGCACTTTGCCAAGATGTTTGAGAGCTGTCGCTGCTGCTGCGTCTGTAAAACAGAGCGAGGGTATGGTCCTAGGTCATGCTTTAACCCTGATGGTACCCCACTCTGTAAATGTTCTATTAAACAGAACACAAACACAACACCTCACCTCTGCACGATTAACGAGATACGAATTGATCCTGTTTGCTCCGCACAATAAAATTCAGACGTGTTGCGTCCTGAATCCGGCGGAATTTTTACCTTTCCCGCAATGTACTGATTGCTGTGATGAAGCATCACATGACTGCCTTTACACCACAGAGCAAGAGACTAAAGGCAGAATCGATTTGAAAGATACTCCTTTGAATAATTCACAAGGGGAGCTGTTTTGTGATGGCTCCTGTTTCAAACTTCCGGATGGTACATCCATGGCTGCTTATGCAATCACTGCATTGAGCACGATTGTAGAAACCAAAAGAATCACGCATAACTCTGCGTAGGCCGCAGAGATTATAGCATTGACCCGAGCTTGTGAACTTTCCGAAGGGCTTAGAGTAAATATATATACTGACAGTCAGTATGCTTTTGGGGTGGTTCACAACTTCGGTAGACTTTGGGCAGAACGAGGTTTCTTGACCTCACATGAAACTAAGACCCAGTACAGCTTCTTTATAGTACGGTTACTCTCAGCGCTTGCACTCCCTACTCAGTTAGCAGTCACGAAATGCGCAGCACATCAGAAAATCATAGATGATGTGGGAAAAGGGAACGCTTTCGCTGACCAGATAGCCAAATAGACTGCCACTGATCTCTATTCAGAAATGTATACTTCAAGGGAAGCCACAAATGTTTGTACTTCGGATGAGGGTATCAAATCTGTGAAAAGTATTCAAGCTGATGCCACATTAGAGGAATCTAAGAAATGGGCTGAGGGTTTGGCAAGACTGCATGATGATGGGTGTTGGGTGGACAAGTTCGAAGGAAAATTGATGCTGCCAGATGCGTACATTACAATGATGGTCGCTATGGCTCATGGCCCCACCCACATCTGTGTGAGGAAGGTTACCAAAATGTTACAAAACGTCTGGGTGAATAATAAAATCTCCAAAGTAGCTGAACGTTTTGTTCAGAGTTGCATGATTTGCCTACAGCATAATATGGGAAAGGGCACATTGACTCCAAGGGGTAGTTTTGGTCCACCTTCTGTCCCCTTTGAAGTTATACACTTTGATTTCATTGAAAAGAAGAAAATACGCTTGAATGGAGTACAGTATTTCTAGCCTAGGAGGTTAGGTGTTCTGCAGAGTCAGAATGTTTGGTCAGTTTCCTCTGTAGAAAAGAGGGGATATGTAGGAGTGGTTATGAGATAAAGGATTTGTGATATTCTGTGTGTAGTTTGGTATATTGGTTACTAACACTTAGCATTGGGGACAACAAGGGGTTGACACTGTTTACTAACACTTAACCACTGAAGTGCAAAAGACGAGTATTAGGCAGATTCCTGTGCAGTTCCCTGAGGGAGCACTACAGAAGATTAAGACTACAGGTAGGAGCAATAAATCCCCTTTGGTATCAGTCTGTACCACAAAGATTTAGTTGGTAGCTGTGGCTAAGCAGTCAGACTTATCTCAAGAGGGAGATGAGCAGTATTCAGGGTTTACACAATAGGGCTACAATACTATGACACAAGGAAACACTGACCAAAGCTTTGCATTAAAAAGAATATATATATTTATTTTACACATTTCTAGTTCAACACATTAATCACAGTTATTAAAGCAAGTTAAAATCCGCCAAGAAAGGTATACACAATTCCCTGGTTAAATTGTAGACAAGTTTGAGCAAGTGTGAAAACTGAGCAAAATGGCACAGTGAAAACCAAACACAAATGGCACTCTAGCAATTTCTCAAAAGGGAGGAAAAGCACAAGATATACAGGAATATACTCTTAGACACCCTAGCAACACTTCCCAATAAGATTGTGAACAAGTTTAGTCATGGCAGTTCTTTAGCATGTATAATACTGAGGTGAAAAACTAGTAAAATGTAACTTCACAAGTTTAAAAAGTGGGAAGGAAAAGGTGGTTATAAGAGTTAGGTGCGCCAGAGTCAATAGGCCTGTGCCAGAGTCAGTGGTACAGGGCAAAGAGCCAAGGAGCAAAATGTTCTTGTAGCTGCAGTCAAGTCTTTGTTAAACGATTTGAAAAGGTGGTTGCAGAAGGTGAAAGGCAATGTTAGATGATAGGGGTGGCCAACCCAGCAGGTAAGTAAAGGATTTAAAACACCTTTAGCGGTACCAAACGAAAAGGGAGGCCTGGCGGAACAAAGTACCTTAAAATGTAGAAGAGGCTCCTGCAGTGGCAGTAGTTCCTGCAGTTCGGGAGATCCAGCAGAGGAAGAGAGGCTCTCGTCGTGGAGGAAGGTTCGAGTTACTGCACTGCCCAGGGATGAAACCAGCCGCGGTACTGCCAAACGAAGTAAAAGGTACGCTCCTTTAAATCGCGGTCGTGGTGGACGGGTGCCTGGCTATCCGATCTCCGAGTGCAGGGCACTGGCGATTCGACCAAGGCAGGTCCTGGAAGGCAATTGGCAAACTGGTTGGCCCCACCAGCTCAAGGGAAGACGGCTCTTGCAGATGAAGATCTTCTCTCGTCGTGTGGAGAAAAGTGGTGAGACGCTGCAGCAGGGCTTCACCAGTGGTTCAGTTGGTGCAGATGTCTTTGGCTTCTCTCCTCTTCGGCTTCTTAGTTCCAGTGGCAACGTCTTGCTCTTCCCGTCCTCAGCACCCTGCTTTTATACAAAAAGATCCCCATTCATAAAGCATAGTTGAATGGGGATCTTTTTCCCCCTCTTTTAAACCTCCCAGTTAAAACTGCCTCTTATTTTATGCCTCTGTACATTTTCTCTACAATTTCCCAACCTCTTCCAGGGTGTGATCTATCATATGTCACACCACAAGCCAGAACCTTCCAGCACCCATTCCTGCCCCTCTGTGTCTGCTCGTGTAAATATCCAGCCCCTGGCTTGAATGACCTTTAGACAGTATTCTGCATAGCACAACCTCCAATAATGTTGCATTTTGAATTTTTTCCTTCCTTCCTTTTTTCCTACTCTGCACAATAAACGTTTATTCTCAAGGACCATTGCGCTGCAACATTGTACACTCTGAAACTCACCCTGCATGGAACTGCAGAATCCTTCTCAATTTTGCATTCTTTTCTCATGCACTATTTTCTGAACATGGTAAAGCCTGTGTTCATGCACCTGCCAGGATGCCAAAACCTTTGCGACCTGTGGCCTAACAAATCTAGCCCACACTATTTACCAATATTAACCCCTTAACTGCTGAGTTTTAATTAAGTCTATGCAAAAAGGATGGCATGCTCGTTGTTAGGGAGAATTCTCATTCTATGGCTAATTTACCTTACCTATAGGGTCTCCCAGCAGCTTTGCTGGATTTGTAGGGTTTTTTTTTCTCCTGCTAAGAGTGAGACTCTTTTTCCCACTCTTAGGCATATTTGATATGTGTGTTCTAGGCTATTTTTTTGTGTTTAATGTCTATGGGGTTTATCTCACCCTCATAGGAACCATCTGTATACACATGTGTTACACAGCACCCTCCGTGCAGTAACACAGGGGTGTCATAGTGACCCCCAAACATAGACTCCATACCCTGGGACTGACTACTGTCTCCCAGGGCATGTAAAGTCCCCATTGACTTTACTAGTCAATCTTTATGAACTAAACCAGTACAAACCATCTTATTATGGAAGTACTGGAAAGGGTTCATAGTTGTTCCCTAGTGTTCATTTTCGAGGGGGTACCGTACAGTCCCTCTCTCAAAAGGTTGCTCTCACTGTCTTCTCTCCTTCAATAAATTAACTCTCTCAAATGATACTTGTAAATATTCAAGTATTAACAGGATACAAGTTGAATTGGTAAAACAATTATTTGCATTGACATTAATTAACATGCACTTTTTAAAAGCTATCCAAGGAATTCTGTTGGGGCTCAGAGGATAAAATGTGGCATAGAGAGGTTTGGATCAAAAAAGCTTTTTTTATTAGCCCATATTCTAAACCTAAGCATTGTGGGTTCAAGTTGTAGTTTGTATTCTAGAAATGATGACCCTAATTCGGTATGGCCGGCAAAATTAAAAAGGCATTTTCTTCAATCTGCATATTGCTCTTAATCCAATAGCCCCGAAGCCCAGTTGCATACTATTCGATCGCTTTTACTTTCACCTTGTATACCCTGATGATCATTGCCAAAGGATGGCACTTATAGAGTCTAGTAAATCTACAGATGCCCCAGTAGCTTGGCACATTTCCAGTAGCTGTTTCTCATTGTGGATTGTACCATTAAGGGTAGAGGAGAATGCGATCCCTTAAGTAGACTTGTATTTTCCCCATTTACAAAGAAAGTTAGAGGGCTAATCTTTTTGTGGGACCTGGGATACATATCATTACAGCTGACTTTGATACATCTATATCAAGATGTAAGTTGTGTGTAAAATGTGCGTAATTGTCAAGTAATATTTGCAGCGACCAGGCCATACGCCTAACAAGAATCTGTCATTTGTGTGTCTCGAGAGGACAGCTCATGGGCAACGTGCTCCCCCTGGAAGCAAGACGACACAGAGCTTCCGGGTCCGTGCTTAGAAACCTCTGGGTATTAAGTGCGTTATAAATAACCTATCATATTATTAGCCTAGAATAAACATCTATTCTTGGTAGATATAGGAGCACAGAAGTGTTCCATTGACCATTCACGGGTTCCAAACATTCCACTGTCAGGGCAAACCAATGTTTCTGAAGGGTTTTCTGGCACGCCAGTAGTCTGTCCAGTTTCTTCACCGGTACCGATTACTCTGGGTCCATTCACGGACCACTGTCCATTTCTTTTGACTACGAAATGTGGAGAGAATTTGTTGGGGTTGAATCTGTTGAAAGAATTAAATGCGGTAATTCATTGTTCTTCGGATGGAGTGCATTTGACGATTTCACCACAGCAACTTTCTGTCTCTCAGTTCTTGACTAGACTTTTGCTGCCGGAATTTAGTGATGTTCCGGAGTGTTTATGGGAAATTGATGACAATGATGTCAGTGCTCTACAAATTGAGCCTGTTAAGATCATTTTGAAACATGGAGTAAAGTTGCCACGTATTCCTCAGTATAAGATTTCAGTTGATGGTGAGCAAGCTTTGAAATGCATAGTCTCCGATTTTGTACATCATGGAGTAATTGAGGAAATTGCAGGTAGTTTGTGGAATAGTCCGATTTTGCCTGTGTACAAAAAAGGCAATAATGCAATTCCTTTTCGTTTCATCATTGATTTACGTGCCATCAAAAAGATTGTTGCTCCACAATTTCCTATTGTGCCTGATGTGACGACAATATTAACCATGATTCCGGCTTCTGCTACTCACTTAATGTTGTAGACCTTAAGAATCCTTTCTTTAGCATTCCTATACACAAGGATAGCAGATATCTGTTCGCGTTCACCTTAGGGGGACGCTCGTTTACATTTACCCGTGCACCGCAAGGTTACACGGAAAGTCTGAGTATCTATAGTAGGGCTTTGAAAGAGCAGCTTGACATGATCGAGTTGCCCACCACTTGTACACTGCTTCAATACGTAGACAATCTACTTGTAGCTGCTGACTCAGAGAGTGCATGTAAAGAGGACACTGTGTTGTTGCTTATTCACCTAGCAAAACATGGACACAAATTTTCACTCAAAAAGTTTCAGTATTGTCGACAGGAGGTCGCCTATTTAGGCTATCTCTTGTCAAAGGAGGGAAGAAGGTTGACAGCTGAGCGGATAAAAATCATTTGTAGCATGTCTGTCCCAAATACACAGAAGGAAGTCAGAGCCTTGATAGGAATGGCTTCTTACTGTAGACAGTGGATACCGAACTTCACGTTAACGATTAAACCAATGTTGGCTTTGACGAAGAAGGGCATTTCTTCACCATTGCCGTGGAACTTGGAACACCAGCAAGCGTTTGATCTGCTCAAGACTGCACTGTATTCAGCACCAGTTTTGGGCACACCAAATTATGAAAAGGCCTTCGTGTTGTATGTGCATGAACGTGCTGGATGTGCTTTGGCTGTATTAACGCAGGAACATGGAGGGAAGAATAAGCAGTGCGGCTACTTTTCTTCAGCCCTTGATCCTGTTGCATGCACTTTGCCAAGATGTTTGAGAGCTGTAGCTGCTGCTGCGTCTGTAAAACAGAGCGATGGTATGGTCCTAGGTCATGCTTTAACCCTGATGGTACCCCACTCTGTAAATGTTCTATTAAACAGAACACAAACACAACACCTCACCTCTGCACGATTAACGAGATACGAATTGATCCTGTTTGCTCCACACAATAAAATTCAGACGTGTTGCGTCCTGAATCCGGCGGAACTTTTACCTTTCCCGCAATGTACTGATTGCTGTGACGAAGCATCACATGACTGCCTTTACACCACAGAGCAAGAGACTAAAGGCAGAATCGATTTGAAAGATACTCCTTTGAATAATTCACAAGCGGAGCTGTTTTGTGATGGCTCCTGTTTCAAACTTCCGGATGGTACATCCATGGCTGCTTATGCAATCACTGCATTGAGCAAGATTTTAGAAACCAAAAGAATCACGCATAACTCTGCGCAGGCCGCAGAGATTATAGCATTGACCCGAGCTTGTGAACTTTCCAAAGGGCTTAGAGTAAATATATATACTGACAGTCAGTATGCTTTTGGGGTGGTTCACAACTTCGGTAGACTTTGGGCAGAACGAGGTTTCTTGACCTCACATGAAACTAAGACCCAGTACAGCTTCTTTATAGTACGGTTACTCTCAGCGCTTGCACTCCCTACTCAGTTAGCAGTCATGAAATGCGCAGCACATCAGAAAATCATAGATGATGTGGGAAAAGGGAACGCTTTCGCTGACCAGATAGCCAAATAGACTGCCACTGATCTCTATTCAGAAATGTATACTTCAAGGGAAGCCACAAATGTTTGTACTTCGGATGAGGGTATCAAATCTGTGAAAAGTATTCAAGCTGATGCCACGTTAGAGGAATCTAAGAAATGGGCTGAGGGTTTGGCAAGACTGGATGATGATGGGTGTTGGGTGGACAAGTTGGAAGGAAAATTGATGCTGCCAGATGCGTACATTACAATGATGGTCGCTATGGCTCATGGCCCCACCCACATCTGTGTGAGGAAGGTTACCAAAATGTTACAAAACGTCTGGGTGAATAATAAAATCTCCAAAGTAGCTGAACGTTTTGTTCAGAGTTGCATGATTTGCCTACAGCATAATATGGGAAAGGGCACATCGACTCCAACGGGTAGTTTTGGTCCACCTTCTGTCCCCTTTGAAGTTATACACTTTGATTTCATTGAAAAGAAGAAAATACGCTTGAATGGAGTACAGTATTTCTAGCCTAGGAGGTTAGGTGTTCTGCAGAGTCAGAATGTTTGGTCAGTTTCCTCCGTAGAAAAGAGGGGATATGTAGGAGTGGTTATGAGATAAAGGATTTGTGATATTCTGTGTGTAGTTTGGTATGTTGGTTACTAACACTTAGCATTGGGGACAACAAGGGGTTGACACTGTTTACTAACACTTAACCACTGAAGTGCAAAAGACGAGTATTAGGCAGAATCCTGTGCAGTTCCCTTAGGGAGCACTACAGAAGATTAAGACTACAGGTAGGAGCAATAAATCCCCTTTGGTATCAGTCTGTACCACAAAGATTTAGTTGGTAGCTGTGGCTAAGCAGTCAGACTTATCTCAAGAGGGAGATGAGCAGTATTCAGGGTTTACACAATAGGGCTACAATACTACGACACAAGGAAACACTGACCAAAGCTTTGTATTAAAAAGAATATATATATTTATTTTACACATTTCTAGTTCAACACATTAATCACAGTTATTAAAGCAAGTTAAAATCCGCCAAGAAAGGTATACACAATTCCCTGGTTAAATTGTAGACAAGTTTGAGCAAGTGTGAAAACTGAGCAAAATGGCACAGTGAAAACCAAACACAAATGGCACTCTATCAATTTCTCACAAGGGAGGAAAAGCACAAGATATACAGGAATATACTCTTAGACACCCTAGCAACACTTCCCAATAAGATTGTGAACAAGTTTAGCCAAGGCAGTTCTTTAGCATGTATAATACTGAGGTGAAAACCTAGTAAAATGTAACTTCACAAGTTTAAAAAGTGGGAAGGAAAAGGTGGTTATAAGAGTTAGGTGCGCCAGAGTCAATAGGCCTGTGCCAGAGTCAGTGGTACAGGGCAAAGAGCCAAGGAGCAAAATGTTCTTGTAGCTGCAGTCAAGTCTTTGTTAAACGATTTGAAAAGGTGGTTGCAGAAGGTGAAAGGCAATGTTAGATGATAGGGGTGGCCAACCCAGCAGGTAAGTAAAGGATTTAAAACACCTTTAGCGGTACCAAACGAAAAGGGAGGCCTGGCGGAACAGAGTACCTTAAAATGTAGAAGAGGCTCCTGCGGTGGCGGTAGTTCCTGCAGTTCGGGAGATCCAGCAGAGGAAGAGAGGCTCTCGTCGTGGAGGAAGGTTCGAGTTACTGCACTGCCCAGAGATGAAACCAGCTGCGGTACTGCCAAACGAAGTAAAAGGTACACTCCTTTAAATCGCGGTCGTGGTGGACGGGTGCCTGGCTATCCGATCTCCGAGTGCAGGGCACTGGCGATTCGACCAAGGCAGGTCCTGTAAGGCAATTGGCAAACTGGTTGGCCCCACCAGCTCAAGGGAAAAAGGCTCTTGCAGATGAAGATCTTCTCTCGTCGTGTGGAGAAAAGTGGTGAGACACTGCAGCAGGGCTTCACCAGTGGTTCAGTTGGTGCAGATGTCTTTGGCTTCTCTCCTCTTCGGCTTCTTAGTTCCAGTGGCAACGTCTTGGTCTTCCCGTCCTCAGCACCCTGCTTTTATACAAAAAGATCCCCATTCATAAAGCGTAGTTGAATGGGGATCTTTTTCCCCCTCTTTTAAACCTCCCAGTTAAAACTGCCTCTTATCTTATGCCTCTGTACATTTTCTCTACAATTTCCCAACCTCTTCCAGGGTGTGATCTATCATATGTCACACCACAAGCCAGAACCTTCCAGCACCCATTCCTGCCCCTCTGTGTCTGCTCGTGTAAATATCCAGCCCCTGGCTTGAATGACCTTGAGACAGTATTCTGCATAGCACAACCTCCAATAATGTTGCATTTTGCATTTTTTCCTTCCTTCCTTTTTTCCTGCTCTGCACAATAAACGTTTATTCTCAAGGACCATTGCGCTGCAACATTGTACACTCTGAAACTCACCCTGCATGGAACTGCAGAATCCTTCTCAATTTTGCATTCTTTTCTCATGCACTATTTTCTGAACATGGCAAAGCCTGTGTTCATGCACCTGCCAGGATGCCAAAACCTTTGCGACCCGTGGCCTAACAAATCTAGCCCACACTATTTACCAATATTAACCCCTTAACTGCTGAGTTTTAATTAAGTCTATGCAAAAAGGATGGCATGCTCGTTGTTAGGGAGAATTCTCATTCTATGGCTAATTTACCTTACCTATAGAGTCTCCCAGCTTCTTTGCTGGATTTGTAGGGTTTTTTTTTCTCCTGCTAAGAGTGAGACTCTTTTTCCCACTCTTAGGCATATTTGATATGTGTGTTCTAGGCTATTTTTTTGTGTTTAATGTCTATGGGGTTTATCTCACCCTCATAGGAACCATCTGTATACACATGTGTTACACAGCACCCTCCGTGCAGTAACACAGGGGTGTCATAGTGACCCCCAAACATAGACTCCATACCCTGGGACTGACTACTGTCTCCCAGGGCATGTAAAGTCCCCATTGACTTTACTAGTCAATCTTTAAGAACTAAACCAGAACAAACCATCTTATTATGGAAGTACTGGAAAGGGTTCATAGTTGTTCCCTAGTGTTAATTTTCGAGGGGGTACCGTACAGTCCCTCTCTCAAAAGGTTGCTCTCACTGTCTTCTCTCCTTCAATAAATTAACTCTCTCAAATGATACTTGTAAATATTCAAGTATTAACAGGATACAAGTTGAATTGGTAAAACAATTATTTGCATTGACATTAATTAACATGCACTTTTTAAAAGCTATCCAAGGAATTCTGTTGGGGCTCAGAGGATAAAATGTGGCATAGAGAGGTTTGGATCAAAAAAGCTTTTTTTATTAGCCCATATTCTAAACCTAAGCATTGTGGGTTCAAGTTGTAGTTTGTATTCTAGAAATGATGACCCTAATTCGGTATGGCCGGCAAAATTAAAAAGGCATTTTCTTCAATCTGCATATTGCTCTTAATCCAATAGCCCCAAAGCCCAGTTGCATACTATTCGATCGCTTTTACTTTCACCTTGTATACCCTGATGATCATTGCCAAAGGATGGCACTTATAGAGTCTAGTAAATCTACAGATGCCCCAGTAGCTTGGCACATTTCCAGTAGCTGTTTCTCATTGTGGATTGTACCATTAAGGGTAGAGGAGAATGCGATCCCTTGGTAGTAAAATTCATAAGTAGACTTGTATTTTCCCCATTTACAAAGAAAGTTAGAGGGCTAATCTTTTTGTGGGACCTGGGATACATATCATTACAGCTGACTTTGATACATCTAAATCAAGATGTAAGTTGTGTGTAAAATGTGTGTAATTGTCAAGTAATATTTGCAGCGACCAGGCCATACGCCTAACAAGAATCTGTCATTTGTGTGTCTCGAGAGGACAGCTCATGGGCAACGTGCTCCCCCTGGAAGCAAGACGACACGGAGCTTCCGGGTCCGTGCTTAGAAACCTCTGGGTATTAAGTGCGTTATAAATAACCTATCATATCATAAGCCTAGAATAAACATCTATTCTTGATAGATATAGGAGCACAGAAGTATTCCATTGACCATTCACGGTTTCCAAACATTCCACCGTCAGGGCAAACCAATGTTTCTGTAGGGTTTTCTGGCACGCCAGTAGTCTGTCCAGTTTCTTCACCGGTACCGATTACTCTGGGTCCATTCACGAACCACTGTCCATTTCTTTTGAATACGAAATGTGGAGAGAATTTGTTGGGGTTGAATCTGTTGAAAGAATCAAATGCGGTAATTCATTGTTCTTCGGATGGAGTGCATTTGACGCTTTCACCACAGCAACTTTCTGTCTCTCAGTTCTTGACTAGACTTTTGCTGCCGGAATTTAGTGATGTTCCGGAGTGTTTATGGGAAATTGATGACAATGATGTCAGTGCTCTACAAATTGAGCCTGTTAAGATAATTTTGAAACATGGAGTAAAGTTGCCACATATTCCTCAGTATAAGATTTCAGTTGATGGTGAGCAAGCTTTGAAATGCATAGTCTCCGATTTTGTACATCATGGAGTAATTGAGGAAATTGCAGGTAGTTTGTGCAATAGTCCGATTTTGCCTGTGTACAAAAAAGGCAATAATGCAATTCCTTTTCGTTTCATCATTGATTTACGTGCCATCAAAAAGATTGTTGCTCCACAATTTCCTATTGTGCCTGATGTGACGACAATATTAACCATGATTCCGGCTTCTGCTACTCACTTAATGTTGTAGACCTTAAGAATGCTTTCTTTAGCATTCCTATACACAAGGATAGCAGATATCTGTTCGCGTTCACCTTAGGGGGACGCTCGTTTACATTTACCCGTGCACCGCAAGGTTACACGGAAAGTCTGAGTATCTATAGTAGGGCTTTGAAAGAGCAGCTTGACATGATCGAGTTGCCCACCACTTGTACACTGCTTCAATACGTAGACAATCTACTTGTAGCTGCTGACTCAGAGAGTGCATGTAAAGAGGACACTGTGTTGTTGCTTATTCACCTAGCAAAACATGGACACAAATTTTCACTCAAAAAGTTTCAGTATTGTCGACAGGAGGTCGCCTATTTAGGCTATCTCTTGTCAAAGGAGGGAAGAAGGTTGACAGCTGAGCGGATAAAAATCATTTCTAGCATGTCTGTCCCAAATACACAGAAGGAAGTCAGAGCCTTGATAGGAATGGCTTCTTACTGTAGACAGTGGATCCCGAACTTCACGTTAACGATTAAACCAATGTTGGCTTTGACGAAGAAGGGCATTTCTTCACCATTGCCATGGAACTTGGAACACCAGCAAGCGTTTGATCTGCTCAAGACTGCACTGTATTCAGCACCAGTTTTGGGCACACCAAATTAAGAAAAGGCCTTCGTGTTGTATGTGCATGAACGTGCTGGATGTGCTTTGGCTGTATTAACGCAGGAACATGGAGGGAAGAATAAGCAGTGCGGCTACTTTTCTTCCGCCCTTGATCCTGTTGCATGCACTTTGCCAAGATGTTTGAGAGCTGTCGCTGCTGCTGCGTCTGTAAAACAGAGCGAGGGTATGGTCCTAGGTCATGCTTTAACCCTGATGGTACCCCACTCTGTAAATGTTCTATTAAACAGAACACAAACACAACACCTCACCTCTGCACGATTAACGAGATACGAATTGATCCTGTTTGCTCCACACAATAAAATTCAGACGTGTTGTGTCCTGAATCCGGCGGAACTTTTACCTTTCCCGCAATGTACTGATTGCTGTGACGAAGCATCACATGACTGCCTTTACACCACAGAGCAAGAGACTAAAGGCAGAATCGATTTGAAAGATACTCCTTTGAATAATTCACAAGGGGAGCTGTTTTGTGATGGCTCCTGTTTCAAACTTCCGGATGGTACATCCATGGCTGCTTATGCAATCACTGCATTGAGCACGATTGTAGAAACCAAAAGAATCACGCATAACTCTGCGCAGGCCGCAGAGATTATAGCATTGACCCGAGCTTGTGAACTTTCCAAAGGGCTTAGAGTAAATATATATACTGACAGTCAGTATGCTTTTGGGGTGGTTCACAACTTCGGTAGACTTTGGGCAGAACGAGGTTTCTTGACCTCACATGAAACTAAGACCCAGTACAGCTTCTTTATAGTACGGTTACTCTCAGCGCTTGCACTCCCTACTCAGTTAGCAGTCATGAAATGCGCAGCACATCAGAAAATCATAGATGATGTGGGAAAAGGGAACGCTTTCGCTGACCAGATAGCCAAATAGACTGCCACTGATCTCTATTCAGAAATGTATACTTCAAGGGAAGCCACAAATGTTTGTACTTCGGATGAGGGTATCAAATCTGTGAAAAGTATTCAAGCTGATGCCACATTAGAGGAATCTAAGAAATGGGCTGAGGGTTTGGCAAGACTGGATGATGATGGGTGTTGGGTGGACAAGTTGGAAGGAAAATTGATGCTGCCAGATGCGTACATTACAATGATGGTCGCTATGGCTCATGGCCCCACCCACATCTGTTTGAGGAAGGTTACCAAAATGTTACAAAACGTCTGGGTGAATAATAAAATCTCCAAAGTAGCTGAACGTTTTGTTCAGAGTTGCATGATTTGCCTACAGCATAATATGGGAAAAGGGCACATCGACTCCAAGGGGTAGTTTTGGTCCACCTCTGTCCCCTTTTAAGTTATACACTTTGATTTCATTGAAATGGAGCATTGTAACAACTACAAGTATGTACTAGTGGTTGTCTGCGCCTTTCGTAAATGGGTTGAAGCCTTTCCTGTTAAAGATGCCACAGCAATGACAACAGCGAAAACCATGTTTAAGGAGTATTTTCCTAGTTTGGTTTGGCAAGGATCATCTGGTCGGACAATGGGTCACATTTTATCGCTGCTGTAATTCTGCAGATATGCGCGGGATTACAGGTCGATAAACGGTTCCATTCAGCAAGACATGCTCAAAGTGCTGGTTTGGTAGAGAGCCATAACGGCATCATAAAGAAAAAACCCGCTAAGACGTGTGCCGGCACCAAACTGAAATAGACGCCTTACCAATCGTGTTGTTGTCAATGAGAACGACCCCACAGATTAAGACTGGGCTCTCCCCATTCAAGGTGGTTATGGGTATGCCAGCTAACAATTGGACCTACCTAAGCCCGATCTTTGTGTGATATTGAAAATGTACTTCTTTCCGACTACTGTGGCCAGTTAACTAAAAATCTGTATTTGATTTATCAACAGGTGCGAGAAGCCCTCCCCGTAAAGTACGAGGGCACAGGTCACAGGAAAAACGGCCTGGAAGATGGGTTCTCGTCAAAGCATTTGAAAGAGCATCCAGCCTCGCACCGCGTTGGCGGGGCCCGCATCAAGTTCTATTGGCCACACAGACCGCAGTACGAGTGTTGAGGCGAAAGCATTGAATCCACGTGTCACACATCAAGAGGATTCCCTTCCCTTTGCCACATGATACAGAAGACACAGAAATCCTTACCAGCGCTGCTCCCAACGATTACGTAGCATCGAGCAGCATCGAGAGTGCGTTGGAGACTTTCCCTGAGCCTGTGGGGCCTGGGGAAACAGCCACTTTATCTCCACATTCTCCTACAGATCCTTTTTCGTCATTGTTAGGGTCTGTCATGGATCCGCCACAGTCCATCAGTAAGCAACGCCACATTGTTCTCAGATCACGTAGCACCAGGAGTCACAAGGTACAATCTGCGCCCAAGGAGTTAGACTTACTGCACGGTTCGGCTGTGCCACCAGGAAAAATGATCGGAGGGCTTGTCTTTTTGGCCCGTTCTTTTGCACGTAAGGAATTCTGTTGGCTGGGGTTAGGGAAGGACTAAGAAAATGCGCTTTCAGGAGATTGCCAGCAAACAAGCTCTGCAGTAATCGTTTTGAAGAAACAATGCCTGCAACCGCTCCCACTCTTACGGAACAAATAAGAGACTGTGTGCCCGATTGTAACAAAGAACAATTGAATGCGTGGCCCCCGAAAATGTATTGTTGCCTTGTGATTATGTTAACCGGCTTCACAATAGTAATTGTCTTAGGATTTTGGTATTTGGAGGAAGTACATCCGCTTGAAATTCTTTTACCCACTGGAAATGTAACTACTGCTTCTACACCTTTTGTGCATCTGCACACTCTATCTCCTAGAGACCCTCAGCACAGACAGAGTTACCACAATAACACTTTATTACTCATCATGAATGCCACACATGCCATTTTTAACAAGTCTAATTGTTGGGTCTGCTCGCATTTACTCCAACACGGAGACAAGGGGTTAGGCTGGTATATTCATCATTTACCTTTGACTACTGCATGCTATGCTTCTTTAAGGGCACTATTCTTTGGCTGATGGAACGATAGCATCTCGGGGAAGTTTGATGGAACGAATTTGAATGATTTTGAGAAACGTGTTCTGACGCCCCTGGGATCCTCCCTCTTTGCGAATAGGAGCAAGCTTAATGTTGCTTCTATTAGGCCTTATGATAGACTGTCTCGTCCTTTTCAATCTTTGATCTCTTTCAAGATGGCTCCTATAGGCAATAGGGATGCCACGCCACCTTTCTATACTATTAACCACAACCCTGATTCAGTTTCTTTCTGCAAACAGAGGAATGGTACTCAGTCAATGGGTGATTTCAAGGGCTGCGCCAACGTTGCGAACTTGACCAGTGAGGACAGACCTTTGTATGTAGGTGAACCTGTCTACTTTGTTTGCGATAATGAAGCTTTCCCGTGGTTACCTAGGGAGTGGCAGGGAACCTGTTATTTAGGGATTCTGTTACCCGGGGTGTTCATAGCAAGCACCATAGAAATCTCTAAGGCTCGTCCAAGGCGAGACGAGAATGGCGATACTTCAGCACAAGTTCTGGGTGATGTAGCTAAATCCTTTGTAACTTTTGGGGGCAAATATTAAATTCTGAGGATATCAGAAGACTAGCGAGAGTACTGATATGATATGATATGGCATTGGTAATGCGCATATACACAAGTGTTTCAAGGCGCGACGAGGCAGGGAGGGGGGAACAAGGGGAGACAGACAACAATCATACTAGGCCATGTGTCATTCAGATCGCGCAAGTGCATGGGTAGAGAGGAAGGGAAAAGTGCAAGGGGGAAAGGGAGAGGGGAAAGTTTTAGATCGACTTTGCCGCCATTTTGGATCATCCGCCATTTTGATTTCTGTTCAAAAGCAACTCTGTATTCTAAAATGGTAGACTGTGTTTCCAGCTTGTAACCGAGCCTTCCCGAACCTTGCACCTTAGTTAATATTTAGACTGTCCGTTGGTCGAATGTTTAGGCTGAGTAACGAGACCTTGTCCCATGCCTTACTTGTGGTCTAAGGATTTTCTGCACCAATAAGCCTGATCCACGGACATACATCGACACAATGTAATGCAAATATCCAACGTGGACACTAGCTGAACTGCATTGTGACGGACTTGTGCTAAGGCTTACTGCTAAATCCGGGAATACACTGTTGCCATTGTGACTTATTTGTATGTCAACTAAAGATAATCCGTGTGCATATTGTTTTATAAGCCATAAGTGAACGCGGCACAAACTCTAGACCATGGATTAGTAACTTGCAGAGGAGCTGGACATTATTACAAAATTGTATAAATGCACGAATGTCCAGATGTCCAGTACCTCTCACTTCTCACACTGAAGGGCTGGTATTCACTGTGATGTACTGAGGGCCAGATAGCTATCTGATTTTGTTCTTTGTAAACTGTACAGTATTAAAGATCTGTGAATTTCCTTTTGTGGTACTCAGCCTCGATATTTCCTCTTGCTTTTACACTACAATGATGCTCACTCCTTCTACTAATGCATCCGCTAAAAATGATTGTGACTCCCTACTCCACACTTCTAATACCACTCTATCCCACCTTCTTCCCAGTCACACTCATTTGACTCTCATAGCCACTTCCCACTCACTATCTATACTCCCCCTACCAATTTCACTCGCTATTCTTTCACACTCACTCAAATCTTAGTACTACTTGCTCTCACCAAGCAATACCTCACCTGTTTCAAATATGACCACCATCCTTAACCCTGCTATTCCTCTAACCTCATCAAACCAAACCACAATGTGCTATTTCCTGGGGTCTCTATTATCCACCTCCCCATCCTCTGATTGGCTGTCATACCATGAGAAATGTTGCTGTATCTTCCCCGCCCGGTAGATGTTGCACACAGAAAAACTTTCAAAAAGTGGCTTAAGCTGAACCCCTTTTCTTAATGCGGGACCAACATGAGGCAGCTGTGGCGCAATGTCCAAGTTCTTGTAGAGGGCCTTAGCATGGCTTCCTCCAAGGTAAGTACAGTCTATCTTGGAGTTTGCTGCTAATGTTTATGTTCCTGTTGGTATAGGATGACTGCAAAGGTTTTTAATGGCACATGCTCGCCATGGGGAGGGAGCATGACAGGTCCGGCAGCCGGTTAAGGTCTCTGATGCTTGTTTTGCCCGCTCACTCTATCTCTCTTTGCTAGTAAGGAAATTACAGCACTGAAACAAAATGGAGCTGGTGTGCTGTGCTTTTTTCACTGGTCTCTCCACACCACTGTGATGTTCATGCTGGGTATGGATCAAAGAGCTAAATCTTGGTGAGCATTTGGGTCAAGAAGATTGGGGTGATGCAAGGGGTTACTGCTCAAAAACAAACAGGCACCAGGGGAGGGGACGTGAATTGGGGCCATCTCAACTGCAACTGTGCCTCTTTAGGGAAGGAGGCTTTCACTTCCACCCTCGTAGGTCTTCCATCCCAATCTGAGAGGGATCCTATCCGCCAGTTACAGGGTCAAATTACTGGTTATAGTTTATTAGACACTGGGCCTTATTACGGCTTTGGCGGTAGCCATGCTGCTATTGGCGGCATGGCTGCCACCAAAACCGGGTCCGGGTTCCCAGATTGGGGAATTACCGGGACATTCCGAGTTTGGAGAGCCTGGTAATTCCTCCCTCTGGAAACCCGGGCCCGGACCTTCCCCATTCCCATCTGAGCCCCCACAGGGCTCAATGGGAATGGGAGAGGGAGCTAACAACGGGCCAATTATGACCAGCCCGTTGTTAGCTCCTTGGTCCCCTTGCGGGACCCGGTAACGATGCCTGATTTTACCTGGCATCCTTACCGGGTCCCGCGAGGGGACCTCGTAATTTTGCATAATGGGTTTAATGGGTCCGCCTCCATTAGCGGAGCCCGTTAACCCATCACGCAAAAGTCGTAATGAGGCCCACTGTGTGGTGTGGATGCTGTGTCCAGGAAAGTGTGATTTCTTCCACACTAAATCATATCTAACTTGGGTTTTAATATAGTAACAAAGCAAGTTGCATTTCACACTCTTCCCAGTTTCCTTTACAGGGAATTAGAATAAAAATGTTTCTGGATGGCATTTAGCTATTGGTATTGGGGCTTTGTATACTCACTTGTGGAACATTACTTTAAGTCACAGAGCCAGGATGGACCCTTGCAGCCTCCAGGTAATTTCCCCAGCCAGCCAGGCCCCTTTGTGCGCTACTTTTTCCACTTCTGGGAATAAAGAGTGAGATAGCTAAAATCTTATTCAGTCTTCCTTTTGGACATGGATCTCGTTCTACTTTGTCTAGGTTGCTACATAAATATTTTCTACTTTTTCCCACAGAATGTCATTTGACAAAGCAATTTATGATTGGTGAAATTGTCCCATTGGCTTGTTTAACATAGTGACACTCTCAGAGAATAACCCTTTAACTTTATAGGCTGATCACAGTTTGCACATGTGACAGGGTTATAGTCTGAGCAATGTTGACTCATAATTATAATTTCTGCTCTATGTTTGGGTAGGAATTGTTGCCATTAATGAAATATGTATTTCTAGGTTCTCATGAACGAGCCAAATCATATATATGCAGCATGAATTTGTGTGATTCAATTTGACAAAGTTATTCATATTGATATAATTGATCAATTATCAATATATACAAATATATCATGCCTAGTCTCATTTAGTAGACAAGATTCTCGCAGTTTCAGAACACTTGTTCTTTTTGTTCTAAACCTCCGCATTGGAAAGTTGTGGCTGAAATTGTTTGCAATGCACTAAAATATGTTATTTCAAATGTATTCCTGCTGGGTTCTGTACATTAAGGCCTCCTTTCAGTTCATAATTAATATGAGTGGCCAGGGGTGTTGCTAGGTCTGGAAAAGACCTGGGGCTAAGCTAATGTCGGAACTGTTGGGAATGGGGGCTAGCTAGCCTTTTGGCTGTAGCTCCTGAGATTCTATCCGGGGCTACAACCAAAAGACCAGGGGCTATAGCCCCCTTAGCCCACCCCTAGCAACGCCTCTGTGAGTGGCTGTCAGGTCTCTTTCTTTGATCTTCAATGGTTATTGTGGGTGATCTAATGTTAAAGTTTAAACTTTAAGTGTACCATATAGTCTTTAAATGTTCAGTTCTAAATCGCAGAGCTGCACACCATGTGACCAACCAAAGTTTGTATCAGCTTGGATGACCTCTTTCTTGGCACTCCTGGGATGTATTCTGATGTATTTTTATGGAGTATTTCTCTTAAAATGAGCCCATTTGGGTAGTGTAAGGAACTCATGGTGGCAACAGTAAAGACAGACACAAGTGATCAGAGTTCAAGGGTGTTTATTAAACTGTAAATGCAAGGTGGAAAAACACCTAACCTAAACCTAGACCTAAAATGGGGAAAAAGCTTTGACCATCAAATGTAAAATAAGGCAGCCCTTGAGGCACCTTGTCAAAGTAAAAGGCCTGTACTAAAAAAATAAACTATTGCCAAATCCTTACAACTAATTATAGAAAAAGTGTGGAATAGGGTTTCCAATAAAGAAAGAAGTGTTCACAAATAAAAAGTCAGGGTTTGATTGCCAGGGGTCTCCTTTCCCCATGTTTTGAGCATGGAACAATGTGGATCTCCTGAGCACAGCACACACTCGAGCTTTCCAAGCACGAACTGACAGTTCCGTACCAGCTATCAGGTTCTTTGATGGTTAAGTCTCTTTTCAATAAAAGGTCTCTTGCCCTCAAGGGCCTGATGTATTCAACAACAAACAAACAAAGAGTTCCTTTCCAAATGGACTTTGGGTGAAGACTTTTCAACCCTGCATCTCCCTCGTCGGGCTCAGACCTAAATGACAAGGGGGACAATTCAATTCCCCTGGTCGTACAATACTTCTTGCATTCACAAATCATAATGTCTTTTTAAACAGTACTTTAGGCTTTGCCCCTGTTTGTTAGCCTCCCTCTGCCTGGTTCACTCTTGCCAACTTTTACAAACAGTTCACAGTGGACACCCCTCGGTTGGGTTCACTCCAATCAAGACAATATTCATAGGGACTTCATGCCTCACCTCTTTTTGTTAGCATCCCTCTGCCGGGTTCACTCTTGCCAACTTTTACCAACCAGTTCACTATGGACATCCCTCAGTCGGGTCCACTCCTGTCAACACACTGTTCATGGGACTTCAAACTTTGCCCCTTCTTGTTAGCATCCCTCCACCAGGTTCCCTCCTGTTAACCTTTGCAACACACTGTTCATGTGCTAACTTCACCAGGCAGGATTCACTTCCCTTAGTTTCACAATCATCTGTTGGTCAAACACTTTCGACTGTACAGAGGATTTTACAAGACCACTTTATGACCACTTTGACCTTTTCTCGCCTTTCCCCAAGGCCTTCCAGTGATGGTAGTTCCTACCTTCGGGTAATCGCCCAGAGTTTCCTCCGTGAGCACCCACTTGGTGCCGGACTTCTCTGTTGCTGGTTTTCCCCCTTTTTCCTCAATAGTTTTGTTAAGCCTTTCAAAGTTCAATTTTGACCTTGGCTACTTTTCATTCAACACAGTTCAGTTTCTTATCGACTCTCCCCTCGACTAACTGGCTGCGATGAACCACTTCTTTCATTCTTCTTGGGGTCAAGGTTGATATCACAGAGACGAGTGCTTCTCCCTGGCTTGGTAATCAGCAGAGGAGGGTCTTGTGTACTGTTGACATCTGCTGGAACACACGCTGGCTATTGTTCACAGTGTTATAATTCCTTTTGCTGATTTTTCAGGGGCCTTGGTCGGAAAGGACAAGGTTGCATCTCTCTTTGTCACCCTCTCGCTATGCGCCGTCTGTCCCCTCCTTTTGAACTGCTGTGCTGAGATAGTTCTGACATCGTGCAGTCTGCCTTGCTTGTCCTTTGCTCTTGTGCTCTACCTTTTATCCATGTGGTGAAGGGAACAGGCCATCAGTTGCATGTGATTCTGGTCAATTGCCTGACTCTGCCTGGTCCTTGGGTTTGTTCATGTCAAGTAAACAGCTCTGGAATTAGTCAATTGTTTTGTTTTTCGTGGTGCCGAAAAGTGTTCATGTCGGAAAAGGGGGGGGAGGTGGTGGGAGGTTAGATTATTAGAGTATCCTATGGGATATAGAGAGGAGGAGGTGTTGTATGGGATTATAACTATCATACCAGAAGGGTTTGTGGTGATCTCAGAAGGATGGTTTTTGTAGGGTTTGTGCAATGAGTAAGATTTTTTGTGGGAACTTTAGTTGTTGGTCAAAAAATGACAATCAGAGGGACAGGATTGGTAGGGCTTATGAAAGAAATGGGGATAGCCGGTATCGTTAACTGAACAGGGACGATTGTGGGAACGGTAGTGTTTTGTTAAGTTATATTGTGTGTTCGGAAATTAATTATCAGAGGGACGTGCAGGAGAATGGTTGGGGATTTTCTGGTGGACAACATGAAAGCAGTGATTCCGTGACAGGTTATTTCCTACTGTAACAGGGTGTGGGTTTGTAATTGGTTTACCACAGGTGTATGGGTAGTGTGAATCTAATAAGGGTGCTTCATGTGGAAGAAGGTAGATAGATGTAGTACAGCCTACAAAGGTTTTAGGGATATCATTCTCCTACCATGAGAAATGTTGCTGTATCTTCCCCGCCCGGTAAATGTTGCACACAGAAAAACTTTCAAAAAGTGGCTTAAGCTGAACCCCTTTTCTTAATGCGGGACCAACATGAGGCAGATATGGCGCAATGTCCAAGTTCTTGTAGGGGGCCTTAGCATGGCTTCCTCCAAGATAAGTAGAGTCTATCTTGGAGTTTGCTGCTAATGTTTATGTTCCTGTTGGTATAGGATGACTGCAAAGGTTTTTAATGGCACATGCTAGCCATGGGGAGGGAGCATGACAGGTCCGGCATCCGGTTAAGGTCTCTGATGCTTGTTTTGCCCGCTCACTCTATCTCTCTTTGCTAGTAAGGAAATTACAGCACTGAAACAAAATGGAGCTGGTGTGCTAGGCTTTTTTCACTGGTCTCTCCACACCACTGTGATGTTCATGCTGGGTATGGATCAAAGAGCTAAAACTTGGTGAGCATTTGGGTCAAGAGGACTGGGGTGATGCAAGGGGTTACTGCTCAAATACAAACAGGCACCAGGGGAGGGGACATGAATTGGGACCATCTCAACTGCAACTGTGCCTCTTTAGGGAAGGAGGCTTTCACTTCCACCCTCGCAGGTCTTCCATCCCAATCTGAGATGGATCCTATCCGCCAGTTACAGGGTCAAATTACTGGTTATAGTTTATTGGTTGGGGATTTTCTGGTGGACAACATGAAAGCAGTGATTCTGCGACAGGTTATTTCCTACTGTAACAGGGTGTGGGTTTGTAATTGGTTTACCAGAGGTTTATGGGTAGTGTGAATCTAATAAGGGTACTTCATTTGGAAGAAGGTAGATAGATGTAGAACAGCCTACAAAGGTTTTAGGGATATCATTCTCGTCTCCTTCTTCCTCAGCATAAAACCAAGTCTCACCTGGGGCTTTTCCCCGAGCACAACCCCGGGCTCCCCTACTCAGGTGATCCTCCCTCGCTCGTCCACCCCCAGGGTTGGGATCTGAGAGCGCCAGCCCTCCCCTGGCCAGATGAATAAGCAATTCCTGAGGTCTACTTGTGAGAATACCCTCAGGTTTCTCACAGTAGATGTGCCACTTTAATCAGGCTTTGATCTGCCAAATGGCACACCTTATGATCAGCAAGGCATGTCCAACTTTGTAAACATATTTTTTAAATTACTGTGAGCTCAATGTACTTGGTGCCATGGAACGTACTAAAGAGGAAGTTTTAACAAAAGCAAACATTACAATCATAATATTTTTTTATTAGATACTTCCCATGTAGGAATTTCTAATATATTAAGTATGCCTGTTTCTGCTTCATGTATTCGGAATGTGCAAATCTTTTTTTTACAATTGCATTACCATGATTTCTCCTCCACATTTTTATGGAAAATGAAGTTGCACTTTGAAATCTCATTGTTGTTGGAAAAAGAAATAGTGTTTTTGTTTAATATTTCAGCACATATTCAGAATGAATACACATTATCAAGTTTAAAACATTTTACATTTTTAAATATTCATCTTCAAAAAATAATAGGATTCTGATACATTTTTATTTTTTCATGTTTAGCGTACAGTGCTGCACTCATTGAAACTACATGCCATCATTCCCAGGTTATGTGCAACAGAACATCAGTCATTTGGCTTTCTTGCATTTCGTTCCACACAATTTGAAGGGAATGATGTTAAACATTGTCAAGAGGAAGTGTTGGTCTGCATTTCACAGGATTCATATTTCTTTTTTGTAGAGTTCGGTAAAAAAAAGTACATTGGGCTTCATGTGCAGAAAAAAGGGCCAGTAATTGCATTACCACCAGGCTTATTGCTGTAAAGGAATCATTTCATTTTTCCCCACACCACTAAATTATAGGTTTTGGGTGGAATTTTCCGCCAGCAGAATTATCACACAGAAAATCCACCGATCGTTAGAGGAAACGCGGCAGATTCCCCTCCAGCTTCTTGCAGGAGGTAAATCCTCCTCTTAACCTTCGAAAATCAGAGGGTTTACCATGCAGTGGGTCTGCCGTTTATAAATAAGCACAAAATCATAAGGGCTCAAAAATTGGGGAGTTAATACCAATTTTCCCCCACACCAGACAGTGCAGATACAAATAGGAGTAATTGGTGGATTAGAATAGAAGAGGGTACAGTAGCAGTCAGCAGATGAGGCGTGGTCAAAAGAGGACAGGGGCACAGAACAGCTCCAAGGGTCCGATCCATGGGGAGAGCCGGGCTAAATTTCTTGATGTTGAGGAGGAGCAATTGCTAATGTTGATGGGAATGAGATTCCAGAGTCTGGTAGCATCTTCTGGTCCTTTCCTTCTTACAGCTGCATTGTTCTAAGTTTGGCATGCCCTTTGATCCCTACCAAAGACATGACATCTTTCAATAGACTACTGGAGGATATATACTACAGACACATCAACAAAGCCTGTAACAGGAGTTTTTCATGAGGAAATCAAAGTGCAAAAGTGAGCTCTCTAAATATCGGGTAAAATAGCTAAATGGGGTTTAGCGCTCATTACTGCAATCTGTGTGTGGTCTGCATGTCGCAGGTTTGAATCCTGGCAAGGCCAACTCAGCCTTTCATCCTTCCAAGGTCTACAAATGAGTACCAACTTTGGTTGTGTGATATTATAATTAAATATATTCTAAGTAGTGTTTTGGCGAAAGCTCTATTTAAATAACACATTGGGCCTCATTACGAGTAGCGCAGTAAAAACGGGGTCCCTACCGGCATGGAGGTACGAGCGGGTCCGTGCTCCTACGACGCCACTAATAGCGGGTGATTATGAGTGCGCGAACACACGCAAACCCCCATGCCAGTAATGGCCATACCGGAATGCCGCTAAAGGCCCTCCAACCCCCGATAGCGCCATCACGGCACCCGCCGATACCACCACCGCCTAGGAGGAAGCCCTTAATACCGACCCGGTAATAACAACATGCCAATACCGGGCTCGTAATACTGGACCCGGAAGTAACGTCATTGCGTCGGAACGGGAAATGCTGCAGCGGCCATCTTTAAAAACACAACCCATTGCAATCCTCCCAAACCACCAGTCGTTTCCAGGAGAGCTCAGTGGCAATACTTTCATTATGTCTAAGGCAACGCGGAAGACCACCCCCCGCCTGCGGAAACAGCGCTTTTCAGATGCTGAATTAAACATGCTTGCGGACATCCTTGCCGCACATGCTGATGTCATCAAATCACAGAACCTGAAGCGTGAGGTGCAGCAGTAGAAGAAGGACATCTGGCAGGAGGTAGCCCGCAAGGTCGCCGCTGTTGGAACCACCCCACGGAGTGTCAAGGATTGCAGGAAGAGGTGGGATGACCTCTGCCTCAGGGTCCGTAACATTCTTGCAAGCAACAGGAGGGAGGCCATGGCTACAGGCGGGGGTCCCAACTCTCCTGCCAAACTGACCAGCTGGGAGGAGGCACCTTCATAAGTCCGGAGTCCATCGAGGGATTTGGGGAGATGGAGACGGGTGCGGCAACATCACCAGAAGGAGGTGAGTGACCCTGCAGATCCCTGTAGGGGAAACCATGACGTAGCACAAGTGATGTGGAAGAGAGTCTATGCAAGGCAATGCATTTCCCAACACCCACATGAACATATCCAAGTCCAGATGGAGGGCCAAACCCTGCCAGACAGAAATGCATGCAGAGTGCCAATCCCATAACCAACACACAGCCAACACACATGGACCGTGCCCATGTAATATATGACACAAACCCCAATACAACGCCAAAATGCCCCCTCAGACTACCCTGTGTCACACATGTAAGACATGAATGCATGCTTAATGAAATACTGCACAGCACCATAGTATGCATCTGGCATGTAACACCATCACTGATGCCCTGCATCTCTTCTACCCCCCCAGGCACCGATGGAGAAGATGCCAGCCAGGACACCACCACAAGGGCATCCACGTCCCAGCCACAGAAAAGGGCAACCGACACCACCACCTCCAGGGCAGCTTCGCAGCCCACACCTACAGCCAGTGCACCTGACCCTGTCATCACCCAGCTGCCAACACCCACACCAGTGGAAGGGGAGGCCCTGGAAGCACTGGCCACCATCGAAGATGACTTGGAGGACAATGTGGACCAGGAAGGAGTCACGGATGTGGCATGTCCAGGCACCCCAAGCCCTGTGTTCAACCTCCCCACCCCCAAACTCAGCCCTCACCCACCTACAGCAGTGCTGATCCCTGCCTGCACGATTCCGACCTGAGCCCCTTCCCTGAGGACAGCATTGATTATGCAGGCCCCGACAGCACCACCCACCACACCTGCTCCCACCAACAGCCTTGAGTCATGGCTGGTGAGGGTGGAGGCCCGACAGGAGTCGATGTTGGTGCTCCTGCACCAATACATTGCGGATTGCGAGGAGACCAGGCAGGAGATAGCCACAGCCATAGCGGGGACCACAGCCGCCATTACAGCCAACACAGCCGCAGTCAATGCCTCGGCAGTGCTGATGAGAGACTGTCTGGGGGCCATCACACAGGTACTGACATCAATCCTGCTGCACATGCAGTGGCCACGACTTGCAGCAGGCGTGGAAATCCCCACTGACTCCTCATCAGCCACCACACCTGCTTCCTCTGCCCCCACTAGCCCTGTGCGTCCTACGAGAAGCAGTGCAAGGCACACTGAAATGCTGCCCCCACAAAGCAAGAAGTCCCGCAAATAGTGTGGGAGGACAATGGGAGTGGCTCATATGGTGTTGGGGGTGAATGGGAGCATTTGGGGGAGTTTATTGGGGGGGGTTTGGGAGTTCACTGGGGGGGTTTGTAATTTACTGGGGGGGTTTGGGATTTCACTGGGGGGTTTGTAATTTACTGGGGGGTATTGGAAGTTCACTGGGTGGGTTTGTAGTTTACTGGGGGGGGTTGTGAGTACACTAGGGGTTTGGGGGGGTTGTCACATTTTTGCAGTTTGAACCAATACACCCGTTGTTAAAAAAAACATTCAATGCCTGGACATTGTTTATTTCGTGTGTATGCATTTAATGTATGACAGTGTTCAGTGCCCAACTCCCAACATTCCCTGTGTGCATGTCCACATGGACCCAGTGTGTCACTAACACATGTCTATCATAGTCCCTGTGGTTCAGAAGTATTCGTGAATCAGTGATTGACGTACTGCATGGCCATCCTGTGCATCACATACTGGCAGGGTTGCTGCTTCACATCCGTCTCCATCCTCATCATCCTCACCCGGTGCATGCATGTCAATGTCAGGTGACAGTGGTACATTTCTCCGGACGCACATGTTGTGCAGCATGACACAGGCCATGGTGATCTTTGCCACCTTCTCAGGCCTATAAAGGAGTGCTCCACCAGACCTGCTTAGGCAGCGGAACCGGGCCTTCAACAGGCCAAAGGTCTGCTCAGTCACAACACGGGTACGGGTGTGAACCCGATTGTACTCCTCTTCATGGCTGTTCTGCGGGTTCCGCACAGGGGTAAGTAGCCACGGCCTCAAGGGATATCCTCCATCACCTGCAAGCAAATACAAATAGGTGTGTGTCACTCTGAGCTTCCACCTTCAGGAAGCACAGTCATGCCTGCAGCTATTTGGTGTGGACATGCACATGTCCCTGTACGTATGCACGAATGTTATCTAGATGCATACTATACTGCTATGAGGTGTGGTAGTCTGGATGGCGTTCAATTGAAGATGCAGGGTGACATAATGCATGCTGAGGCGGATGTACTGTGGTTGTACGACAATGTTTGGCCTCCCATTTATGCTGTGTATTCTGCACTGTGCATGGTCACACTAGCCACATTGGCATAGTAGCGATCCTGTTTATTCATGCATTGCTTGACATACACATGGTGGTCAGGTTGTGCATCTCACATGTGGTCATTGATATGTGTTAATGGTCAGATGTGTGCCAATGATGTGTCATGTTGGGGTTGGGAGGTTCAGGTCAGGTGTCATTAGCTCTGCATGCATTCTCCACTCACCGTCCATTCCCAGCCAGGTGGGGTATGTATCCCCCATTCCCACCTAGGTGGGGTATGCATCCCCCCATTCCCACCCAGGTGGGTTATGCATTCCCCCCATTCCCACCCAGGTGGGGTATGCATCGCAACACATCCCTACCCCAATGCACTGCCATGGCCCACTCAGGCAATTCCACAAGCAGCCAGGCACGTGGTCCAGCATGTCGCTCCATGTGACGGGGTAGCGTGGAGTTACGCAGCACCATGGCATCATGTGTTGATCTGGGAAATCTCGCGCAGCAATGAGTGATGATCTTGCTGGAGTCACATACCATCTGCACATTCATGGAGTGGTATTGCTTGCGATTACGGTACACCGCCTCTACGTCATGGGGGACTACCAATTCTACATGGGTGCAGTCCAGGGCACCAACACAATTGGGCATGCCTGCCAGTGCATGGAAGCCTACTTTGGCGTCGGTTATCTCCTGGGCAGTTCGTGGTAGGGATATGTGGGTGCTAGCGTGCTTCAGGAGTGCATCCAGCACTTGGTTCAGCATGCGTGAAAATAGTGGTTGCGAAATGCAATGCAGCTGGCCCACTGTATGCTGGTAGGTGCCTGTGGCCAAGAAGTGGAGCACAGACACCACCTTTAGTAGCGGGGGGATGGCAGTGCGTATTTCTATAAGGCTGACAATGTCATTGTGTATCATGTCCACTATGGTGGTGATGGTGTCCTGGTCCAACCGGTACAGGGTGTTGATCTGCTCAGGGGTTAGATTGAATGGACTGGGTTTGATGCGAGGGATTGGCGGCTGCCTATGAGGAACTACTGGCTGCACTGGTGGTAATTGCTGAGCCAGTCTCACCCTCCTTCTCCTCCTGCGTCTCCTTTATGCTGCCTGTTGTTGCTGCTGTAGTTGTTGTTGTAGTTGCTGTTGTTGCTGTAGTTGTAGCAGTATAGGCATGTCCTCCAGTGCCATGATTGCAACAGCTAGTGGAAGAATTTTGGTGTAGGAAGGGGTGTGGTGTGTGGGTGTACTCCTTTTATACTGGGTCAGACTCCATTGAGTCCACCTGTGGTGATTGTGTGCACCTGTGGCAGTTGCCTTGATTGCTGATTGCTGTTTACGGGTGATCCACGATGCCTGTATGGGCGCCATTGTGTAGCTCCTAATTACTGCCTTTGGGATGCCGGTATTTGCATGCCTGCGTGGGTTGTGATGTCCTCCAAATACCGCCATGCCGGTATTTTCTCCCTGAAGGGGCGCGTGTACGCGCCCATGCCGGTATAGGGGGCACGGTACGGCGGTGCCAGTATTGGCGGGTTGTCGGGTCGTAATGACCCGGACCCGTTAAGGATTCCTCTATTACCATTGCGCCTTCCTTTATTCATTACCTCCATGCTCGTAATGAGGCCCATTATCATTATCATTTCCTGATCAATGTTTTGAGCTGTTTGCCTCTCTGCTGACCGAACCTGTAGACTGGGATCTCTACCAATTATAAACAAGTGAGGATGACATTGTCTTCACGCCCCCATGTCACTGACAGGCTTGTGCACAGGTCAATGCCTATATAGTCCATATGATTACTGGAGAATATGGTGGAGAGACGGGCTACAGGGTTTCTACAACATATTTCAATCAAATGAATCTGGATATGATTCTTTCGGTATTAAGTTAAATGACAGTTTTAAAAAAAAAAACTAATTTAATTTTAACTTGTGTATAGGCGCGTTATAAATACCATATCATATCATATCAAAAGATCGATTTAGGAAGACCGGTCTGTGACTGCACAGAGCAGTCTTTCTAAATTGAACTGTCATGCTGCTGCCCCACACAAGTGCACGCAGGGGTTGACAGGCATGATGGGACCAGGAAGAGCCGTCGTGGGAGAAGAGTTACGTGTTTGTCTGTGTGTGTTTATGTGTGTGTGTTTGTGTGTGTGTGTGTGTGTGTGTGTGTGTGCATGTGTGTGTGCGTGTATAGTGAGACTGAGTTGTGCTGGGAAAGACATGGGGGGTGCAGTAATGGGAGGTTCCAGTGAATGAAATCCCCCCATTAAGGTTTCAACTTGCCGGAGAGGATGAGGGTGGGGTAGGGATGACCTTGCGTGGGGTGCAGTAAGTCATATTTCAGCATTTTAAAGCCGACACAAAAATGGCCAAAAATAATCTGACTTTTTTGTGTTTGGTCTTTAAAATGCGGAAATCTGACAAAGAACCATCTTTGCTTGCTCTATCATACCCTACCCCTTGCCAGGACTAATTTGAAAGCTCTTTTTTTGCCACTGTTGTCACTTTTTGAAAATTACAATGGCCCTCATTACGACCCTTGCGGAAATCAACCGACCGGACCGCCATAGCGTAAATAGCGTTTCCGCCATTGCACGATGGAGCAAAGTGCGGCTCATTCCGACCCATCGGGCACGAGCACCACGCCATGGCGGAAGTGCAAAGTCCGCGATGGCGGAAATTACCCCAAAACGGCCCACACCGCCGCCGTACGGCGCCCTAGGTGCAATACCGCCACCCATCACAGCGGACACCGCAGTGAGCGCCAACCGGAAAGTACGGTGACCGTAAATATACGGAAACGGAAGTAAAAGCATGGTCCCGGAACGGGAAACATCCCGCCGTACACCTATAAAACCACAAAATCCACACAACCATAAAAAATACTACCCTGAGACACATCCCAACCCGTCATTCACCCTAGTGAAACCAAGAAAAATGGGAAAAGTAGCGAAGAAAGCGTGCGACCGCAAGCGGCAGGTCCACTTCTCCCGTGAGGAACTCACGGTGCTCACGGAGACCCTCCAGGAGAATGCTGCCGTCGTCTTCTCCACGCAAATGACCAGGACGGCACTTGCGAACAAGAAGGCCATATGGGCCCTGGTGGCACAGCGTGTAAGTGCGGTGGGGACCGCACCCCGCAACCCACAGCAATGCAGAAAGCGATGGGACGACCTGCGGATACGCGTCCGTAGCATACTTTCTGCCAACCGCAACATTGCCACAGCTACCGGGGGAGGATCGGAATCACCCATCAAGTTGACCCCCTGGGAAGAAATCTGTGCCTCCACCATTGGAATGGAGAGCATAGAGGGAGTCGGAGGGATGGAGAAAGGAGTGCAGACATCCGAAGATTCAGGTAGGTGTCCCAAATAAAACAATGCCAAAACCACAATGTCCAATCATGTGAAGTACCACGTGCCCACATAGTGCAACAGGAACACATGTCCAGGAGAACGTCCACATACATAGGCCTGATAGCACACTTTAAAACTCACATCAAATACATAAATAATTAAAAATCCTAAAAACACCCTCTACACGTGCAGCAGGCACACCCTAACTGCAGGCTGCCAAACAACTGCACCCTCACTCCACACACAAATGAAACCACCTCCAAGGCCCCGACCCAAATCACCCTCAGGTACCACCCCAATGCATGTGATACATTGCCATTCCAATTCCCACATACCCATTAATAACGCTCGCCCTCCTTTACTCCACCACAGGGTCCGATCCAAACGACGAGCTCCAGGACACCCCTATCAGCACACCTGCAAAGAGGGCCAAGACCAACGGCCAAAGACCCTCCACCTCAGCTGCACGCATCAAGACATGGCAGCAGCACAAATCAAGTGACAGCACACAGGAGGGAACTCCAACAGGCACCCCAGCAGCCAGCATGCCCACAACACCACCACAACAGGTCCCCCCAATGGATGCCACAGTAGGCACTGCTTCTGGTGGCAGCAGCACCATAGGTGATACTGCATTAATGGCAGCATGCTCCGACACAGAAAACGGGGATGTCGAAGTTAGATCCATCCATGACCTGTCTCAATCCCCCTGTCTGTTCCATCCCGTACACCATGAGGATACCACGCAGGGGCACCCACAAGACGACGACTGGCCATCCCCCACAAGCCCTGTGGCAAGGCAACATGAGGTGATCAGCCCCTCTGTGACACCACCGCAAATGGCCATGGCCCAGCAGAGGCAACAGTCCCTCGACCATTAATCGTGCAACAGCAGCAACTGGCCACGCTCCTCAAGGACCATGCCGATGAATGTGGGGGCACTAAGGCAGACATAGAAACATCAACTGAGACACTGAGGGCAGAAATGGAGAGAAGTACAGAGACACTAAGGGCACAAATGGAGAGTAGCACCGAGAGCCTGAGAGTACAAATGGAGAGTAGCACCGAGAGCCTGAGAGTACAAATGGAGAGAAGCACCGAGAGCCTGAGGGGGGAACTGCATGCGACGTCCAAAGACGTATGTGCCGAACTTGCCGCAGTGCGCCGTGTGCTCACTGAGCTCTCACAAACCCTTAGGGACATGCATGGACGTGAGCAGGCAGAGACATCATCCGTTGCAAGTTCCGTCCAGGGCAGCCCCAACGTAGATCTGGGAGGAACCTGCGCTCAACAGGCAGGGGTGCCCCTGATACCCGCAGAGGGGGCTTGCAATAGCGACAGCCCACTGACAATGAGCATCTTTGGACACTGGTGTTCGGGGGGGAGGTAGGAGGGTGGAGGGGGTGTGTTGGGCTCACTTGGGTGGCGGGTCGATAGGGTGTTTAACATGATATCACATATGCCATAAACAATGCACGATCATGCAATGAGATGTGTGGACATTGATCTTTGTGTACGAGGCCATTATAGGCGTACAGTCCATATTGTGCATGTCCCAGACACACACAGTGCCACGAGTCCCGTGTCCATGTATCAGCCACCAGGCGTGAGTGCTAGAAGCATGCATCTATGAGATGCTGACGAATGTCACGGCCCTCCTGTGCCTCGCAGACTCCTTGAGGTGCTGCCACATCCCCACCCTCATCATGACCATCATCAGGTGCTTGCAGTTCTGCGTCAGGGGGCATGGGCACATTTCTACGTACGCACATGTTGTGGAGCATGACACATGCCATGACCATCTTTGCAACCTTCACATGGCGGTACAGGAGTGCCCCGCCAGACCTGCTGAGGCAGCGGAAACGAGTCTTCAGTAGGCCGAATGCCTGTTCTATGACTACACGGGTACGTGAGTGGGCATGGTTGTAGTCCTCCTCATGCTGGTCCCGTGGGTTCCGGACTGGTGTGAGGAGCCATCTCTTCAGTGGATACCCGGCATCACCTGTATGTGGACAAGAAAGGAATATTGAGGAATGCCATTGCTACGTACGCACCCCCCCCCCTTCCTGCCAGGTCATTGCCGCATCACATACCCCACATCATCATGCATGAAATGAGACTCACCGAGTAGCCAGGATCTGTTCCCTGCGTGTCGCTCCATGTAGCGTGGTATAGTGGAGTTCCTCAAGACCATAGAATCATGGGTAGATCCAGGGAATCTGGCACAACAATGTGTAATGATCCTGTTGGAGTCACACACCATTTGTACATTCAGGGAATGAAATTGTTTTCGGTTGCGGTACTGGGCCTCCATGGCATGTGGGACGACCAATTCCACATGGGTGCAGTCGATGGCACCAATGCAACCCGGTATGCCGGCAAGTGCATGGAATCCCACTTTTGTGTTCGTAATTTCCTGCTCCGAGCGTGGTAGAGAGATGAAGTCGTCTGCGTGCTTCAGGAGGGCATCGAGCACTTGCAATAGTGTCCGTGAGAACAGTGGCTGTGAAATGCCATGCAACTGTCCGACTGTGTGCTGGTAGGTGCCTGTGGCCAGGAAGTGTAGTACAGACACCACCTTCAGTAGGGGTGGGATGGCGGTTGGGCTATCTATCATGCTGACAAGGTCAGCCTGTGTCATGTCCACAATGGCGGTTATGGTGTCCCGGTCCAAACGGTAGAGGGTGTGGATCTGCTCATCAGTGAGGTTGAACGGATGTGCTCGGAGGCGTGGGATTGCGGGCTGCCTGCGTGGTGGTAGTGGCTGTGCTGGCGGCCCTTGCTGGCCCTGCCTTGGCCTCCTCCTCCTCCTGCGTCTCAGCCGTGCGGCCGGTAGTAGTTGGTGTTCGTCTTCTTCTTGAAGTTGGAGTACTTGCAGTGCTATCAGGTCCCCCAGGGCCAACATGGCTAGTCCTGCCGGTAGCATTTCGGAGTGGGTGTGGTTGTGGGAGGAGACTGGGTGTGCAATTTATGTGTTTTCAGGCTGTATGGCCTCCACCTGTGGTGATTCATTCCACCTGTGCAAGCTGCACTCCCCTTTGGGCGAGCACGTCCCGCACACAACGCTGCAATTCGACGAATGGCATCTTGCTATTGCAATCATGTATTTGTATCCGATGGCAGTGTAACATTGGTTGATATGTTCATTCGGCTATGGTCCCATTGTTTCACATACAATCTTTGCAGTCGCGAACAGACTTGTGAAGGGTCAGTGGAACGTAGTACTCGAGTAACGGTGGACCCTCATGCAACACTGTACCGAGCTTCACCGACGGGCGGGGCGTTCCATTTGTGAGTGAAGGCAGTTGCCATTTTCACACACAGCCGCACTAGATGGATTAATTTGTGGTTTCAATCGGCCAGAGATGCCTTTTCGACGTGATGTTGCAAATGAGGAATTCGAAGGGCGGCGCTTTCGGTTTTCAGCTAGCGGCGAGGAGATGCCCACAGGTCTGACTGCAAATATAACGTTCTATTGTTCAATGTCCTTGGGACAGGGGCCATGGCGAGGATGCAATGATTGATATGAATAGTATGGGATGCGCAATAGCGACGTGGGCGATGAGGCCGGACGTTCCCAAATACATGTTACTTCACAACACTTGGATAACGGGCTGGGGCACGGTGGATTTTGCAGGCTGCATAACGCACAGACTCAATGGAAATTTCACATGTTATGTGAGTATGGAAACAGGCGTTTTCATTACGGGATGAGGGAATGATGTATGGATGCATGGACAGATGATTTGATACAGAGTTTGCCATGTACAGGGCTTCTTGGAATCTATCCGCCTCCCCTGCGCTATGTGATGCAGGGCTGCCATAGTGGGGCCATCGTCTATCTGGCCTTGTTGAGCCCTCCCTGTCTCGACGCGCCTTCAGACACTTGTGTCTATGCACGTTACCAATCCCATCAGATGGATTCTGTTGTAACAGACGCATGCACAGGTACACTCGTTTGTGATAGTGTTTTCACCTCGATATAGATAGTTATGATTCGCAAGTGGTTTGTGGGTGGTGATGATCCTTTGGAGTGGGCTAGCATGCATATGGCTGTGGATTTGGTGTGATCATTGAAGTGGTTAATTCAAATGTAGTTCTGATGGCCATACTATTCTTTTTCATTTCATTTGGTTGACAGGTATCTCCTCCCCTTTTGCCACTGCCATCTGTATGCCACTCCTGCAGATGGATTTTACTCCCGACACCTGCTGCTTCGTGTTAATCAGTGGAGCAGCATTACGATCTTATGGGACGATCGCCAATGGGCCACATGCCCTTACGCAGTACTAGTGGCTAGGAGCAACATTTTGGCCTTTCAGCTGGACTAGTGCCTCCCTATTGGGACGGCCCTGCGGTTCTAGGCGCTTCCATGTTGCCTTTTCGTACGGGAATGTAGCCCCTGTGTACCATGAAGGAACAGGGCGTCACACAAGAAGTAGCTGGTCATTTATTGCGGATGCAGCCCACGATAATGAAATATATTTTGGAGTTCATGGCCTAATGGCTGTATGGGCTTGGTGAATTTGTTGTGCATTAAATTTCTATTCTGATATGAACCGTGTAGCGTTCTTCTTTGCGAGTGATGTGGCATATTCCTATTTGGGGAGCGATGTATTGTGAGGAGATCTGCATTGGGTTCCAGCTTCGGAGTATAGTTGCGTGGTACTGTGCTGGGCGCGTTTGCCTACGGAGCCCAGTGAGGTCAGGGATAAGGGCTGCCATTATGACTGTTTTGATGATGTCATGCTCAGGGGCGGGGGATTAGCTTTTGTGTAACAGATGCCGGTCAGCCAGTTGGATTGGTGGAATGATGTGATTATCGGAATTTTGCTGGTCACAGGTGCCTGTGTTTGCGTGCGTTTCTTGGTGGGAGACTGAGGTCATGTCCATTTGTATAGCTTCTGTATTCATGCCATCTGTGCCCTGCAGCTCCCATTGGGCCCTCTTGAGATTCATTTGTTCGTTGGCAGGCATGGATGACTAGTACATTAAACTGGTTGCATTGTGTGACTTCATTGCACCTACGGGGGGTTGTACAATGTGGCCAGGGAGCGGTGTACAAGCACTCAGTAGGGCCGTTTACGGTTGGTTCGCGATGCCGTACTTCTCACCATGGCGGAATGGTACTTTCCGCCGTGCTTGATGGCGTTAGGTGCATGTCCGCTAGGGTCGGAATTCGCGTACCGTTGCGCCATGGTGGTAATTACGGTTTGGCATGGCGCGCGCGCGCGTGCTTGGTGCAGTTAGCGTTGGCGTTCACTACAGTGTCGCTTATGGCATCGTACTTTGCGGTGACGGGTCATGATCGCACCGAGCGCTATTCGATGGCGGTATTGCATTTCCGCCATCGTTTTTCGATTTCCGCCAGGGTCGTAATAAGGCCCAATCTGTGAAACACATCATAACAACAACTCGTCATCAGAAAAAAAATGCTAAAAATCATCAAGGAGAGGAGAAACCATACTTCTTATAGCAAAACACTTTTACGCTTTAAGAAACCATGCAGCAACATCACCAATCATTTCCAAAACATGGTCAAAAACACCAGGCAGAGCCACAGATGCAACACAAATTGATACAAATGCAGTTATTCTTCACAATGACACCTCTGAAACAATGTTGTGGCTTAAACAATGTAGGCCCTTCTCCGAAGCAGACTTCTCTAAATGTGTGAAGTATAGGAAACAATCAGGCTTTTCTAAAAGCACTGCCCCCTGGAGATCTAAAAAGACATCTTCTTAAGGAATTTCCAGCTTTTTTGGATGGCAAACTCATGAACCCCTCACTGGCCACAGGAATTGTAGCAATAGATTTCAAGACCGCCAATGTTAAACCACTCCTCTAAAATACAGTTTAAAAGCCAGATGACCCTCAAGCTACTGGCCAAACTCAATATACCCTGGAAAAATGCTGGAAAGTTGCCTGTAGGGTAAAATTCTGGAAAATGTTAAGTCCAATTACCTTCTGGACCATGCACAAGTTGGTTTCAGATCAAATAGGGCAATGAGATTTCCACTTTGAGCCGTTTGAGATGACCTTGAAATCAAGAAGGATGCCATCATCCTTTCAACCCTCATACTCATAGAAGGCTCAGCAGCTTTTGACAATCTTAATCATACATTTTTAATAGGCATGAAGAATGTATTTGCCAAAACCTCAAACCGCCTGAATGTCAGGTGATTTGATCAGGGCCAACATGTGACAAACATTTTAAAATGTTTGTCCAAAGTTCAACAAAATGGCTTAAAGAGGAAAACATGGTTGGATGGTGGGACAGCAATGCTCATGGGATTTTGGCAGTATGAAGCAGCAGCGATTGGGGGAAGAATGTTATCCATCAGTCAGTGTACATCTCTTGAAGTGAGTAAATGAGACATGATCCATCTTGGGTGACACTTTGGAGGAGGAGCAGGAAGAGCACTGTATCTCTGAAGGCAGCTTGTGGGAGCATAACGCTTGTTTGATGTTGATTAATTGAAGCATCAGACATTCAGCGAGGCTGATGATAAACAACTCAGTGAACGCGTGACACATTTAGAGAACATGTCAGCAGCCCAAAAACAAGGTAGAGTCAAGATGAGATGTGTTGCTTGCAGTCTGTTTATTTCACCAGAAGAACTTTGATGTACACCTGGGATGAGAGAATGGCACATGGTCAATTTGAGGTATCCTCCAACTTACATTCCCCCCCCCTGACCTCCAGTCATAAGTTGCACTGGAATACTGGCAGCACAGAGCCTCTACAGGTATTTTACCCAGATAGTGAAAATCCAATGGAACTTACAGAGGAGTTTTCACTTTAAGTTCTTTTCACCATTTCAGAGGCAGAAAGTAGAGGGCAACAAAAGTTATCTACCAAAGGTCAGGAAAATACAACACAAGTTTATGTGAATGGTGTGTGGGCTACATTGACCCACTCAACAGAATTCTTCTCCATAACCAAGCTGCCCATCTGCTGTCAACAGCAGAATGGCTGTGCTGGCTAATGGGGGCACCATTGCGTCAAAAGAGCGTCTTGCAGCGACAAAAGGATGGCTACACCATCTTGCCAAACACAAAATGGGCGAGTTGGAACAGGGAGCACACAGAGCAAGGTGCCAGGGTGTTCTGGGGTGCACCCAAAAGAAGCAAACAAAAGCAGCACTACTCTGATGCTTGCAAAAACAAAAGGTTCCCATTGAAAAAGGAAAAAGGGAATATTACAAATTGAAAAGGATGCTGTTCTGATGCTATTTTCATCTGTTTTTCACCAAACTACTTTTATTAATAAGGCCTTGCCATGCCCATCCATATGTGCATGGTGCTTCAGCAGAAGGAAGCATGACCCATGAATGACAGGCTCTGTCAAGCCAAACGTGGGAAAATAAAAGAAACTTAATTTTCAGCCGCTTCTTTACTTTTTGAACTACAAAGTGTCAAAGATCAATAGTTCAAAGAAACTCCAGCTCTCTGGGCTATGTCAGTTTCAGTGCATCTGTGTTCAAACAAATTGCTGCCTACAATAAACTAACTATGACTGCAAACAATATTGGGGAGTCAGATGGAAAAAAACGAATTTGAAAGGGAAATGCTAGCTTTCACCACGTGTCAAAATGGGCTTTTGCAAACCAAAGAAATAAATGCTTGTTTTAAAAGTACAATGTTTAATAAAAATGTATCCTTGCCTAGCAATGTGAAAGGGGATTGTGCTGTGAAATATATATATGGGAGGTTTTATTCAGCAGGCTTTCTTCAGATTCAGGACAAAAATAAATAAGTTAAGGAATTATAAGGCAGTGGCTACATGGGGGAAATCAACTTAAGACAGGTTTCCGCTTGGAGGATGCTAGCAACAGTATGCCCCCCACAGTAGATCCTAGAACACAAGTGGATAAGGGGCAATAAACCTTCAATCAAGCTGGGAAACCCCCATCGTCCCCCTGGGGGAATTGACAGTTGGTGGTAGCTGAAGAGACAAAAATGGTTCAGTGAAGGATAAAGGCCAGCTCATTTGCTTACAAGGACTATGGGCCTCATTACACGGAAGGCGGAAAGGGTTAACGGTCACCGGTAATGGTACCGGAGACCATTAATCCTTACCGCCTTACTACGAGGTCCCTTTGCGGGTTGGTACTTTAACGCCTGCTTTTTAGCAGGCGTTAAAAACCAACCCGCAAAGGGACAAGGGTGCTAATTACGGTTCCGCAATTTGCGGTACCGTAATTAGCTCCTTCCTCATTCCCATTATGCCCTATGGGGCAAAAATGGGAATGGGGAAGGGCAATGGGGGAAGGGGGAATTACCGCCCTGCCAACCTTGGAATAGGGCGGCAATTCCCCTTTCCTCCAAGGCGGTGCCGGTATTTTACCGGCATGGACCAAGGTGCTAATAGCACCTTGGTCCACCGCCTACCGTGTAATGAGGCCCTATGTTATTAATAAAACTTGTAAGACTTTTATCTTTGCAACAGAACTTCACAAAAATGTAAAAAGTTAACAGTTTAAATGTGATTTTAGGGGCTTTAATTTAAGACGTTGTGGACTTCACTGCCATGTTGGGAACAGAAATTGCAAAGAAGTGGATATATTCTGAGGAAAGTGTACAGGATGCCACTGCAAAATGTAATACTGATATGCCTAATAATAATCTATACACATGTGTAAAGTTATAGAATTTTAAGTAATATAATTCTCACTGAAAAGTGCGAAAAATTGGTAGAAGGGCGAAACAAGATCCTACAACCATGAGGATTGGACTGCTATGCTCTATATAAAATATATAATCTGCCCATGTGATTTGGTAAAGTGCCACAACTGTACAAATGTAAACATTATTTTATGACAGAATTTTTGGCAAAAAGGACTGTGGGAAGGCTTTTCACCTCATAAAATGCAAACTCAACCTCGAGGAGGCGATTAACTTCGGCTTACCTATCCGAGTCTTGGAGGTAGGCCTAGCTCAGTTGTGCCCACCAATAATTCTGTGATGTCACCATGCTCTACACTTTCATCCTGCCAGACTCCAGATCCCACTACAAAGCCAAAGCATAGCTGATTCCACATCCCACTGAAAGGCCAAAGCATAGCTGACCCTACTGCAGCTAAGCCAATGTATAGCGTAACCATCTCATCAAAGGCCTAGATTCAGAAAACCCAGTAAAATCCCATTAGAAAGGGGAAAAGCTGTGGTACCTTTAGTATCCTGAGACGAGACCGGCTTGTCCACTACCTGCATCCAGCTGTACTTGCCATCCGGTGACCAGACCTTTGCCCAGCTGTCTTTTGTCAGCAGAGTCCGCTATCCGGAGACCAGAATCTTTTGTGACCAGAACCCTGACTGTTCCAAAATCCCAAAACTCAAGCGTGGAATGTGAGTATCTGCCTATCCCAGAGAAACACATAGGGCCTCATTACGAGGTGGGCGGAATGGGTTTAACAGCATCGGTAAAGGAGCTGGTAAACCCATTTCACCCTATTACGAGGTTCCCTTGCGGGACCCGGTAAGGATGCCTGCTCAGAGCATACGTCCTTTGCGGGTCCCGCAAAGGGACCAGGGAGCTAATAAAGGGCCCGTTATTAGCAGGCCGTTATTAGCTCCCTCCCCATTTCCATTGAGCCCTATGGGGGCTCAAATGGGAATGGGGAAGGGTTTTTTGAATGAGGAATTACCGGGTCCTCCAAGGTTGGAATGACCTGGTAATTCCTCATTAAAGGAACCCGGACCCGATTTTGGAGGCAGCCATGCCCTTACTAAGGGCATGGCTACCTCCAAATTCCAATGAGGCCCATAGTCTCCCCATCTTGACCCTTTTGTCTTTATTCCACTCTCTAAGCAATCCCATCCATACCCTGGTAACTTGTTAAAACTGTTAGAATTCCCTGTGCACACTGTCCTTGACTTTGTAAGTGCTAGCACCATCTCTTTATTAATTCTGTCTTGAGTAGATTATAACCCCTTAGTCATATTTTGAGCAATCAAAGTAATTTGCTGATAAGGGTGAATGCTGGGATGACAAGGTTGATGTCGCGAATCAACCTTGGATCTTACTGTGTCCCTCTTTAACAATATAGTCTTAACAATCTAGTTTAAGTCAAACCTGTTCTTTTTTCAGCTGATTTTCTCTCTTTCACGGATTCATTTTACTTAAAGCAAACCTTCTTCTATCTTGCAAATCTCATCCAGTTTTGTAGCTAGAGACATTCTTTCACTTATATATTGTCCCTATGATACGCATCTGTACCCCAGCCCAAAAACTACATACCCAATCAGAGTATTTCACCAGTTTTTCATAAAAACTGCCTGACATTTAAACTGCAATTGAGAACAAAAATGCAACGTTCCAAAGTGTAATTCGGCTGCAAAGGGAAAGTCGAATTTTGATTCTGTTTGCTGCCTCTTATTCCTGACTGCCTGCTACTTCTTTCTATCCACTCAGAATTTGATTATTTGTGGGTTGAGGGAACATTGCAGGGGGAAACTTTAACTTGGGTGCTATCTCTCCTAATTCAAAAAGTGTTCCTATTCAATTGTGCCTTGGATATGTTCTTGTCGAAACGTACCCACGTATATATCAGTGGTTTTCATTGTAATTATCACCACTTCAGTGATTGCTGCCCAATATTAAAAATTATGTGATTTTCTTTGAATTTTAAAAATAAATAAATATTTAGCATTATCACCAACCGGCCTGGTTCATGGTCCTTTGTGACCCAGGGTATTTGTAAAAGGGGGTGTGAAACGGGTCAGGTACCTGCTCAATTTGAATTTGTTGAAATGGAAGAAAAAGCATTCCTATTGAGCACCACATCCCAGGCTAAAACCAAGTGTCCTGGTCCAGTGTGTGACGCCCAATTGGAATCCTTAACAAGTGGTAGTTGATTAAAAATACAGATCTCTATCTCTACTCTGCAGGGAAGTCAGACAATAATGATTAGGACCATGCCATGCATGATCAAACAAAGATTGTGATCCAACAGAGTAGAAATGGGAATAAGTATTGTTTATGGAAAGTATTGATGCTGAAGAGGCTAAGGAGAATGACAAAACAGACACAGAGGCTGTGGGAGTAATACATGCTATCCCCTCCCCTGTGGACAGTCTCCTAAAGAGACAGAGTTCCTTTCACAGATCAGAAAACACGCCATATTATTAGCTGGCCTGCAGAACACCACCACCACTCCAGGCCAGTGTTATCACACCAAAAGGTGTGCATCTTGTGTGTTCGTTTTGCACAACAAATGTCAAAATTACAGATAGACTTGAGACAGAAACGGGAAATGAAATAGGCCACCTGCACACTCTGCAGATAACAAGGGGGGTCCTGGGAGACTCTCTGCCAGACATGAGTCCTGGTTGCAAGAGCCTTACCCAGAGTCTTTAGCTCACTATCTTTCACAGAGAAGAAATATCCCAAACATATCAGTCTTTGTCCTGCCCTGGGGCAGTCCAGCACCGAAATGCTAGGCAATTCTCCTCTGAACAAAAGTACCAACAGCAACCCCAGACACGTGTTTCGGTCTGGTTGAACCTCATCAGTAGGGTGTAGCTGTGCCTCTCTAAGAATAGTGAGCAAGGGGTCCACGTCTGGATTCCCCTAGTAACTCTGCCAGACAATGGTGCACGGAGAAAAGGTAGGAAACAACTTGGGTACCGCGTCTCGACTGTCACATTTTCTGCAGCACCATCCAACAACATGGTTATCCGATAATGGCAATTACCAAATGCAGTACTTGTTTTATGTGGCAGCAAATCCGCCACATAAAACCAGCCAGTAATATGAGCTTCAAAAGTGAAACTCAAAATGATCAGAGTGGTAAAACACCAGGAAACTGCAATTGCAGGGTGTTTTAGCACTAAACGTGTACTAATGCCCTTCCGGTACTATTTTGTTGATGACCCTGGTTTCATTTGACTTGTGGGGAGATTCAAGCACTACTGAGAATTCCCAGAAAATGGGGCTCATTACGACCCTGGCGGTAGGGGTAGAGCTGCCGGCCCCATTAACCCCCTACCGCCGCATTACAAGGTTTCCTCGCGGGACCCGGTAAGGACGCCTGGTAAAACCAGGGGTCCTTACCGGGTCCCGTGAGCAGACCAGGATGCAAACAACGGCCCTTTTGTTTGCATCCTCCCCATTCCCATTGAGCCCTATGGGGGCTCAAATGGGAATGGGGATGTACAGGGTCTGGGTTCCTGGAATGGGGAAATATCGGGCCCTCCAAGGTCGGAATGGCCCATTATTTCCCCATTCCAGGAACCCAGACCTGGTACCCGGAATGGGGGTAGCCATGCCACAAATAGCATCATGGCTACCTCCAGGGTCGTAACGACCCCCAATGTTTTTTCTCTCACAAGGTGATACCATATTTTTATGACAAGGTTACGGCTACATTCGTGTGGGCACTGCAGTGGTCAGTGGGACAAAACTCCAGTACACCATGGATATTTGGACACGTGACCAGATCATTGACAGTACACTGAGTAGGCTTCCATTCTTCTACCAGCCAAAAGGGATCATGGGGTTATTGAAGGTGACAGCTGGTGTATGCAATCCGAGACCAGGCAAGGCCATGCATACAAGGGATTAATGGTAGACGCAATAGGGAGTTGACATATAGGAGACATTATAGGAGGCACAGTGCCAAAGAGGTTATAATTTGCATTTGGGCTTTTGGACTTTTTTGAAGCAGTCAATGGATGAAATGTTCATGCTGCCATAGAAATTGGTTACGCGTTGGATGTCTCCTTCCATCTTGTGGTCACACATTTTATCAGCAATTGTGAGCGGTGAAATACATGGCTGCTATGTCCCTCAAGATCAGCTCCCTTTTCAGCCAAGCTTTCAATGTCAAATATGCACAGCACGAACTGCAGGTGCACCACAAGTTGCCTCTGCAGAACCTAAAGATCTCAGTGGCCACCCGTTGGACCTGTACTTTGCACACTTTGAACAAGCTATGTGACCAGTGCACTGCCACAGACTACTGCAACAGTCACAACAGGGATCTAGATGGGTAGCTTTGATTCTGCAGCAATGCCATTTACTATGTAATGTCTACTCTGCGCTAAGAAGAAATATGAAAAAGAGAACTGAGAATTGATTACCCCTCTTTACAACACTACCTGAGGGACAAAATCGGTGCAGTTGTACACAAAATCTGATACACGGAAATACTCATATAATCCCTAATGATCACTTGATGAATGCAACATCCTCTAAAGGAGAAAAAAATTAATTTATTCATATATATTAAACACATTATTTCATAAAACACAGTATAAAAAGCTAGACAGGTAGGTGTTTTAAACAAGAACCTACAAAACATAAAATTATACGGGCTGTAAGTCACTAAATAAACAATATTCAAAACAGTTGGTACAAAAAACTGACAAGATTAACAGTCTTTTTCAGTATAGTCGACATGTTTCAGCCATGAATTAGATTAGACACTTATCCCTAGTGTCTTTTCAGAGATAAATGTATAGGCCTTCTTCAGGACAAAGGATTTCTTCTATTTTTTCACATTAATGAATTACCCCAATATATCATGCATCTATGGCATTGTTGATCTATAAGAACATAAAAACTTAAATTAACAACATGGAGTGATCGATCAAACATTAACATTTCATTTAGTTTCTTGAATGCCTGTTTAGTAAACTAAGGTAGATGTCATATTTCATACATAAAGCTCACTGTATTTGAAAAAACATAGGCATTACACAATTAAACTTAATTAACAACGGAACACAGATGTCACATAACTGCACCAATGTTTTTACTTACATCTCAGGCAAAGTGAGAAGAGGATTGACATAGATTTATGCCATATCAGTAATTTCTTTAGGTTGGACAAAACATGTGCAAGTAAAGTTTCGCCATTGTGGCAAAAGAAATTGCTTGTCTTTACCTACAATAGAAATATCATTATTGGTAATATGGCAAAACTACATATACGAGATTATTTTGTATGAAATACTTGGCTCCAGGGAGATCTAATTTCAGTCCTAAAGTCAAGCTTACGGTCTAGGCGATTGGATTAGTTGAGGCATGCAACTGAAGTAACAAAACTTTCAATCCCATGGAACGAGACAAAGGATAAAGGAGCCCGAGGGGTACCTCAAAAAAGTTTACTTCATGTAAGTTTGGAAAAAAATTATGTTAAAATGCTAAATCAAACTAACAATTGCAAGGGGAAGGCTACTCATATGCTCTGAGAAAGGTACAGCTAACAAAGTATCAGTTCTGGGCGCTTGACCCACCCACCTTGAGAAAATAACGGGCAGGCGAAAAAACTCTGTAGCTTATTGTGAGGAGGCTCACTCGTCGCTATAGACTGGTGGATGGAGAGTTAAATGCGACTTGCCGCCGCTGTGCATGAAAACGCGGAGCAAAAGACAATTCCGGGAAATGCTGAAAGGCGTTAGCACAGACACATGGAACTGCTTTGTCTATTAACCTGAAGATTAATAACATACAAGGGCGGAATTTAGAAAGCACAATTGCCTCATTACAACCCAGGCGTTAAGTGTTTAACAGCGCCGTCGGCGCCGTTAACCCTTAACGCCTGATTACCATTTTAACGCCTGCATTTAGCAGGCGTTAAAATGCAAGGCGCTAACCCGCCTTGGTGCTAATTACGGCACCGTAATTTACGGTGCCGTAATTAGCGCCTTCCCCACTCCCATTATGCCCTATGGGGCAAAAATGGGAATGGGGAAGGGTAAATGGGGAATGGGGATTTACCGCCCCACTCACCTTGGAATGGGGCGGTAAATCCGCCATCCACCATGGTGTAAATGAAGTTTACACCATGGTGGTAAAGTAGGGAACTTACCGCCTGGGTTGTAATGATAGTCATAAATATGACTCACAAATGGCTAATTTACTAGCACAAGGTTCAAAGATTGCATAAAGTTGTTTGGAGACCAACAGAGGGCCAAAGGAATCTGTCACGAGTACTGCCGTGGTTTCAAATCTGCATAATTAAAACAATGGAAGACAAACGCACCTGGATCTTAGTAGGAGCGAACCAAACTCAAAAGCGCTGTGTCAGAGACAGCACAACCTGCCTTACCGAAAGGGATACCTAATGTTTAACGGCGTTTAAGAAAAGAAAAAACAAGTGCGGTATACTTAGTTTCCAAAAAGACGAACAGTCGGCGTGGCGGCCTGCAGCGTTGTTGCCTGGGAATGTAATGTTTGTAGGGCGGGACGTGCTATTTAAAGACCCGCCGAGTCGGACCAAAGGTACTAATTACGGTCACGTGGCTGTAAGCATGCGTGTGAATTTAAAGGTGTAAGTACCACACTAAGTTAAGTTACAACACAAGGGGGGGGATGCAGGAAAGATAGCTGTCAACAATCTTTGCTGAAAACAAGTAAACAGAGTCAGCCTGCAGAAGAAAGAGAGGGGCAGGTCTGGCAAACCCAGTGGATGTTACATGGGCGTGGAACCCTGGCTACAATAAGACAAATTAATGTAAGAGCCAGTGGGGAGAGAAGTGAGAAAAGAACACAGGGCAAAACCCTTAAGGGGAGCAAAGTATCAATGCTGCACATGCATGGACAGAAACGGATATACTAAGAATGTCATACCAAAAGGCTATTCCACTCAATTGAGGAATTTAACCCTTGATTGACAGTATTAATGGTGTATATGCAGCGTTGTTTGCAGCGGCTGAGAAGAAGTTCCCTATTGCCTCCTCTTTCTGTAGATGGAATTTTTTGAAGAACAAACCAAAGGAGATTGGTGTGTTTATGTATTTTTGCTTCATAGTGTGCGACTAAGGGTTTTTGTCGATCTTGTTTTAAGGCAGCATGTTCGCAAATCTGTTGTTTTACTGGTCTACTGGTTTTTCCTATGTATATAGTAGATTGCATGGGCATTTAATGCTGTATACCACCCAATCAATGGAGCAGTTTGAGAAATGAAGCAGTTCCCACATCTTTCTGTTTAATTGGATGGATTTGAGATTGTTAGTCAATGAGCAGACTGAACATTGTCCACACTTAAAATGTCTGATCACTGGCGGAAGATGCCATAGAGTGGTTTGTTTTTGGGGACCCTGTTTTTTAGGGTAAGTATGTACCAGAATGTCTTTATAGTTTTTTTGTCTTTTGAAGGCAAAACGAAGTGTGATGGGACTAAAGTCTTCAGTGGACAGGATGTGCCAATGTTTTTTTATTATCCTACGTAGACTGTTGCTAATAGGGCAGAAGGTGCTGACGCATGTTATTCTCTCCTCTTGGATTTTTCTTCTGTCTCTGTTGGCATGCTGGGCATGTTAGTATGCCAAATGGATGGATTTATTTGGGTAGCCCCACGTTTTTAGGCGTTGTTTCAAGTCTTTCCCTTCTGTAGCAAAGTCGCTCATATTTGAACAATTTCTCCTAATTCTAAGGAACTGGCCTATTGGTAAATTGTCTCATAGTCCTAATGGGTGGAAACTATTGTATTTCAGTAAAGTGTTCTTGTCAGTGGGTTTGCGGTAAAGATTAGTCGCCAGGTGTCCTGCGTCAGTTTTGTAAATGAGAAGATCCAAGAAAGGTATCTGTTGTGCGTCCCCTGTCATAGTGAATGCAATGTGTTGATTCTGGTCATTAAGCCAGATTAAAAAAGTTGTCAAGAGAAAGCAGGTCACCCTTCCACACCATAAAAACGTCATCTATGTAAGGTATCCATTTCACGATGTTGATTTTGAAGGAGTTCTGGGGATGATATATGGAGGAGGATTCAAGATGGATCCATGAACAAATTAGCTAAATCGGGGGCAAATGTGGCCCCCATGCTAGTTCCATGTGTTTGTCTGTAAAAGGTTCCTTCAAATAGGAAAAAAATTTCAGTCAGAGCAATACGAATACATTCAAGAATAAATGCTGTAGGAACTTTGGCTAAGGTATCCACACGTTTATTTGGATATATTGCCATGGTTTTTGACATTCCCCTTGGGGAATGCTTGTGTATAGTGCAGTAACATCAAGGGTTACTAAGATGTCTAATGGATCTACATGTACACCTTGGAGTAGGTGGATCATACTGGTGGTGTCCTTAACAAAGGATGTCATGGATCTTACAAAAGGTCTTAAGAACCAATATGCCTACATTGATAAAGGTTCTAAGATGGAGTTTATGGCAGAGACAATGGGTCTGCCAGGAGGTATTAAAGAATGTTTATGTACCTTGGGAAGAAGGTAGAAAGCTGGAATAGTTGGGAAGGTTTTAATCAAGAACCGATGTTCGTCTTGGTCAATCCAGCTTTCCCTAAGGGCATGATCCATCAAACTTGTGATTTCTTCTCGCAGACGGTCGGTGGGATCTCTGTCCAATTTGCGATAGAAGAGTTGGTTATGTAATTGAGATGCCACTTCCGTCTTGTATACGTTTATGTCTCATAGGACAATACCACCACCTTTGTCTGCTGGCTTAATGAAGAAAAGAGGGTTAGTTTGTAAAGAAATTAGAGCAGTTCTCTCTTCCCTGGTCATATTGTCTTTCTGATGGTTTTTGACTTTCAAGAGATTTTTCGTTTCTTCAACGATTTTGTTCTCAAATGCCAGAATTGCTGGGCTGACCATAGAGTTGAGAGGGACAAAAGTTGAGGGCGGTTTAAGATCTGTAGTACTTTGTTCTTTTGAAGAAGGAGGAGAGTCCTTGAAAAAGTATTTAAGACGGATTAGGCAAGAAAAAATGTTGCAGTTCGATTTGTGTCTCAAAATCTTTGGCTTTTGTGGTGGGAACAAAACTAAGTCAATTTTTGAGAACACTACTTTCTGCCTCTGTGAGAACGTGTGATGACAAATTGAAAATGGGAATCACCATTTCTGAGGGGGGCCTCTCCAATTGCGGGTCTGCATTCTCAGAGGCCCTTGTTGCCAGTTGTGTGTTCTTCTGCCTCACCCCTGAAAAAACTGGGGTTGATTGTTAGGGTTAGTACTATTAGAGGCACCGGCATTGTCAGAATCACTACTAGTGGTAGTCTTAGAGGTATTAGAAAAGCTGACATATTTGGTCCGCATACGGCTGTTGTTCCTATTTCGGTTCTGAGATAGTTTATTTTGGTCATCGTAAAAGGATTCCACTAAGTATGGATATGTGATGGTTTCTTTATAATTCTCCTGGTCCTTTTTGTATTTCCAAATTTTCTAGATCTAGATGGGGTAGCTTTGATTCTGCAGTAATGGCATTTACTATGTAATGTCTAATCTGTGCTAAGACATTCTGACGAGGTCGCCACCACATTGCCTCCCTCAATGAGTTTCTCCCTCTGGTGTAACTGCTTCAGTCTAACCTGATTAACATAGTGAGGGCCTGCACTTTGGCAAGTGATGTGGATGTGGTACAGGTGGCGGATGCTGTGAGACATACACCTTAGTGCCCCAAGTGTCACAAATACAGATGATTAATCAACAGGAACAGACAGTGGACTGTCAGTCAAACATATGCTTGATGCCTATCTATAGAATATTTCAACCATGCGAAAGGATGATGATCCATTAGTCTATTGGTACAACACGCGGTCTATCTTTGCTGCAGCACTTGTGCAAGTTGCTGTTGAAAGTCTAAGCTTCTCCAACCAGAACTGTGCAGTCAAGAAACAGACTGTATCATGATTGAGTTTAGTGCACTGAACTTCAGGCAAAATCTCACAGTGTTGCATGCTGAACAATTGCTATTTATTAAAAAAAAATAAACAGTCACTTCATTACAGCAGACTAGAGAACGACATCTACCTATAGCCAACACAGCAGCTTAGATGATGGCTATGATTTTGATTTTCTACCTGGTAAATCAGACACTTAAAAGTAGAGTAGGGTTGTTTCATGGCACGCGTGGCTGGGAAACATATAGATTGCCCAGTGTGCCAGTTAACATTTTGTATTATACTCTTGTCACAATCACAAGGAGCACTGTTCAGATGTTCTCAGGCTCTCTCATAGAGTGCAGCCACCTCTTAAGATAATGTTCCTGAGCTCTCTTACAGGGCAGCCATCCACTAAGATGCAGGGCCTCTCCCACAGGACACTGCCAGTAACACACACAATAATTCACAAGCTCTTCCTCAGAGCACTAGCCCCCCCTAAAGGTCTCAATTCATAGACCACTGCCCTTTGAGCATTTGGGGTTCCTCCCTTTGAGACCAGATCCTCCCCAATTACTGAATCATTACTGCCCCCTGAAGACAATGAATGTACAGCTGCATGTACCTCAGCCTGTTAGCCATAACTACCAATTACTATTGATCCCACAGCTTACAGGCACAGTGCAACACAGGCAGAAGGTGAAGGAATGCCTCATCACATAGTACACAGGCAGCCACTGGTAGTGGCATGCTGATCCCAACAACATTTGGGGGCTGTGCTATCAGCATGACGCTGCTCCTGACCACACTTGCCATTCCTACTGGTACCAATTAGGTAGCTGAGTGGGCGCTTAGTACAAGGACCCACTTCCTCACAGCAACTGGAGGGGTTAAGGGTGGCAGCATGGATTCTAGTGGACTCAGCAGTGTCTTGAGAAGCATTCACCCACTACATTTCTTTATTAAACCAGCAAACTTGGTTTCTAATGGCGATCATCCCCAGGGAGCAGCCATTGCCCTGCTTCACCTTCTCCCCACAACCCTCTGTCATGCAGAATACAGCACTCTCCTACCCCCCTGATGGTATACTGCAGTGCCAGGGAAAAATATTCCTCCTTTGAACATGTGTGCAGCTTCAAGGGATACAACTTGTCATTCCCTGGGACCGCTCTTACGTCTATCTTGCCCCTCCTGCAAGGGCAGAATTGGGGCAAGTTTCCTCCTCCTCCTCCGCCTCATCTTCACCACCCCCTTTTACCTCCTCCTACTCTCCTCAGGTATATCCACCAACTGCTGTAGCATCCTTATAGCCTGGTCCTCAACGGAGGCTCTTCCTAATGGACCACCAATTCTCATGCTGCAGGATGGCAACCAATTCCTCCTCAATGTTTGGACCCAGACAGGAACAATCCCATTCTCTTGCTTCAGAGTACTTGCTGTAGCTGCCCTCTTCTCCCGCATGAGCAACATGCCCTTCTGCTCATCTATCAGCAGTGCCTCCATCCGGGCCTCTCTTACCCCTTCCGGAGTGTGGGATGTTTTTATCCACGCATCCAAGCCCTACCTCAAAACTGTGCAGTACTGACATGGAAAACATCATGATGGCCAGAGATTCCCAGAAAATGCCCAGGGAAGTGCATGAAGAATAGGCTGCCACTCATTTTGCCGATGTTATGGGCACAGAAGGGCACTGCCTAAAACCACCATTGGACTACCCACACAGTAGCCTGAAACCATTGGGAATGGCAATGCTGATTGCCAAAAGCAACCTAGAATTGTGGGGAATTCATTTTCTTAAATCCCAAAAATGGGTGCATTACCAGTACTCACCACTATCAGAAAGCCGGCGTTTTAAAACAACACCAGACTTTTTTCTCTTTTTGTGCAAAACTGAATAAATGAACCCAAAGCAGGCCAAAGAAAGACTTACTGAGAGGTGGATCCAATGTAAAGCTATATTCTGAAGTGACTTGAAGGTTTATACAAGACTGGCTGAGCTGTGGATTTCAGCAGTTTAAGTAAATTTGGACTGAAAGACACTAAAAATCTAAATGTTTAAAAGAAATGAGTGACCTACTTTTGAGTGTCACATAGGTTGCAATTGTTTAAATGTCATAGTTTTAAACTTAGAATCAGAATTCTAGCTGCATATGTAAAAATGGTTAGTTTTATTTGAATGCAGAAAACTGGGTAACTAAAAGTGACATTAGCTGGGGCCTGGCTTAAGGAACTGAATTCTGCCCACCAGCTACCCCCGACAGGAGATGAGACTTGCACTACAGCTGTGTTCCCAGGCCAGCTGCCTTTTGCTGTTCCCACCAAAAGGGATCTGACACGTCTCTGATTGAATTACCTGGGCTCTGCAGGAAATTGAACAAAGCCCTGTCCTGACTCAGGCAAATGTTTTATTGGTGGGAGTCGTAAATGTAGTTTCCTCCTGGAAGGAAAGGGGAGGAGCACTGCATGTGAGAGCAACCTGGCTTGGCAGAAGCTGGGAGGGGGAGAAACTGGAGACAGAGGCTGAGCTTGAAGAAAGTGGAAAAACTGGTTACTGTACCATGTGACTTGAAAAGACACACCCCTGTAGCCAGAATATGGTCTTAGAAAAAGATGAATAACTCATAGTACGGACTTGTCATAATTATTTAAATGATACCATAATTCTTGTGATTTTTCTGCCCACATTTTAAGAGGTTTTTAGAACCGGTGGCATGATCTGGGGGCAAGCTAGCAGTTAAGAGGGTATTACTTAAAATGTATGCATGTTAAAAGTCTGATACTTCATCAATTAATGCCTGCATGCCTTGCACACATTTGGGTAAATTTGAGTAAGAATCTGATATTGGTAACTTGACCAAAAAGTGAAATATGTTGCCATTTCTGAATGCAAGCTCCCAGGAAGAGCAGATTTGGACAGGGTATACCTCCTGTGATATGTGATGGGTGCATGTAATTTTAAACAAATGTGTACCTGTGCAAATATGTCTTTTGGGTCAAAATATAGATTGTGTGTAATTTGACAGGGGTGGGTTCTCTGTATCATAAACAGACCTCATCATGATGACACTTCATTTCATTCCCCCAATCAAGGGGAAGAGGAGGAAGTGGCCAATGACAAGTGGAGAGGGGTAGGGCCTAGGAAGCCAGCCTTTCCACCCATTTTCAAAACACATAAAAGCAGACAGTCAGGACAGATAGGGACATTCAATTCCATTTGCTGCGGAGCATGCTGCCGGACCATACAACATCCAGAGATCCAGACTTCAAATCCATCAATCTCCAGAATCCAGAGAGGCTAGACCAGCAGAGCAGAGCTGACCCAGACCGCTGTTAGCAGAACCAGAGAGCTGACCCTGATCACTGTGAAGAGACCCAGACCAGACCGGAGTCCAGTCCAAAACCTGACCAGATCCGTGGCGAGGCCTAAGTCAAAAATATATTGTGAGTACCTAGCAGAACTGTGCAGAACTAATCTCTTAGTTAAAATAATATAATTCAATCTATTTTAATCTAAGTAGAACTGCCTAAAAGCTGTCACCTGTCATTTTCTAGCTGCTAGCTGTCACTTGTCACTTTGAACTTTTTAAATTTAAAATCCGAAAAACAACCTTCACAAAATCGTTCATAACTCCGTAACCGTTTGTGCTAGGAACTTGCAGTAACTTTCCTCTGAAAGCTGGGAATATTGGCTTTTCAACGAACCTAGAACCGCATTTCTATTCCATACCCTTTTGCCGCAATCGCGAAAAACGCACTCGCGAATTTTTTCGCGATTTGCAAATTTCTCCACGTGTGAAACAGCAGTTTCCTTGCTAAAAATTAGTTTGCCTCTTAAGAACCATCCCTGAATCATTGCTAGAGTGAGCCTGGACTAATATTAACTAGATACCACTCACCCTGAACCTCTAGAGGGAATTAAAAGCATTTTAGCATATTTTTCACTTCATTGCCAGCACATATAAAAGCATTTTGGGCCTGTGTTTCCAACTTCTGTGGTCTAAGCTTGCTGGGGTGAACTGAATTACATTTGATTGCATTTCTGAGAACTGTGTGCTTTCCTTCCATTTCCTTGCATTGCATAAAGGGGGGAGGGGATTGCCAGAGAAAAGTGATTACATTGTTTTGTTGAAATCATATTGAGTATTTTCTATATTGCATTTTCATTCAACATTACATCCATCTGAACTTATATAAAGCATTCTCTACCACATTATTCTTCTGTTCCTATTCACAAGTGTGCTAGTGCCAGACTATCCATTATTGATTACTGCTCAGATTCAGTGTGATATTCAATTATTAATTTATTATAAAGCGTGATATATATATATATTGTTTAAATTATCAAATAAACCTTTAAACTTGCAAAACAGAACTACTTCTTGGCTCAGTGGGGTCAGGGGGATTCCAAGAGAGGGGTGTTATATAGGGGTAGTCATCCAGAACGCATGAACTGGACATAAAGATATATCAATAAGGGTTTCCATTCAGTATCCCAGACTAGGCATTGACTTAGCTGTAGTGTTGAATTGAATCCTCTTACAGGAGCCTACTCTTGTCTCAGGGTCTCCTCATGTGTCCCTGGAAATGCCTCCTCTCCCACTTTTCCTTCTCTGCCCACCCTGATACCTCACGCTCCTCTGTCAAAATGGATTATCTGTGATGCTCAATGGCCCAGGCCTGTAAATTGGCACTAACAAACTTCACAATGTTCCCTCCACCTCATCCATCATGATGTATCTCCTCCTTCTATCCTCCCACCTTCCCCCCTTCAAGCATCATAGCCAACGAACAGAGCAGGAGAACCTGGAGAAGCCAAACAACCATGAGAACCCAAAACATCGGAGAATAGGTAAACTATTTATTAGACAAATAACACTACACAACACAGTTGACTAAAACTTCCAACAGGACAGAAAGTGAGATGAAATAACGACAACAACAAACATGTAGGGTGAAATGGTAACATTGTTTGCGTTTTTTGGGATAAGATGAGCAACAGGAAAGTCTTTTTGGGCTTTTTTAAAGTTCAGTTATGGGAAACAAAAGTTAGAAGGACAAAGAGGAAAGGGCAATGTTTGATGTGGGAAACTAACAACACACTGAACAAACACTGACATAAAGGGACAAACAAATAAACAACTAAAACTCTGCTAAGCCCAACACATTAGATGAAAGCCAACAACTTACACCTACAACTTCTCTAAACTCTGTTTAAAGCACACCAAAACAATTCAAACACCTTCCAAGTGTGAGCCTGTTCTGTGTACTCCTTCCCTCACAGCTCAGCAAAACCCACAAAGGAACAAGAAGTGTGCTGGGCCTTTTGGTTTGTAAAGCTATTGTATCCATTAAAAGAGGGGAGAAAAAAAAAATCTCTGTTGAGTGGTTGCTGGAAACTGGCTAGTTCTCTGTAAGCACGTTTATATGTGATGAGGGAGGGGCAAGGTTAATATTTAGCTGGGCTGCATCTGTCAGATGCGGCCTGGAGAAGACTACATCCAGCAAGGGTGGGGCTGGTATGGAGTGGGGCAGGGGGCTGGTGATATCACTTGGCCAAACGCGTCTGTGAGTTGCGGCGTGGGCACGAGAAGAGCAGTGCTGTGAGGGGGGTCTCTGCCCCCCTGAGAAGGTAAGGAATGTGGGTGAATTTGTATGCCCGGGCCATGTATGTCTGGTGCGACCCAGGGAGACGTACAAAGCCACCTTTCAGCGCAGCAGTCCCTCTGGTCATGGGAGGGACCGCTGTGCTGAGAGCCATGATGCGAGTGGCACTCTAAGTGTGGTGCTCTCCTGGTCAGAGGGAGTGCCACGTCAAGAGGCTACAGAGCTCTCAGCGCAGCATTCCTTGAAATCTCGGCAGCAGTGAAAGGGCTCTCAATGCGGCCTTCCCTTTCATCATGTGAGCAGCGCTCTGACAACCGTGTCACTGATCTGGCACCAAGGCTTCTGATGGAGTAATGTGGCTTTTCCGAGCCATATGACATTAATGAGCCATACCAGCTCACATAGCCCAGATATTGGCCAATGGGCGAGTGCCATGTCACACCCCCAGGACATCATATAGATTGAAGAACCTTGAGGAGATTCAAGCACTGTCTCACAGATGGCCTCAAAACACACCAACTCCCAGGTGAGGTTCAGATTTCTTTATTTTCAATTAATCTCTAGGCCTTTCTCTCTAACCTAGGAATGGGCTAGTACTAGTACTAGTGACTGGTAGCCCCTGCTTTCTAAAAGCTTTATGTCTTTTGCTGATGGCAAACACCTTTCTATCTAGACTTCCTCTGGGAATAATATATATAACACCTGTGGTGACCCGGTTAGATTGTCCCTTTTAATTTCTCTGATGGAGAATTGTTTCATCTTCCACAGTCCTTCAATTTCTCTCCCTGAATCTAGCTATCTTTCTCCTTTTAATCCTCCTACTCTCCTCCATCGTACTCTACCCACTGTCTTTTCCCTCTCTCCCTGACACTTCTGCTTCTTTCCTTCCAATGGTTAGATTGTCCCTTTTAATTACTCTGATGGAGAATTGTTTCATCTTCCACAGTCCTTCAATTTCTCTCCCTGAATCTAGCTATCTTTCTCCTTTTACTCCTCCTACTCTCCTCCATCGTACTCTACCCACTGTCTTTTCCCTCTCTCCCTGACACTTCTGCTTCTTTCCTTCTGATGTTCCTCTCTCAACTGTCTACCTCCACCCTCCGATTTTACTCCTTGCTAGTCTTGCTCTAAGCCCTATCCTCTACTTCTACTACTCTCCCCTGTCCTCACTACTACTACTCCTTTCTCCGATGCACAATGCCTCTTGCACGAACAATGCACAAACAATGCACAAACTCGCACATGCAACACAACACTCACAGATGGCAGTTCCTCCTCGTTCTGAACCTGTCCTCTCACCCTATCCCCACTAAGCTCCCCACCTTCCCCCTCTTGCAGAGCCATGTATGTGCCTTGAGACTGCCTGTGGCTGGTAGCAGTGCGCGGCATACATCAACAGAACATAACAAACACTTCTACTCCCCTCTACACTGTTAATACTCTCATTTTTCTACACCACTACTGCTCCACCTCCATGATGCTTCTCCTACATTCATACCACCACTACTTCAACCTCACACTACTGATACTTCCACCCCAGATTACTACTACAACTACTACTCCACACACCTTCCCTTCAGTCATCGTCCTTTCACTCTTTCATTCACCATCTCACTCACTCACTCACTCACTCACTCACTCACTCACTCACTCACTCACTCACTCACTCACTCACTCACTCACTCACTCACGCACTCACTCACACACTCACTCACTCACTCACTCCCTACTTACCTGCTAACCCTTTCACAGTATCCTTTCTCTCATCACCCATTACCTCACCTCGTCTTTGACCCGCTTCCATGCCCCTATACACCATCCTTCTGGCTTCTTGTCTCTTGGGCCACCTTCACCTCCTCTGATCACATCCGGACGACCCATAACATCTTGTTTGCTGTGCCCATTTTTATATTTCCCTCCTCCTTCCATTGGCTGTCCCCTTCCAGCTCCTCGGGCCACTTAATCCCTGTCTTTTTCCCTGGAAGGTGTTATGAGTGGTTAGCATCATAAAAGAGTTGACAAGACCCAACACTTTCCCAGATACAGGTCCGGCAGTATTTTCAGTGGCAACACACTTTCATGATAGTTAAGTTTCCCATTCGTGAGAGGGTCTGCTGCAGCAGTTTGTATGTCATTTTGGTGTGGGGCCAACTCTGCTGCCCCCTTGTTCGTTATAAGTGCTTCTTCTCTGTTTGGGATGTAAGTACCACATGGGGATAAATGCTGCATGGACTGCTCAACATGCTCGTATTGGTCTGAGTCGCATTGTGTAGGTGAGCTGCCGGTTTGTTGGACAGTAGCTCTCCGCTGTCTCTCTCCTAGTCTGGTTGCATGGTCATTATATCACCGCTGGGCATTCTGTTACTTGTAGTACTCTACAGGAAGCAGAGAAAACTTGGGCTGCATCGTGAGAGACAAGTATGAGGTTATCAGTGCTGCTGTGTTCAAGTCGTTTGTAGTCTCCAGGTGCAGACTTGGTCGGTTCACTGTAGAAGAGGCCATCTTCCCAGTGCAACCTGTGTTTCCCAGGCTCTTGCCCTTCAGCCTGAGCTTCTGCCTGGTGGCGAAGACCTTCCAGAGTTGGACATTCTCTCTGTCCCTTACTGAAGTCTGCCCTGCTGGGTCCACCTTCTGCCAGTAACGACTGCAGCTCAGGATGGTCAACAGGATCCAGATCTCCAATGAGTTCCTGGCCTTCCATTAGCTCTTCCTCAGAGTCTAATTCTACCACACAGGGTTGTACCTCCCTCTCAGCCTCGGCTGGAGGTGGAGTTACGGGTGTAACTTTGGACAACCTCGGGGAAGTCCGTGTTGGCTGCACTGGAATGCTGGCTGCTGGTTTCGGGATAGAAGTCTTAGGTTTCCCTTTTGCTTCCGATCTCTTGGAGACAGCGGCCGACAATTCCAGTGGAGCAGGAGTGATATCTTTCTTCATCATCTCCTGGAGTGTTCCGCGCATGGTCCTCTCTCTTGCAGGTCTGGTTAGCTCCTGTAACCGTTTACTAGGAGGTCTGGGAGTATGCAATACAACTCCGAGAGTTTTTAAATCGTTACCCAACAGTACGCGTCCTGGTACCTCACTCTGTATGCTGACAGGTATCTTCACAGTCATGTCGTTACACTGGATGAGAACTGGTAATTGGGGAAGCATCTGCACAGGCCCTCCAGCTAACTTGGTGAGGCGTTTGGGTGCCTTAGCAACATCCTCAGCCTGAAAAAACGATTTATCCATCACAGTTATGCTGGCCCCAGTGTCCCTAATGGCAGGCGTCTCCTGACCATTCACCTGGACACTGTCCTTATAATACTCTTTAGTATTATCGGGGATAGAATTATAGACATCTAAATTCTGTTGTTCCCACAACCCCAGAGATACTAAAGAAATGCTGGCTGAGACTCCAATGGGTTCGTCAGCTAGCAGTAGAAAGTTTCCACTTGCCATTTGGACTTCCTCCTCTGGAGCGAAGGCTAAGGAGACAAGCTGGACCCCTGAAGGTTTACCCTTACATCTGGGATCTCCTTTCACGTGGTCAGTCGAGCCACAAACAAAGCATTTACCAAATGCGTTCTGAAATGGTGGCTTGTTCTGCCCCCCTTCCGGTTTGGCACCAGAAGGCATACCATACTGCTGTGGCTTTCCCGGTGGCTTACCCTATTGGTTTTGTTTGGGGCCCTCTTTGGAATGTGAGCTATTAGAATTCTCTTTTGAGTCTTTTTTAGGCTGTTTTCCCTCATCCTTTTTCTGAGTTGCCCCAGAATCCTTATGAGTAGCCCTGTTGGCAACCCACAAGTCAGCAGCCTTAGCTAGCTCCCTGGAATCCAATTCCTTCGAATCAGCTGTGTGCTGTCTGAGCTCAGGAGAACAGGCATCATAAATAGACTCCAACATAAAAAGATTCCTCATACCTTCATAAGTGTTCACTTTGTAACCCTTAATCCATCCCTCTAAGTTTTTCAACCCTTCACTCACCCAGGTAGCCCAAGGGGTACCATCATGCTTTTTGAGAGTTCTAAACCTCTTAAGATACTGGGAAGGGGTCTTCCCGAATCTAGCTATTAAAGCTAGTTTCACACTTTCGTAATCGGTCTTATCCGCCTCCCCCAACTCCATTACCATATCAGTCGCAACAGGAGGGAGCCTAGAGAACAACCAGGGAGGCAAAGCATTCCCGGTGATGTCCTGGAGCCCATGATTGTATTCAAACAGTTTCAACCAATCCAACACATCCAATCTCGGTTCATACATACCCACTAATTCCTTCGGCATCCGGGGTCTTTTGGGACTGGAGCTCCTAGAGGAACCAGAGGAGAGAGAAGCATTTTCCATAGACAACTTTTTCATCTCTAACTCGTGATTAAGTTCTATTTCCCTGAGTCTTAACTCAGCTTGCTTCTGCTCAGCCTGGGCATTCATCCGTCTGAACTCAAGCTCTTGGTTTCGTTCAGATTGAGCCAAGAACCGTTTGTATTCTAGTTCGAGCTTCATTTTTCAAGTTCAAAATAAGCAGGGTTACTTGTGGGACCCGGTATGGGCCCCGTGGGCACCGCTGGTAAGGCGGGTAGAGGAGCAGGTGAGACAGTTTCGTTAGCCTCGCCGTCCTCATCAGCCTCTGCATCGCTATCATCAGAATTACGATTCAGATCAACACCATCACTGTTATCTACAGTCGCTGGAGAGATTGGTTCCTCTGAACCAGTACTCAGACTTTGGTTCGCCAGCAATCTCTCGATTAGTTCTAACTTCTTGCCTCTTACAGAAGGATTCTCTTGCCTACAGAGAGCTCGCAAACTCTCAGTATTTTCACCTGACAAAGACTCTTGACTGTAAGTTTCCATCGTAGACATGTTTTTGAAAGTTGCTTTTTGTGCAAAGTTTTGTGGTTTAGTTATCACACAGTGTCGAAAAGCACTCTAAACTGTATACTCGATACAAATCCCACCGCTGTACACCAGTGTTAGGCGGAAACCTGTGCAGTTCCCTCTGGGATCACTGCAAAAGATTTAGGACTACAGGCGTTTGGCGGTGAACCCATTTGGTAGCAGTCTGTACCACACAGATTCACTTGGTAGCTGTGGCTGAGCAGTCAGACTTCTCTCAAGAAAAGTTGAGCAGTATGTGGAGTATACAAAATAGGGCAATTCTTCACAGCAAGACAAGCAAACACGCAACAAGGCTTAGTGTAAAGATATTAAGGCATTTATTTATAACAGAACATCTATGAAAAACACTAAGGCAAATCACGGCAAACAAATCAAACACAGTTACTCTACGAAGTAGAAAACGATCAATCCCCCTAGCAATGTTTCGAAAACTCTAGGTTCTACCGGTATCACTTATTTTCAGACAGAGGTGTATACCTCAACCTAGATGACACTCGAACATTAGTTAGGACGGGAGAGAAAAAGATAGGCAGGTCATGAAATCAACACAGTTCAATCCTTCGCGGATAAAATGCAAGGCATGAAGGCAAGAATCACAATAGATCATAAAGTTCAGAGACCAGGCCCACTCGGAGAGAGGCAAGGCGCGATGTCCCAAAAAGTCTCTAGAGGAGATGCATTCAAGTCTTTGTAGCAAATTGTTATCGGCAGGTTGAACCAGTTCAGAACTATAAATGAGAAAAGCTTGGAGGCGACCCAATGGAAAGGAGAGGATTAAAACACCTCGCTGAATCCGATCGAAAGGGAAGCCAGGCGGACACGGTACCTTATTGTGGAGAGCAGCTCAGGCGGGGGCAGATGTTCCTGGTGGTGGATGCACGTCGGGTCTTTGCCAAGAGTAGAGAGGTTCTCGTCGTCGAAGAAAAAGGAAGTCCGGTGCACCACCAGGGAAGAGACCAGCCACGGAGTGCTCCGTCACAAGGCACCACCTTTTGGTCGCGGTACAGGGGTAGTGGCTATCCAGTTGCCGGGGTGCTCTGCACGGGCAATTCGACCACTGCGTCCTGAGGCGAATAAAAAGCAAAGGGGGCTGGTTGTTCCCACCAGCCAGGGGAAGAGACTCTCCGGCAGGGAGATCTCCTCTGTCGTCAGGAAGTGGTGAGTCGGTTTCGCAGGGCTCCACCGGAGGTGTCGTCGTGCAGGTCGGCTCAGCGTTACCCTCGTCGGATTCTTAGGTCCTGTGGCGACTTCTGAAGATCCAGTCCCAAAAGCCCTGCTTTTTTGCCAAAAACCCCCATTCATTCAGCCTAGCTGTCAATCAACACATGCTAAGTGGTGAGCGGGAACGCTCACCGCTTGGGCCAATCACTTCAGAGTCCGACCTGAGTTGGCAAGGCAACTCGGTCCAGGGTGCCTAAACCCCCTCCCACACCCCTGAGGTAACCCAGACAGAATGGCACCACTTTGGAGGGTCTCTGTACAGAGGCCCGCCAAAAGTGGAACAAAGGGCTCAACCTTTGGTTTAGGAGTCACAGAGACGAACACAGACGCCATTTTAAAAAACCGAGTTCTGGCAGAAAATACCATCCGATAAACTTATTTAGGATAAGTAGACCGGTGGTACGTTGGAGGTTAACGAGAAAAAGTATCAATCTCTAACAATGGGACGAATCCCATAGGGTTATGCTCGGGGTCGAACATAACAAGTAGTTTCCACTGCCACCAGCCAAAACTCGACGAGGGGGGACGGGACAGTGCCCCCTTGAGCAACAGGTCTAGGAGTAATCGAATTACCCCTACTAGTACGTCCACAATAAGATGGTTTGTACTAGTCCTGTTAGTAAATTTAGGTCTAGTAAAGCCAATGGTGACTTTACATGCCCGGGGAGACAGTAGTCAGTCCCCGGATATGGAGTCTATGGTGGGGGTCAGCTAGGACGCCCCAGTGTTACGGCACGTAGGGTGCGGTGTAACACACATAGAAAAACATATGAGACCCTATGGAGTAAAAGACCCCATAGCCCATCGAACACATTGACATCTCAATGGAATTACACACACATACATGTCCAAGAGTGGGAGAAAAGAGTCTCACTCTTGGCAGGATGGAAAAAAACAAACTCCAGAAATCCAGCAAAGCTGCTGGGGTACTCACTAGGTTAGGAAATTCAGCCTAAACAGAGAATTCTCCCTAACAATTATCATCTGACTGTACTCGTTCCTCAAATTTGGTTTCCGTTCGAGGTATCAGGGTGCAGTGCCCCCTATTTCAGAGATGTTGATATTGTTAAAGAAAAAGGAACGTTGAGCCCTGTGTGATGAACAAGATTTGAGGTGGTCCGCATCTGAAGAAAGAGGAAGGCAAAGGTCCCATGTATATTTGGATTTGGATTGAACTGTCCAAAAGTCCTGGTTCCCTGGCCAGAAATTCACAGGAGACGAGAGTCACGCCGCCGTCTGATGTCGTCCTCTAGTGTTCTCAACACTTCCATATGCATGTCCAGAGGGTGTCATCTTGTCTCTTTCATATGTGCTGCAGGGTCTTCATCCAGGAGGTGCGCACCACCGTTTTCCATAGATGGGCGACCACATGAAGGAGGTTGAGCATACCAACTGCATTTGCTGCGACCTTCGCCTGGTCTTTGTCAGGTTGGCTGGGGTCTCAGAGGGAGGGACTGTTAACCCAGAGTTTCCTGACTAATCAAAGGACCACTCTGTCTATACTCTTTGTCCTCGGTAACACATTCATTTATAGGGTTTCCTTCTGTCTCTCCCAATGCTCACCTCTTTCTTACACTGTATCCTTTCAACTCCTCATGACTTTGCCACATGATCATTCCTCCTCATGCCTCCTCTGGCCCACAGATACCAGGCATAACTGGGTCATCTTTCCTTCTTTCTTTCTGCCTGCCAAGGCTGTCCTTTTCACCTCTTCTTGCCCTCTATTACAAAGTACACTGTCAATGCTTCCTCCATTGCCTCCATTGCCTTTTACCAGCTTCCTAATGCCCCCTTCCCTGGGCTCCACTCCTTCTGTTATACCATTATCACCTCCTCCTGCTCTTGATGCATTTCTCTCCTTCACTCCACCTGCACCTGGCCTTTCACTACATCTCTGCTCTTTAATTCCATCTCCACCTCTACTTGAACTACTCTCACTACCTCCCTCCTTAGACAACATCACATACATAGTTAACGTGTCAATCTCCCTCTTGCAACTTCCTGGGTACTTCTCTGCCCAGTCCTCTAGGTATCTCTTCCTTAATTTCACTCATCTCTCTCTGTGGCCAGCACCCAGGGCCTTCATCTATCCAGCCTTCTGGTTCTCTCTCTCTCTCTCTCTCTCTCTCTCTCTCTCTCTCTCTCTCTCTCTCTCTCTCTCTCTCTCTCTCTCTCCTCTCTCTCTTTCGCTCCCCAGCCTCCCAGGGTTATCTCCTCCCATGCTCCTGGGTCTTTATCTCCCTTCCTTCTTGGGTTTCTCTCCCCAGCCTTCTGGTTCTCTTGCCAGTCTTCTGGGTCAACTCTCTCCCTCCCCAGCCTCCTGGGTGTTTTTCTCTCCTTCCCTCTTGTTTTCTCCCAAGTCTTCTGGGTCTTTATCTCGGTGCGCAGTGAAAAAGTCGAAAACATTATGTCGAAAGTCATAATGTGGAGAAAAAAAATGTCACATTTATTTTTTTCGAATGTTTTATTTTTTTATTTATATGTTTTTTTGGGGTTCCGCAACTAAAAAAAAGGGGTAAAACAAAAACAAAATTAGAAAACAGGGGCGTTGGGGGGAACCCTCCATTTCGAACAACAAATAAACAAAAATAGACATTCGAAATTTATTTTTTAGACTTTCGACATAATGTAATTCGGTAATATCACTATAAACCCTTTATCTCCCCAGGCCTCTGTGTATTCTATCCTTAGCCTTCTGGTTATTACATCCCCAGTGCGTGGGTCATTGTCTCCCGAGCTCCCTGGTTATTTTTGCATTAAGACCCCGGGTTCCTTCTCTCGCTAGCATATATTTTTCACTTTCTGCAAACCAATGGGTCTTTCTCACTCTAGCATCATGTTTTTCACTCTCTGCAAACCGATGGGTCTTTCCCCCTTTAGCCTTTTGGGCCCCTCCTTCAGCCTCCTATCTGCTTTACAATCCCAATTTTGGAGTATGCCTTTCTTCAAGCTACTCTGTCCCTCCTCTGGCCTCCTGTCACCAGATCCAGCTTCTTCTGCATTCCTCATGAGCTGTCTCCAAATGACCTCCATCATCTGCAAAGGCCCTTCCTTTTATTTGGCTTTGATGCCACCTTACAGCCTCTAGTGGCCGAAGGGATTTCAAGTATGTTTCCCTGTGCACCTGCGATGGGAATTGGCTGATGGGCCTTTCCCCTGGGGATGGCTTACAATTTTGAAGTGGGGGTTGGATTTGGTTAGTCCTTCCCATGGACGATCCTCTCTTTGCTTGCCACACCCTCTCCTTGACATTGGGGAGGGATCCCTTAGCTGAAATGTTTCATTTTGATTTTGATTCATTTGTACCGCGCAGCAGGCAGAACTAACTGCACTTAGGTGCTGATCTCATTTTTAGCATTAGTTTGTTTGTTTATTTATTTATATAGCGCTCTTGACCCGGGGGTATATATGCGCTTTGAACATCAGGTTACAGGTAAAAGACAATAGTACAGTATTGATAGGGCATAGATAATAGTATTCAAACAATATACATAAAATTGGACATTCGGAGTGCATACATATGTGGTAGGACAGTTATTTGTTGGTTAACCAGGAAATGACCTTAGTTCTGAAGGGTTGGAAAGTAGGTGTAGATTTAATATCCAGTGGGATGGAATTCCAGAGTTGTGATGCCAAAGTTGGGAAGCTGGATCCTCCAGCTCTTTTGAGGGAGTATTTGGGAACTGTTAGTTGTAATGAGTTGGACGATCTGGTGGTTCTAGTGTTCTGTCTTAGTGTAAATTTGTTCGAGAGGTAGGGTGGGGCAAGATGATTGAGGGCTTTGTAAGTAAGGCATATGGTTTTCAAGTCAATTTTCTGTTGGATGGACAACCATTAACAGGCAGTTCTGGTGGCGGAGATGTGTTCCCTTCTAGGAATATTGAGGGCGGCACGGAGTGCGTTATTTTGTAAAACTTGCAATTTATTGGTTACTGTTTTGTTGGCACCTACATAGAGGCTATTACAGTAATCCAGTTTAGATAATGTGATAAGTACTTCCAGTGGAAGCATCATTGAAACAAATATGCTTTGAGAGCCTTCCAGAGCCCTATTAATGAGGGTTTCTTTCTTAATTCAAGGGGCAATGATTTTCAGAGTCGTGGGCCATACATAGGATGACCAAGCGTCATGGTTTTTCCAGGACTGTCCGGGTATTTGCACCTCTGTCCCAGGGTTCCGGTACTTTTTTAAGTTTAAAAACCCTGTCCCGGGATTTGGGGATCCAGTGGATACCATCCAGGTTTTTGGTCAGATATCATGATTTTTCCATCGGTTTTCGAAAAACTGGGATGGTATCCACCCAATCCCAAAATCCCAGACAGGGTTTTTACCCTTAAAATAGCCTCAGAACCCCAGGCGCTGCATCATGACATGGGCCAGGCCACCCGTATAGAAGTAGGACTACAGTTTCCCCACTGAAGCTGTAGTCATACTTCTATGTCAGGGGCCTGTCCCGGTTTTTTATTTTCAAAATCTGGTTGCCCTGGCCATACACAGAGAATCATCTATCACCAATTAAGAGCACACCGGGACTGTGGGACCGTAAGTAATTTCTTGTTCTCAGATCTAAATGATCTGGTTGGAAGATAACAAGACATCTTATCTTCTAGGTAAGGAGGTGCCAGTCCATTGATACATTTATGGATCAAACACATAATCTTAAAATTGATTCTTTGGTCCACCGCCATCCAGTGTAAAGAGCATTGAAGATTGGACAACGTGGTGCGTTTAGATACCCCAAAGGACATCTTAAATGGTGAATTTTGCACAACTTGCAGTCACTGTAATTGGTATTTCTGGATGCCAGCGAGAATGGCATTGGCATAATCCAATTTTGAATTTTCCAATGACCCTCCTACTACTGAAATATCTGGTGAAGCCAGTATGGGAGAACTCTTCGCATTAGTCGAAGGGAGAAGTAGATGGAGCGAACTGTAGACCCAACTTGATGATCGCAGGCCAAGTTGTTCTGCCAGTAACACCCTAATTCTTCTCTTTGGAAGCAAAGGAGGGTCGGTAGGCTTAACAGGGGGGTGAGGGAGAATGGTATCAATGCAGTGATTGGAGAATCGTTTTGAGCCCAGCAGTACAATTTCCATTTTTTTGTCAGGGTAAGTTGGAATTTATTTAGTGTCATCCAACTTGTGATTTCTTCCCTGCATTGTATAATGTGTAGGCGGGAGGCGTTAGAACCGTTAACCCGCAGATATACAGATATAACTGTGTGTCATCTTCATTACAGTGATATGACTACTCAAATTTAGACAAGATCCACTTTAGTGGCTGCATATAAAAAATAAACAAGATGGGAGACAGAGGATCTCTGTGGGACTCCACACTGCACTGGAACCCTCATTACGAGGTTGTCTGCAGGCTGCCTGGAGTACCAGCTGCCTACCAGCAACCACGGCTTACTGTTTCTGCCACCCGATTTCCCGGTAATACCAGGATATTACGGGCGGCCGTGAAACGGTAAGTTCCTATTCCTGTGGAGTCCCATAGGACTACATGGCAATGAGAACACTGAAGCACCGGCACCATTATTAGCGGCGCCAGTGCTTCAGTGAAATATCTGCTGGTAGGGGCCTGAAATACCGACAGGTCAGGTCTACCGGTAGTTCACAGCCCCTACCAGCAGACTCAGACTGAGCCGGTCCGTAAAAGGTGCCGGTAACGTTGTTACCGGCACTTTATTTTTAGACTGGCTCACTCGCAATGAGGGCCATAGTTTCCCAATTTAACACATTGGAGCTGCTTCATTAGAAAAGGCTGAAAACCAAACCAATGCATTGTCAGATGCGTCCACTCTGTGGTGAGTCTAGACAGCATGATATTGAAATCCACCGTATCAAAGACTATAGAGTGGTCCAGCATGATCAGTAGAGTCAGCGTTCCTTCATCAGCATGTTTTAGAACTATGCCTCATATTGCGACTGATGCTGTCTTGGTTCCTTGGAGAGGATGGGACCCAAATTGATATGTATCCAGGATTTGGTGCCTTTCAATATGTGATTGCAATTGCAGCATTATCGTCTTCTCCAGTACCTTAGTTGGCCATGGCAAACCTGCCACCGGCCGATAGTTCTGAAGGATTTTTGGATATAATGAGGATTTCTTTAGCAGTGGTGTCAATTTGGTCATTTTTAAGGTGGATGTTATGTGTCCCTTATCCAGCGAGAATTTGACGAAAGCCGCAATGAAATCTCTCAAGTGTCTTGCATTGTTCTTAGCAACATACACAGGAACTGATGATAGTAAAATAGGTTTAAGTTTGCTGAGTAGTTCATATATCATATGTGAGTACACCATCTGAGTACACCTCGGAAAATTCAGAGGGCTTTGCTATAGGGCCATTCGCAATGACTATTGGAGTGAGCGTGATTGCTTTTTGATTGATGTCTTGTTGGATATTTTCTATCTTCTTTTATAGAACGAAATTGTTCTAATTATCAGCCATTATCTTAGATGGGGCACAATTCGAAATAGTGCTTAGAGGATTTAAACATTTATTTATTTTGAAAACAATACTCTTGGTTTGTTTAATGCTAGTTCAATCTTTTTCTGAATTAAAGAGGATTTGGCTATGCAGATTGTCTTTTTAGAATTTTTCAAGGCATCTTTGTTTGCCATTTTGTCTGCACGATCTCCAGTTTTCCCGTTTAGTCTATAAACTATTTGTAGGTCCTTGAGATCAGGTGTAAACCAAGTATTATTATTTTTCTTTGGTTGTTTACATTTTAATGGGGCTGCTTGGTTACACAGATCCTCCAATCTGTGGGATGTGAAAGGATCGCTGAATCAAAGGGCCTTCGGGTTCCATGGCAAAGGCTAGGGAGAACTATCTTTTGAGTTAGAAGAACTTGTGATATGACTAGTCAACTGCTGCAGTTTTCTCTCTTTTTTAAGCTCCTGCTCCTTCTTCCTGTGCTATTGGATATGATTTCTGCACCTGCATTAGGCGGGCTGAGCAACCACTTACTACCGGCTTGGGACAGCCTCTCATGGTCAGTTCCCTTAAAGGGATCATGCTCACAGTAAGGTCATTGTGATAACTCTCTGGCAAGCGCGTGGGCGAGGGTGGGTAGTTGAGGGAATCCTCCCCACACAACACTTGTACCCTGCATCACATTGGGAATAGCATAACCTGCCCCCTTTGGTCGCAACATATGAAACCCCCATAGCAAGGCAGGGCACTACTTCACACTATCTACACTTGATCGACGACACAAGGCTTTCCACCTTCTGCCTCAGGCAAACCTACCTCCCTGTATCTCGCATTGAGTCCATTCACTTACATAGCTTTCTCAATAAAAACAAATACACAAATAAAATTAATTACCTCAGTTGTTCAGCCGGGTATTCATACAATCTGTGTCAGCAATGTCAAGTCAGGTTGGGTGTTGGCCTCTGTGAAACAATACATCTGTATCCACAGTATCGGACAGCAACAACCAGGAGGAAAACACTCTGGGACATATAGTTTAGCTTAGTTTAGTTTAATGTGCTAAATCACCCACAGGCCTCAAAGCGCACAGTCAACAAACAAGACAAACGACACAGAAACAATCCAGATGAGGTGATGCAAGGATGGTAAAAAGCTTAGTCTGGATTGAGATCATGTGTGATACACAACAAGTATGCTGGAAATGGCTCTCCTGCATACACCACTTGATAACCACATCCATGTCGTGGGCCCAAGGCCTTTCCTAATACCGTTACTGTGGTTTGCTGGTACAGCTGCTAAGTAAAAAAATTCAGTGACTTAACGTCTGCACCACGTTGTCAGTCTCTAAGCACTGTTTCATGTTACGGAGCCTCACTTACACACAGTCGTCAAGACTAGAGAGTGCTCTTCTGTCCCGCTCTCAATTACTCCTGTGTTCAGCAGAGTACTGGGCTACTTTGGCTCATAGTGTATTGATCTAACCTCAGTCTAGTTAAACACGCCCAAATGTAGTACACGTGTTCTCTATCATATTATCTTTCACTGTTGCTCACTGATTTTCTAAGGATTTAAAATGACATCATCACACCAGCTATATTCCCATTAGATAGTGTGTAAATCAATCACACATTTCTCTGCTCTGTGAAAGGTAAACAGCACTGGTGCAGTGTCAGGACTCCTTAATACATGCACTGCTCTTCTGCCTAATGTGCCGCCTCATTTTCACGCCCGCCTGCAGCCGGCACGGCGTTATCGGACACACGTTTGTCCTCTTCACGTTGACTGGTCAATCACTTCCGCTTTATTGTGTTTTCACACAGGTGTCAACAGTGGAAGGGACTTGCATGGGAAATCTCGGGGCAGCATGACTCTGGGAGTGAAGAGTACTAAAACCATGATTTTCCTTTGCAGTATGCACCACGATTGATATAGGATCTGGGACCTGGCCAGGTCTGTTCTGCACTACTGTATTTAATCATGGTGTTGATCACATCCAACGTGACAGTCTTTTGATTTTCTACAGGTCAGTCCCCCTAGTACTTATGGGTACAGTCGGACAACCCAGAAGGTATTACATTGTATTTACATGTATCAGCTTGATAGGCATCTCACAAATGCATGGATTATATTACACTGGCATTGTTGTAAATTATCGTTCAGTAAGAGGGGTGTTCAGTGGGGAGCACATGTTGTTTGTGCTGTTACGGTGATGGCACCTGTAGGTATAGAAGGCGGACGGTCTGTGCACCACACCTGTCGGAAGTAGATTATTCAGAGCTTTGCTGGAGTAAGATGGGAAGGGGGGCTTGGTGGTGAATGCTGGCAGAGAGAAGGCCTTGAAATGTATCTTCCATACTGAAGACCTCTCTCGATAAATCCTATTATTGCAGTGCTGGGTGTGTTCATGTATGGCCCTTGAGGGGGCAAGGTACAGAATCATGGACCCCTTAGTAAGAGACTGTGATGTCCTGTATACACAATATCAAAGTTACCTTTTGAAAACCAATGCTAGCACTGTTGAAAACTGACAGTTCACAACATAATGTGGATCAGCTCATCGGGAGATGGTGGATCCTATTAATATCCAGCTCTTCCTCCACAGTAATCACTCTCAAAGACTGGTCTAACATGGCGGCATCAGCACTCTTCTTGCTTGGAAGCATGGGCAGTGTGACAGGCATGGTCTGCCATCTGCAGCAACTGGAACAAGAGGTTGCAAGGAGTAATACAAGTTTGCCCGATAATCATCCATTATCTGCATGGGAGTGGTAGGGTGGAGGAAGTAGTCATGGGGCATGGAGCCAAGGAGGATAGTGTGTGGAATTGGTTCAGCAGGTTTAGTCCAGACAACTGTCATGTCAGGTGGTCAAGGTGTTGAGGCAATTATGGTGTATGCTGGACCGGAAGTTGTAGGAAAGTTGACCAAGCGTCTGAAGTAGAAGGTATATTTGGGAAGACTTCCTTTGATCTTTGATGGTGTTGTGCGAGTGGTGGGGGGCAAAGAAGGCTGTGGTGAAAGGCACAAATAGTTCCTCCTCAGGTTGCTACTAAATTATACTAAGGGTGTCTAAGGAGGTGGATCCCGCCAGTGCCTCCTATATTTCACCCAACTGATTAATCTGGGCAGCTGGCCTCACATATTTCTATCCAATAGTATCATTTATGAGTTCACTTGGTTGCTTAGACCCAAATCCCAAAAGCTGTGGCCATATAGGTCACTGTACATCCTCTGCCTCCATGAGTGTGTGGTGAGGTAGGGACAACCAAGCAGGTTCCAACCTCTTTTGTGGGCATACAAAGTCAAGTTTCTGTAATTGGAAGCAATCCCCTTTGGTCTGCCACTTTCAATTTCTACTCCTCCTGCATTTCCTGCACCTCCTTCATGTTTGCTCCATTTTATTATTTATTTATTTAGTGGGCATTTGTTTGGTGTCCACACAAGTGTTTCCAGGTGCCACAAGACAAGAAGCGGGTTGGGGGGACAAGGGAATCTTGAGCATATAGCAACCAGAAACAGGAAACGGTTATATTGGCCTTGTGACAATCCTACTGTGCAAGTGCTTGAGAAGGTTGGTAAGTGCAGGGGTGAAGGGGTAGCAGGAGAAGTGCAGCAGTGGGGGGGACCCCAGGGAAGGGGGCATGAAAGTGCTGGGGGGCCCAGAGGCAAGTGCAATGGGAAAAGGAGTGCTGTCGTAAGGGAGGACCAGGTTGGGCTAGTCAGGAGACGGTTTATGAGGATGGCGTGGTTGACAGTGTCAAAGGCAGAAGAGAGATCGAGAAGGATGAGAACAGAGGGGGAGTTGGAATCTAGGCTGGGGAGTAGGTCTTCACAGCTGTTCAGGAGAGCAGTTTCCGTGCCAGTGGAAGCCCTTAAACTGCCCTGGTACTTGTGGAGGCAGCCAGGCTTTTCGGTGTGGAGGGTCAGTTTGGGGGACAACCAGTTTCACCATTAGTTTGCCCAAGAAAGGGGTGAGGAAGATAGGGTGATAGCTGGGCAAGAAGGGTCAGCAGATGGCTCATTTAGGAGAGGGAGTATAAGAGAGTGTTTGAATGGTTGGGGAAAGGAGCCAGTGGCAAATGAGTGGTTGTAGAGGTCAGCCAAGGCTGGAGCGAGAGAGGCAATGTTGTCCTTGATGGTTCTTGAAGAGCAGGGGAGCACCTGTTTAGAGGAGACTTTCATAGACTGGACGACTCTATAGCTCTCATCTGGCACAACGGGAGTGAAAGAGGAGAGTGTGGAGGAGTTCATGGGGGGCAAGGGAGGCGAGAGAGGAGGGGTGGGGTGCAGAAGAGAGAGGACAGAATGAGTGGTTGCTGAGATCATCGAGTTTGTTATCAAGCTGCTGGCCCATTCTTCTTGTTCCACTCACTTGTGTCAACTAGTGGCCTGGTCTGTAGTGCCTCATCCAAGACATTTTCCAGTATGCAGTCCATCATGGGTAGGGGCAGCTGGAATATCATGAACACTACATTACAGTTGGTAAATAATACAGAATAAGAAAAATATATACATGAGTTCAATTGACTTGAATTGACAAATTGAAAGTACAGTAGGAGTGTATGCTTTCTCAGGTGCAATTCATCCATATAGGCCTTAGACAGTTCACTCTTCTTCTGAGGTCATTTACCTTCCAAGGTAGGCACACAGTTAGTGCATAGTGTTGTTACCAGATTGGGTCTAAGACTTTAGGGCCTCATTAGAAGTTTGCCGGTATTCTGGCAGTAATACCGCCAGGATAACGGCGAATGCTCATACCATTGCCGGCAAATGGTAACACCATTACCAGCACCTTATCTTCTGGAATTACCAAAAGATTACTATTGCCGTCATTGGTAGGTTAATCCCCATTCCATGGAGACAGTAGGATTCCATGGGGGGATAGCCAGCATTACCTTCACTGGTCATACCAGCGCCGGTAATAGCGGCTGTTTTTTGCTGATGGGGTGCCTGACTTATCTCCAGATCTTGGCTGGAGGTAAATCAGGCCACCCCACCGGCAAATGTATTGTTTGTCAGTGTGGAAAAAGTGTCGGTAAAGGAATTTTTTCCCACTCTGCCAAACTCGGAATGAGTCCCATTAATATTGTAGAAAAAATAATGGCATTTTGGAATCTCGATCTCTTTTTTGTGCTTCGGAGTGATAGCATTCCCTGAGTGTTGTTGGAGACACCTTAAAGGTGTAGATTAATAATTTATGTTTCCTATGTGATCAATCTATTTTTTCTGTCACATACATTGGGCCTCATTATAAGTTTGCCGGTCCAGTAACAATGGTACCGGTAAGCTTGCCTGTACCGTTGTTACCGGACCGGCAAACTACGAGTTCCGCTAGCAGCTGCCTTCCCGCCCGCCAGGTCTGACTTGGTTGGCGTACCGGCACCTGTGAGCAGAGCATGTCGGATGCACCGGCCCCATTCTGAATGGTGTCGGTGCATCTCACCTCCTCATTCCCATTGAGCCGTAAGGGGCTGAAATCGGAATGGGTAGCATTTTTTTCTGGTGCCCGCAAATGGTCAATTACCGGCGCCCGCAAACAGTCAATTACCGGGTCCAGCGGGGCCGTAATGACCTGGAAATTGCCCATTCGTAGGCACCGAAAAAAAAATGATACCGGCGTCAGCTGGCCTGTTATACCGGCACGGCTACCGTCGGTATTGTAATGAGCCCCATTATGCGATGTGGCTAACCAGGTTGCCCCACTTAAACTCATTCAATCTCGAAGATGCCCATCTGAGCCTTGGTTTAAGAGATCAACTCAAAAAAGCACGCTTTAACTGAGGTAGGCACTGCGTACGTAGCATCGCACATGTAGCCCCACAGAGAAAATAGTATTTCGTCAGTTTACCAGAGAATATCATCCAGATATTCGGATTGCTAAACAAACCTTTTTCACTCTGAAAGTAGAGCAGCCCCGTAATCAGTCCAAAGAGTTTTTCTCTGTGGTTAAGTCATTTTCGACTACCACATGTTTATCGTGGGGAGTCTTACCCACCCAAACCCTTTCAGACTCACTCTCTAACTTATTTATTATCAAGGTTGCTGATATTCAAAAGAATATCCACTCTGGTGGTCAGTGTATGGTCAATATACTCCCTGTGCAAGTATTAAGCACCACTACTCACGCCTGGGCTCAGTTTCCGGAATTCTCTCTGGAGGAGGTTCTATGGGCGGTCTAACGAGTTAAGTCTGCTGCCCCCTATGACCCGATTCCTTTGGCTACTCTCAAAGCAATTATGCCAGACATGCTCTCTTGGATCACAGAAGTAGTAAATCTTGCCTGCCAGTCAAGCTCAATTCCCATTGAATTAAAACAGGCGACCGTTGTCCCCCTTCTTAAAAGAAAGTCACTGGTTGCATCGGTTTTGGCTAATTTTCATAATATCTCTCTTCTCCCTTTTTTCATGAAGTTGCTTGAGTCTCTGGTGTCCCCCCTTCTTTCTTCATTCTTTTAAACTTCTGACTTTCTTGACTCCTTTCAGTCTGGGTTTTGGCCGGGGTAGGGCACAGAGAGTGTCCTGGTGCCGTGGTTGATGATCCGACGATGCTGGTTGACCAGGGTGGAGTGGGAGCCCTGATACTTTTAGATCTGTCTGTGGCCTTTGACACTGCTGACCACTCCATCCTGCTGCCCCGCTGAGAATCAGCACGGCTTTCCGGTCCCATCCTGACCGTGTTCACTTCTTTCCTGATGGACAGGAGCCAGTCACTGTCTCTTCATCCTTTTCTTTCATCATCTCATGCACTGTCCTGTGGTGTTCCTCAGGACTCTGCCTTGTCCCCAATGCTCTTTAATGTCTATGTTCATCTGCTGGTTTGCCTCACCCGCTCCCATGGCTTCCGATGTCACTCCTATGCCAACAACACCCAGATTCTGGTCCGACTCGATCTGAGCCAGGCTGAGGTGGTGCGTCAGGTCTTTGTGAGTGTCTATCGTTGGGGGGTTCTGGATGAGTGCAAACTGGCTTGAGCTGAAAAGGAGCAATATGGAGGTTTTGGTGGTGGGTTCCCCTTCTGGTTCTGCTCAGGCCACCCACCCTTGGTGATCTTCCTATTCCAGTGACGGTGGTTAGGAATTTGGGAACTCTTCTTTTGTCATCTCTCTATGGCCCCTCAAGTCAGTGGTCAGCAAAACGGGGCACTTTCTTCTTGTAGTGCTCCGTAAAAGACTTCCTTTCCCCCCCTAGCCCGGTGCAACCATTGATTGTTGCATTGTAGATCACTAGTCGTATTGACTATTGCGATGCCTTATACTTGGCTCAGCCCATGGGCTCTATACATTGCTGGCAGCTGCTGTAAAACCTGACAGCTCGTGCTGCCACCAATTCCCCTCATAGAGCTCACATCAGCCGGCTGCTTCGGACACTTCACTGGCTAACCGTGGCCCAGAAGTTGAAGTTTAAATCCTTGAGTCTGGTTCACCGGGCATTCTATCGTTAAGGGGCTGACTACCTCGAAGAAAAATGTCACTTCTATGTTCCGGGACGGTCTCTCCGTTCTGGTAGCGCTCACCTAATGGTAATTCCAAAGATTCGGTTATCTCGAGTGGCAGGACGTGCTTTCTCCTTTGCGGCCCTTAAACTGTGGAATGACTTACAGCCTGCCCTTAGATCTACCGTGAACCACCTCCAATTAAAGCGCTCCCTGCAAACCTTGTTGTTCTATTTGTTCAGCTGTTCTGGCCAACTCCTTGCAAATTTTCGTGCCTAGATGCCTTAGGGCGAATGTGCGCGGTATAAGTGCGACAAACATAACATAACATTTACAGGACAGCAATTTAATTTGTGATGCAAATGTATGTGCCAAGAAACCCCTAATAGTTGCTGTGGGCAGTCACTCAAGAGTAGGAGATGGGCAATAAAGGAAAAGAACATCAAGAAAGAAAAGAAAAAAAATGCATACCGTGGACTCACTTGCAAAAACTGGCAGTAAAGGTTATTCATATTGCTGGAGTTATAGTAATGGCTCCAGTAAAATACTAATCCGCTCATTTGTTACTCTCAAGTGCAGAATACTTGATAACAAATATCAATGTTGTTATGCAAAGAGCAGAGTTAAAAAGTATAACCATTATTTTGTGTTGAGATGGCAAGGATTCTGAAAGACTGCCTAAGCTATGATACCCCGACCCTGGGACCAAAAAAACATGCAAATAAGTTGAGTTAAAACAAGTCACAAAGCGGGAAATAGTGAGATGGGCCAAAACTAATCAATGGCTAGATCTTGAAGAAAGTTGAGGAAAATATATGGAATTTCTTCAATTGAGACATACACAGAAGTGTAATGCAGCATAGGAGAGTGTGACCAACCGTTGATAGCATTGAATAAGGCTGGTCCCCAAAATTGTCCTGTGCCAAAGTTCTATATCTTTTGTTCACTTGACACTTTTGGGGTTGCAAATAAGCCACCTTGCACCTCTTTAAGGACCTGCAATGCCTCTTTCCGCCCCCTCCCTCCCATTGCTATTTCCAACCCTCCATCCCAGGTAATTATCTACCCCCACAGCCCACCACGGATATATTGTTTTTCTATTGACAGGGCTGGAATAGAAAAACAAAACTAGGATGCCCACCTTCCCTGTTGCGGCCTGCTGGACCCCAGAATGCTGCCTGCACATGTTATAGAGCCCTCTGGGGGTGCAAGCAGCAGGAGCATCCTGCTGCTCTCGCAAGACCCTAATTTGTACTCCTCAGTGACCCTAACTATTCCCTAACAATCCTCTAAAATCGTTCCAAATATTTTGTGGCGCAAAAATACTAAAATTCTGGTGCTTCGGTCAATCACTGAACATGCCTGTCCATCACTACCACTGAATGTTGAGGATTCAGGTGATCCTCAATGAAACACAGATAGCAGATAACACTCCCGGAACTACATATGTGCACTTTAATACAATGCGCAACATCAGATACACGAATGTGTGAGAGCATTGCTGTTTGCTATTTTCCTTCAATATTGTTGGAAAAAAGTGTATAAAATGGCTCTCTGAGCCATCTTATCTAAATGCTGCTTGATTTTATTTTAGACGAATGTATACTGAATCACAAATGATGTTGTTGTTGTCACCAAATGAAATGCAGCAGATGTATTGTGAAAATATGCAGCGCCCGCTTTTTGAGACGGGGCCCTCCGAGCATTACCAGAACATGCCTGGCATTGAGACGAGCAGGACGATTCGATTTGATTCAATGCCAACATGATATGACAACAATTCAGTAACATAAGTTCTAAATAATGACTTGCCAAAGGGTATGTTCCAGTCAATCAATGTGATGGGATAGACATTTTATTTATGGTTCTGACTAATTGAGTTGATTAATTGTACATAACATATGGGGCTCTCCCAGTAGCCTATTCCTAATCCATCCATCAATTGTTGCAGCTAGACCCTGCTGTGAGTCTCCAACATTACTGTAGGCATGTTACACGTGGAAGGTTCAGTACAGCATAAATACATGCATGAAATCTTAGACAGCAGGAAGAAGTGTAGAAATTGCGATTTTATTTTCTGATGTGCTTATCAAAGGATGCATATATTTTGTGGTCACCTCACAAAGAAATCTGTTTGCGTGTACAGATTGCTTCAAGTGTAAATTGCAGATTCGACCACCGACAAATGCACATTCAGCGTGATTCACATAAACATGCACTAGAGTGATGTGCAACTCTCACCGGTAAAAATGTTTACACACACATGGATCTGAAACACAGACAAAAACATGATTACCGGAGACATGGCCGGGAGCCGGGCAGGGGCGTTGCTAGGGGGGGGCTAAGGGGGCTATAGCCCCTGATCTTTTGGTTGTAGCCCCGGATAGAATCTCAGGAGCTACAGCCAAAAGACTAGCTAGCCCCCAGTCCCAACAGTTCCGACATCAGTTTAGCCCCGGGTCTTTTCCAGACCTAGCAACTCCCCTGGAGCCGGGACACGAAGCGAGTTGCCCCAGAGCTATCCTCCTGTATGTACAAGAAGATAAAGAAAACCAGGCTCAAGCCCATGGATGTAAAAAGATTTTAAAGTGGTTAAAATAATGCTTTTGCTAATTTTATCCAAGGCAATCCTCAAACTTCCCGATAAATGAATCATTTTCGGGAAAACATGTTCAACAGAGTTATGTTTGTTCCTGTCAAGTTGCTCATTGCTAGGGCAGAACTACATTTTTTGGGGTTCAGCAATCTCATTTTATGAGACCCCTAATCTTTTTGCTTTTTCTCCCCTTTGGCACACGCCAATTTACCACATTAGTAGCTCAATATAACTCTGAGGTAGCCATTGGGGTATTAACGTTTTGTTTAAGTCCTTCTCTCTGCCATTTTCCTCAGGGAATCCACAAGGCTGGCCAAAATGGCTGTTTTACACACCAGGGCTCTTTTAAATCCATCATGGCACCCTCAGTAATGGTTTGACTTGGTTCCTGGCATTGGGCAGGCCATTCCACTTACCACAGGGTGTGCAGGAGGGGGTGGGGGTTCTTGGATTTTTAGGGTTTTGGGGCCATCCTGATTTGGTGGCAAATAAAAGGTTTGTTTCGAACACCATAGTGTGATTGATCAGTGGGTTTATGTCAGCCCATGTGGATGTGGGTTCATATACTGGACACTCTATTCCTACACTCAGTAAGCTTACCTGCTGGAGGATGTTTTGCCTTTTGGCTGCTGATGCATTTTTAGGACCAGGTCTTTCCCTGCTTGCTGGCCCCTTGTTCCTAGGGTAATCTGTGTTCAGGATTTAACATTGCTGGACGTCCTTCCTCGATCTTCCTCCCACTTGTCTGCTTGGGCCAGGAACCATTGTCCTGGGCATTTTGACACCACTTCCTGTCATATTCTGAATCACCCGCCTTGGTGCAGGTAGCTGCTGCCACCTCGCATGGTATTGAGAGCCCAATACTCCATCTCATATACTTCTCTGGCCTCTCGTGGGTTTCTCCTACAATTGTCTTGCTGCAGGGGAAATGTTTGCCAGAGTGCTGTCCACGTTTTCCTACTGAGCTGCTGGGACGTCTCTTGTGCGGTTTAATATGACCTCCTGGAGCCATCTCTGTAACTGCTTCTGCTTTTGAATGGTGGGTACCACTCCAGGTTAAATGGTTAGATGGTTACACAGCCCTCACTAGTGCATTGTGCAAAAAATCTCACCAATACCCATGCCACTGATTTGTCCTAGACCAGCAGCAAGTTTCTACAAAAGCACATTTCTTTTATAAGAATAATGTTGTGTGAATGTTTGTATTTCTGTAGGTGCATTCCTCCTTTGACTTCCTTAGACACTGGGAGTCCTTCAGACACACACTGTGCATAGGCTAAGGCAGTTTTAACACCAATGCCAACCAATTTCTGGCAGTTTTTGGGCAAATATACAGCATTTTCAGAAGCCATATTTGGGCCATTTTGTTGATGCAAATCCATTTTCAACCATATAATTGGTTCATTAGCTGACCTAACACTTTTGTGTTTGCATTTGTATTTGGGCTATAGATAGTTTAAACCTTGACAGGAAGCAACAGAGCAGTCTGGATAAAAAGGGTTAGTGGGAAGGCAGATTACAGGTTATAGTATTTGGATATACCATACTACAGTGTGGTATATATCTAGGAGTAGCAAATTCTATGTGATCCCTACTTATTCCCTGAAGAGCAGGGTGTAGAGTTCCTTCCTGAGCCACTGGAGTATTGAAGAAGTCCTGATTGGGACCATTATCTTGTTCCAGTAGGCTAGGGTATAGCAAGATAAGTCCTGTGTCCTGGTTTTCTCTTCGTGTACCAAAATAGTCTCAGAGGGAGAAAGTTATTTAAGCAATAAGCACTGAGCTGGGGGACATTACTGCTTCAGGTAATGCCCCGGGGCCCATAGTACATTACCTGAAGCGGTTATGATTCCCCAGCGAGGTGCTTATTGCTATTAGTAGCCTGGCCCATTGGACTGGGGTGCAAATAGATTATTTGAGAAAGTTGTGAATCGCTGTCAGCAGAAGGGACTACACATAGTCCTTTCTCCCTTTCTGTGGTGGCCATTTAAAATTGAAAAAAAAGAACTAAACAAACAAGATGGCTGCCATGGAACGGGGAGAAGGGACTATGCATGCTCCCTTCTGCCTTTCCATGGAGGCCATTGCCGGGTCAGAGAAGCACTGGTAACACTGGTGTCCCCGGCGCGGAAGGACAGAGAACCACAGATAAATGGAGGTGGGGAGTGAGGGGAGACAAGATGTGTAAAAGTCTTGCGGAGTAGGTGGAGGGGCAATGGGATGCCTGGGGAGTGCACACTTTCCGGTAATCCGGTGGGGGTGGCCTCCAGCTCTTAGGAGGCTTGGGGCAGGGTTATACCTAAAGCCAACCGCTCCGAGCCTCCTCATTGGCTGGAAGACCTAAGCCACACTCCCACCGGGTACTAGTATGCTTTAAACACTGAGACTGCGGATGGCACTGAGACAGTTACAGGCTGACTCCAGTTGGAATGGATATTTACATATCTCATACAAAGCATTTTTGCACATGTTCCCTCCACATCCCCACATTCAAATTAATTACAGGAGGTAAAGTCTGCATGGGAAACTCACAAACAAGGTCATATATGGAGGTTACTTGCTGTATGGGATTGCATGATTCCTGTCCTAATGGCTACATTTCCACATATTGAGCCTGGATTTCAAGTTCCAGCAAGCACCTGATGCAATTGGTACAAATTATCTAGGCATTTGGGTCTGCCATATGTGTTATTATGGCCTCCATTTTAGATCTCCACCACAACACAGAGATTTCATTACACCAGTGATATTCAAGCATTTTCATGCAGAGCCCCCCCTTGAGTAAAAAGATTGTTGCGCCCCAGATGTCATTTCTTCTTATATGTTTTATGAAAATCAACTACCGTACTCCCTTTTGAAAGAGCCTTGTGCCACCCGGACACACATTGGCCCAGCCCCACAGTTTCAAGAACTCTGCATTACATGCATACAGTAAATCACTGATCTGTGTATGGCCTAGTATCCATATGGTCAGACTCTTAACTCCTACCTGCCAAGTTTCCCAGTTCCATGCGCAACACCTCGAGTCAGTCCTGGATTTTGCTTCAAATTAAATGCTGGAACTTGTAGTGTTAGATTTTTCCCATTGTAAGGATGGGCCTCTAAGGCCCAGCATGCAGTGCGAAAAAACCCAGGACTGGCTCAAAGACTCTTACATGGCACTGGTAAACTTGGCAGCTATGTATACCCCTGCTATGTGGAGGCCCAAGCTTGCCTTGGGAGGGTCCATGTCTCTCCCTGGAGGGAAAAGCTATAACACACATTGGCCAGAGCTCCAGGACAGCTGGGGCTGCAGCACTGTCCTTGAGCGCCCGTCTCACAAGTGGGGCAACTGTTCTCCTGCCCAGCAGCGGTACCAGGTTGCCCCAGCTGGGTCCCTGTCACTCCCTGGAGGGAAAGGTTCTATCACTCCCCATACAACAGTGTCTGGAGTTTATCTTGTTCAATGGTCACACATCCATTCCAATGTAAGAGATCACACAAATACAGGCTGTCCCCGGGAAGAACACCCTGTCCCTGTCTACGCTCTTTCCCTAGGCTGAAGATGGTGTATCGCCTATCTAAGAGGGATAGTAGAGAGTCTCTCCGCATCTAATCCTCTTTCATACCAACACAAAGTACATTAAAAAACAATGAATTAGGTCTTGACCATGTGTTTTCTGAAACAGCGTGTAACCCTCTGCTGTCTGGGTCTTAGTGGTACTGAGCTGTCTTCTCATCTGGATTGCAATCTATGTTTTATTCACCATTAAACTTGAAGCAGCTCCCTCCATTATAGACCTAAATATTGCTAGAGGCTAAAAAACTACTCTCAACAGAGAGCAAGAAAAAACTAGAGGCTGTGGTAGCTGTCTAGTGTAAAACAGCTTGTTAAGTCAACATGTCCAGACGTTTCTCTGATGAACATTGTCTTCTGCATGAGCATTGTGTTATGATGTAAGTGTAAGTTAAAACAAGTTCATAAAAATGTATTACCAGATCCTAGTTAAGAATTGAGCTGCACTATGAGCTCATTAAGTTCTAAGAATGTTATTCTAAGAATGTTGATGGGTTACAGTTCAGACCGCAGGGAGAGAGCCATGTTGGCACTCGGCTCTCATAGGCCGCTGTCGCTGTAATGAAATAAATTACTGTTTCTTCATCACTGCTGCCTGGAGCCCTTATTTCCTCATTGGCGACGAGGATGGCTCTCAGCAGTGTCTCCCTACTCCTTTGAAGTATCGTCATAGCGCAGCCTGCATTATTCCACACTTCCGTGCGACAGCGGACGCTGCAGGAAGGTCAGGAGGAGCGGAACAACAGGTCAGCAGGCGCATCCGCTGGGGGTGTAATCTTGCCTTCCCCATTACTGTATTGACTCTATCTCAAAGCAACAGTGTTTACTTTCAAGGATCCCCGGCTCGAGCACTAGTCACTGAGCAAGGAAGTGGGCGTGGCCTCCCTAGCATTGACATTATCGTTGCTGAGCAACCTGCCCATGCAGTTCTGGCAAGTTTCAGGAGCCAGCCATTATGACATGTATCCATTCTGTGGATGAGCAGCCATCACGTTCCAATTCAGACTGATGTAAGGAGGATTGTGACATCATACACAAGGGATTGTACACATTCAAGACTAATCCCTTTGTCTGCATAGCACAGCACTGTCACTGCTCAGTCTGTGCATCCACTGGCCATACTTGAACTGATCCAGAGTCTATTGGTTGCATCTAGCAAGCCCACTCTTTACCACCTTTTTTTACCGCTTAAGACATGGCAGCTTCAATACCTCCGCCAATGTCATTTTTGAATGAACCTGGACGCCCCCAAGTTAGGTGGGACAGGTGGAAAGACATGTTTGAAAACTACCTGGTGGCAATGGGAGGAGAGAGATTCAGCTCAACTCGCAAAAAGGCATTATTACTTCACAATCTTGGTGTGGAAGGCCATGCAGTGTTTGATGGGTTAGGCAGTGCACAAGCTGGTGAAGCGGAGGACACAGATGAATATGCCCTTGCAATTAAACAACTCAAGGATCATTTTGAGCCTAAAAAAAATGTTACATTCGAGAGGCACAAGTTCTTTCAGAGTCCTCAGAATCCGTGGAATCGTACATAGCCTCATTAAGAACATTAAGGCACTCCTGTGAATTCGAACATCTATCTGACTCGTTAATTAGAGATCAGTTAGTGAGGAGCACAAATAATATTAGGATACAGGAGAAATTGTTGGCAAAAGACATGAAGTTGGATGAAGCAGTGGACCTAGCCAGAAGCATAGAACAAACCTCACAATATGTCAAAGAACTGAAGTCTGACAAACAGAGTACCCAAGCTGTGTGCGCAGTTGATCACAGGAAGAGACTTAATGTCAATACAAGCAGGAAAGGAACATGGGGTGCGAAGTGTACCAGATGTGGCAGTGTCAAGCATGGTCCGAATTACCCTTCGTGCCCAGCAAGGAATGCTGAATGTTTCAAGTGTAGGACCAGAGGACATTTCGCTAATGTATGCAAGAGGTCATCAATAAATCTCTTAGAAACCAGAGGCAACCAAGAAGAAGGTGCTCACTCAGCTTACAACATACAGGAGGTATACTCCTCGCAAGACAACCCCAGACATGTCTTCGAGATTTCAACCATTGGAGGAGGAGACAGCAAAGGTCCAACAGATGTTTTTATGATATGGCATTTGTAACGCGCCTATACACAGGTGTGTATTTGATTTTTGTAATTGATGGTCAAGAAATACTCATGAAAGTTTACACATGTTCCCCATGGACCATCATTTCTAAAGAGACATTTAAAGATGTTCTAAAAAAGGATGAATCAATGCTGGATCCACCAAGAATTCGGCCCTGTGGCTATGCGGAATCCCCTATTGAGATGCTGGGACAGTTTACTGCAAGTGTGCAATACAGAGGTGGAGAATGCATAGCTGACATTTTGGTTGCAAGAAAGGGAGCCTCCCTTTTAGGTTGGGAGGAACAAAGGAAGTTGAGAGTCAGGGTGCAAGCTAGTGCCACTGAGCCTGTCACCATTGCCGAGATTGATGATATGTGGTCAAGAGAGTTCCCAGAGGTCTTCACCGAAGATCTGGGCAGACTCAAGAACTTCGAACATCATATTAGAGTAAAGAAAGAATCTCAGCCTATTGTTCATAAAGTGAGACATGTGCCGTTAAACATGAGAGCGCAACTACGCAGTGAACTCGATAACTTAGTAGATAAGGGTGTCATTGAACCTGTTGAGGCCACAGAGTGGTTGTCCCCCATTGTCTTAGTGGCCAAAAATAATGGTCAATTAAGAGTCTGTGTAGATTTGCGCAGTCTTAATCACAATATTCTGGTGGAGAGACATCCCCTACCCAACATTTCCGAGACACACTCCACTCTTGGCGAACCCAAATTGTTCTCTGTCATTGATCTCTCTGCTGCCTATCACCAAGTTCCCCTTTCCCGAGAATCACAACATCTCACTGCCTTTATCACACCTGAAGGCACTTATAAATACAATCGCATGCCATTTGGGTTGGCCTCGGCCGCATCTGTGTTCCAAAAGGTGATGGAGGAAGTGTTAAAAGGGTTGGAAAATGTTAAGGTGTTTCAAGATGACATTCTGATTTTTGCAAGTAATGAGCATGAGCATGACAGAGTACTTAGGGCAGTGCTATGCAGACTGAAAGAGGCTGGGTTAACGGTCCAAAGAAGAAAATGTAAAATAAGTGTTGAGGAAGTGGAGTATCTGGGACACAAAGTTTCGAAAGAAGGTATTTCTCCCAAAAAGTCACTCATAGAAAGTATTAGTAATACTCCTCAGCCCCAAGACAAGGACCAACTACGTTCTTTCATGGGACTAGCGGAATATTACCATAAATTTGTGAATGGCTTTGCATCCATCTCATCTCCATTGAGGGAGTTACTAAAAAAGAACGTGAAGTACACATGGTCCAAAGAGTGTCAGGAAGCATTCTTGCAAATCAAAAATTGTATAGTCAAGGCCCCATCCTTAAGTGGATTCATGTTTGGCAGGAAAACGTTGCTTTCAGTTGATGCTAGTACCCTTGGCTTAGGAGCAGTTTTGACTCAGTTTGACTCAGGTAAAACTGAATACACAATTGCATTTGCATCCAGGCCACTTAGAGGAGCAGAAAAAAATTACTCGGTCATTGAAAGAGAGGCACTAGCAGTATTTTGGGCAGTCACGCACTTCAAGTTCTTTCTATGGGGTCGACCTTTTATTGTCAGATCAGATCACAAGCGTTTGGTTCAATTGATGAACGGTTCTGAGTGGGCCAAAGGGTCTCCAAGAGTTTCGAGGTGGATGGTAGAACTCTTGGGTTATAATTTCAAGGTGTGTTACATTCCCGGGAGGGAGAATGTGGTACCAGATTGTTTATCCAGATTACCTGTGTGTGATGGTGAATTGGAGGGAGCACCTGAATTTCAAGATGTGAGCATTTCAGAAATTGAGCATGATGCCATTGATAAAGAGATGTGGATAAGAGCTGGTGAGGAGGATTTAATATTGAATCAAGTTATGATTTGGACCAGAGAAGGATGGCCTCACAAGAATATTGTGGGAAAAGAGTTTGACAGATATTTTGGTGTGAAGGACGAGTTAAGTATGTCTGAAGACGGATGTAAAGTCAGAAAAGGAAATAGGATAATACCCCCCAGTGGAGTCAGATCTCATTTAGTAAATATAGCACATCAAGGTCACCTGGGCATGGGAGGAACAAAGAGATATTTGCGGCAATATTTCTGGTGGCCCGGGATTGACAGCGATGCAGAGAAGTGTGTTAGGGGTTGTAGAGAGTGTGGTAAGAGTGACAAGACCAAGATGGTTAGAGAAGTACCAATCAATCCTGTCAAAGTACCGAGTGAACCATGGCAAAAAGTTGCATTTGATTTGATAGGACCATTACAAAATCTTGACAATGGGTATAAATACATTGTTGTGTTAGTAGACTACCATTCCAAATGGATTGAATGGAAGGCTTTGCGTGAGGGAACCACTGCAGAGATGGTGTTATTCTTCGAGGAAGTGTTTTACAGGGAGGGTTTCCCGACAGAATTAATAACTGATAACGGAGTACAATTCTGTTCTGAAAGGATGTTAACTTTCTTGAAGAAATTTTTGCATCAGACACACTAGAACTGCTTTATATCATCCAAGGGCCAACGGCCTCGTTGAGAGAGCCAATAGGTTCATAAAGGGTGGTTTGCAATTGGCCATGGCTTCTAATATAAGATGGTTTGGTGTAGTAAGAGAAATTATATGGAACTACTGTACCACACCACACTCAGTTACAAATGTATCTCCGTTCATGTCATTGAAAGGGAGACAACCTGGAACAAAATTATGTCCAGGGTGGATGGACTTAGCCAAGAGTTCCAACATTGATCGCGAGAGAATTATGACTCTCATCAAAGAAGGACAGGATGTGTACAAAGAAAGATTTGATGAGGACAAGAGTGTCAAAAGTAATACCTGGAAAGTGGGAGATTGTATTCTCATAAAGAACCCTAGATTCACTCCCAAATGTGTAGAAAGCAAATACATTGGTCCCAAGAAAATATCTGCAGTAAGAAACAATGTAGTAACTGTAGAAGGGGGGGAGTGTTGGTCAATGTCCAGAATTGTGAAATGTCCAGAATGCATGAAGGACAATGCACATGATAAACATGACAATGGTGAACATGACAATGGAGTATTTGCTAATAACAGTATCAGAGACTCTAGTGTCATAGATAAGTGTTCCAAGGATGACAACAATTCAAGGTCTGCAGCAGAGACACATTCAAATAGAGTCAAGAACAAACACAGCTGGTTTAAGGATTATTATGTGGAGTAAACAGCTGTATGCACATAAGGGATGAGATGTGTTATGATGTAAGTGTAAGTTAAAACAAGTTCATAAAAATGTATTACCAGATCCTAGTTAAGCATTGAGCTGCACTATGAGCTCATTAAGTTCTAAGAATGTTATTCTAAGAATGTTGATGGGTTACAGTTCAGACCGCAGGGAGAGAGCCATGTTGGCACTCGGCTCTCATAGGCCGCTGTCGCTGTAATGAAATAAATTACTGTTTCCTCATCACTGCTGCCTGAGCCCTTATTTCCTCATATTGCTCATGCTTTTCGGGACCGTCGACATGTCCAGACGTTTCTCTGATGAACATTGTCTTCTGCATAAGCATTGCTCATGCTTTTCGTGGTCGACCGGTTTCGATGATTTTTCTGAATATAATCATCTTCAGGACCTATCTTTTAACGTGGAAAACCTCCTTCTTCAGACCACCGGAATGATCTGGGTCAGCACTTCCGCTTCCTGCAGGGAAACATAAGGAAGAGAACCGGGGATGAGAATCACCCTTAGTAATACCCGAAAGTAACTTTACTCTGGGTAAGCTTGTGTGTCTTTAATTTACTTAGTGCTTCTCAATCTAGAGAATGCTAGGGGCTACAGATTAATGAAGGGAACTCTACTCCATATCTGTGCTCGTATTTTACACATGCTGGGGGAGCGGTCGGGGGAGGAGAAGATGTGTATCTATTTCTAAGCCCAGTGCCTAGATGAGGAGAACAGGCATATCAGGGAGCGGATGTGCTCTGAGGAATCTAAACCTCTAGTCCTTCACCCAGTGGAGTGCCGGTCTATCGCCTGGGCATATCACCGTCTATATCCTAATGTACAACCTTGGTGTTTTTGAAAACATACCCTGTTCCATGTTGCATGTTTTTGCACGGTTGAGGATTGATTGCTGTATTTCACTGTACTCTCTTGGATTCAACCATGAAGCAAAGCCGAAGCTGGAAACAAGGGAACCCTGTTGCTGACATGCGAGCCAAATCGAGCATGCACTGCATCATACCTAGTGTGGGCTCAAAGCTCGTCTGACATTGAGTTTACCTAAAAGAGAAATGCCGTGATTTCCAAAAAGCTTCAACTTGCTCTCTTGTGATCCATCTCAGATGCAGGCACAGTATCTTGCTGTGTCCGCTGTCAAGTGTTTGTTTTTTCCCCAGAGGGCGCAGTGGCTGCTTCTGTCTAAATAGAGGGAAAACCAGGGGATTGCCATCACTTGCGTGGCTGTTTCTAATGCACCTCGGGTTGCGCATGGTTCGTATAATTAAAATGGGAGCCATACTGCCGCCCTGTGCCCTGTTTACCTGTTAATTCAGCTCTGTGTCATCGGAGACGACGCGGCTCTCTGAGATTCCGTCTTTGCGGAAGATGTGGGCTGGCTGTTATGGAACGTAGCTGATGTATCGCTACGTTACTGACGCCTGCTCGCAGATGGCTGATGATTGGAGCGTGTATGCGAGAGTGTGTATGTCTCCTCCATTGGTGCTGCTGTGGGCACCATGTTGGGAGTACTCCTTGCGTAAAGAACACTGCAGATATCTATGCACAAATCAGTCTGGCTATGCGTGTCTTATCATAAGTGCAAATACATATGTCCAATAAGAAATGCTTGACATCCTCCACGGTGGAGGGATGTATGAGCTTATGTCTATTTTCCGTGCTCCTACGATCACTTAAAGTGATCAGTTTACCTCATACAGAGTGTATGGCACTCCTATTGCAGCATTATGTGCTAGACCTCTGTGCTGTAACTGCCCTATGGCTAAGACAGGGATGTTAGATAAGGACTGTCAAGTAAAGAGCCGCTAGTATATTGGGGGGAACCACTCATATTCTCGGTCCACAGAGGGAAAAACTGTTCACCTATGGAGTAGCAGCTATCTGTCCATGGTAACTAATTAATTCCACTGGATCTGTTCATTAAGACCCTGTAAATGGGTTCCAAGTCTAAAATCCAGCTTTGTTCTCTCTTAAGCAGTATATTGTGCAAATTGCCTCCTCATCTCGGAAGCTGGATTTTCTCTATCACTGTCCAGTTGAAGTCTTCTATCCCATGCCCAGCTTGTTGAAAATGCGTGATATGGGGGGCTGTGAGTTTTTTGGTTCGTAGGCACGAGTTGTGCTGAATCATTCTTTGCCTTACTTTTCTCATCGTCATTCCCGCATATTTCAGATCACATGGACATGTAATCAGATAGATCACTGCACTGGTATTGCAATTTGTTAGGGTACGTTGTGCCCCAGGTGTTTTTAGCCCTTTGTCAATGTGCGTACTGCGTCTGGTTTGTGCACACATCGTGCAGTTCCCATATGGTGCATGTCCGGTGGGCTGATTGATGGTCCACAGAGTGGTCTGTGCAGTGTCTTTGTGGTTGGTTTCTTGCAATGTCTTCACCAACCTATCGCAGACATTAGTTCCCCGCTTAAGTGCAAATGAAGGTTCCTGTAGTGGATGTTCTCCTGTATTTAGAATCGGCCACAGCGTCTTAATTTCTTTTTTAATCTGATTCAAGAGGGGTGAATAGCTCAACACTGCAGTGATGTTCTCACGTGCTTGTCGTTTGGGATATTGTTGCAGAGTAATGGCTTTGGGAATATTGCGAGCCTGTTTGTAGGTAGTGTTTATGATCTCTTGGGGATATCCTCTTTTGGCTAGTTGTTTTTTAAGCACTTTATGTTGATTGACGTAGTCACCAGTGTTCGTACAGTGTCTTCTGATGATGGTCAGTTTCTGATTTTTGGCCAATTTACACAGTGTACCAACCAACTTTATCATAGAGCTGGCAGAGATAGCACTGACCAAGAACTTTTTTATCTACCAAGAAAGGTTCTATCAACAAATCTCAGGCACCGCGATGGGGGCCACATTTGCCCCGAGCATAATGTGAGATAGAATTGAAATCCAGATGAGAAGACAGCTCAGTACCACTAAGACCCAGACAGCAGTGGGTTACACACATGGTCAAGACCTAATTCATTGTTTTTTAATGTACTTTGTGTTGGTATGAAAGAAGATTAGATAGGGAGAGACGCTCTACTATCCCTGATGGATAGGCGATACACCATCCACAGCCTATGGAAAGAGTGTATAGACAGGGACAGGGTGTTCTTCCCAGGGACAACCCGTATGTGTGTGATCTCTTAGAGAGATTGGCATGGATGTGTGACCATTGACCAAGATAAACTTCAGACACCGTTGTATAGTGTTACCAGATCCATATGTAACAGTTGGATACATTATTTCTGGACTACGTATCCACCTACGAATAAGCCCTTGGTGTTTTTGTTTTCTATCACTCCCCGCCAGAGCTCAAAGAAGACTGCGGCCACAGCCTTTGCATGACTGCCTCCCATGTTTGTTGACAATCCTCCAGCTCAGTGGTGGCCCCGGTGCACCCCAGCAGAGTTCCTCTCCCTCCATGTAGGGAAAAGCTTTGCTGCTCCCCAGCCCGACCTCCAGGTCAGCCAGGGGAGCTGCCCCTACCCTTTGGTGCCTACCTCTCATGTGGGTCGACTGCCCCCCTGCACAACAATGGTCCTGGAGCATCCCAGCGGGGTCCCTATTCCTCTCCGGAGGTAAAAGCCCTAACATTCCCCGGCCAGAGCTCCTGCCCTTTGGTGCCTGCCTCCTACATGGGTTATCCACCCCCTTGCCCAGCAGAGCCCCTGCATGCCCTATGGGACTGACAGTCATTTTCCAGGGGGCCATGGGCCCATGCCGCCCAGGCCCATTACAATGCATGGTACTACAAGATGGCCGCTCTCTGAGACCGGCTACCTGGTAGTTAGTCATAGGAATGAATGCAAGGACCAGGCTGATCTGGAAGTCCAGGGGGAGGGGCAAGATTGCAGTTTCTCTCTAGTTGGGTCTATGAGGAGGTGGGACACTTTTACCCAGACCTCCCCCTATGTCAGCTAGAGTACACAGATTTCAAGAAAGCTTAGTCACCCTCCCCTGGATTACTGTAGGCAGTGTGCATGGGTCCTGTCTGTACTCCACGTGCTTGCTGTCCATGTCAAAAGCCCCTGGTCCCCACCAGTCTGGCAAAAAGCCATTCCCCTCCAGATGTACAAAAAGAGCCGGAGTGCTCTGGGGGCAGCCCCGCACACAGTCTTTTCAGCTATTCCGAGAGGCTTAAAGCTCATGGGCCAACCTCATGTTAGTTTCTTCCCAGGGTGGGAGGGGCAGGGGCACTGGGGGCCTGCCATTAATTATAATTAATAATAATTGTTCTTTTATAACACACTTAATACCAGATATTGGCTTCTAAGCAGGGATTGGGATTCAAACCTGTGTTGTGATGTGTTGTCTTGCTTACAAGACAAACACATTGCCCCTATGCTATCCCTCTCACCATTCCTTTGACAGGGTACCATGGGCTCCTCCCAGCCAGGCAATTCAGAATGCATGGCACTAACAGGCGGCCGATCGCCGAGCCCGGCCTTTTGGTAGTTGGCCATAGTAATGAATACAAGGACCAGATGGCCAGGCTTCTCTGGAGGTCTGGGGGGAGGGCATGGGAGGGTTTTTCTCCAGTTGGGTTTATAAGGAAGTTGGACACTTTTGCCCAGACCTCCCCCTCTGTCATCCAGGGTACAAAGGTTGCAAGAAAGCTTAGTCACCTTCACCCGGACAGTGTGTTAGGGTCCTGTCTGCATACCACTTGGTTCTCTCTGGCCCACCAGGGCTCCATGGTGAAACCACTGCACCCCTACAAGCCAGAACAAGGGCTGTTCCCCATGAGATGTCCCAGCAGATTAGGTCTGCTCGGGCACCCTGCCAGCCCACTCAAAGCCTTTGGTGCTCTTCCGAGAGGCCTACCTTTAAGGGAAGCAGGGCGTCTGGCTGATTTACACAGGATGGCAGGACCCTATGGGATTGATTTGGTGCACTTATTATCTCTAGGGTTGGACTGCATAGTCAGACTCTGGTGTTGTTTCAAGCAATAAGCTTCCACCCGCCTTGGGACTGTGTTGACTCAAGGGAAACGCCCCGATGAGAGAAGGCCCCTTACATGGGTGGCTCTCCTCTCCAAGCACATTGAAGTCTTAGCAGCCGAAAAACTCTACCAACTAGTTATATAAATCCCAGTGGTCGGTATTAACTTCTAAGCGGCACAAGTGGCCTTCAACCACACAAGATCGAGCAAGAACAGGTCTGTGATACCCTTATATGTGATACCCTTATATGTCTGGGCTGCACTCGTGTTACTCTGAACAGATCAACTTGTGTCTACCTTTCACCAACAGTTGCAGGTAACCTGCAGAACCCTGTTCATGATAGGGATTGCAATTATTTACGATGAACAAGGAGTTCCTAGTAAGTGCAGAAAGTCATAAGCTCTTGTTAATTAAGTTGATTAAGTCCCATCCCTTCGTATACACCACCTGTCGCTACTACCGATTCAATGGTTTATTGAGTTCCTCAGATTGGCCCACTGTGTTCGCAAATGCCCTGGTGGAGCGCCGAGAACATGATCAAACTTGACTATCTAGAGAAAGTAAAAGATGTAAGAAGGTTTCCATGGGTGAACCTGCAGAAGGATCAATAACAGAGGAGCAGCTGGAGGGAGAGCTGTGACCTTAAAAATCAGTTCTGTCCCTGATGTGCTCACCCATGCCTGGGGGCATGTGCTATGGTCCGGCCAGCAGAGCAGTATGTGGTCAGGGTGAACGGGGAACCATGCACTCGGTCAGAGATCCCTTCACTGGTGGGGCCAGAACCCAGCAGACAGGCGGGGATGTTCTGCTGGATGATCCCAAACCACACACCAGAGAGGGAACCCTGAGCAGCCCCACTCTCCAAACTGGCCCCTGTGCCACTGTGCCAGCTGGGCACTTTGTCTATGACCCATCAAAGTCGGGTGTTGATTTTGCCATGGTCAGAAGGCAAGTCCAGAGTGGGAGCAGCTGGAAGCCGATGGCTGCTCTTGAAGGATGTCTCCCCAGGCAGATGGAGCCTGGCATGCCAGGCAAGTGCTGAGCCATGGCACATCCGGGCCTACTTGACAGGTGGGTATCAAGGTTCAGACCATACACCACACTGGGTGAGTGATGGGCAGGTTTGCCTGCACATCGGGCAACATTCTCTAATGTCAAGTTACCTGGAGCTTGGCCCTTTTTGTCCAGGCTGGGGTTTAAAGCAGTCCAACCCACATCTTGCTGCTCTGGCCTTCCTCTCTGTCCCTCGAAGGGTGGGGTGTCATAGTCGGGGGATGAGCGATTACTGGGTGGGTTGGCTGTGTAGCAGCCTGCCTCTATTGCTGTGGAAAGCCCCATTGTGCTTCCACAGAGGCTGAGCACCTGGAACCCATTTGTTTAAAACCTTGCTGGTCTTTTCCGACTCCCAAGTGGGGAAGCTAGACGGGGTAGCGGTACATCTCGCTGCATGGGCGAGACTGCGGGAAATTACATTGCAAGAGTCTCCTGCAGTAGCAGGTTGGACTGACAGCTGGAGAAAAAAAAAGATTGTCTGTGACTCTTGGCTGTAAATCACTTGGCTTGTGTGTTGAAGAAGAACGCATCTAGCTGCAAGAGTTAGTGTGAATTAAAGTACATGTTGATCATCGACACTTTCAACACACTTGTGGCCCCCAGGTTTGTAGGCCTTTCTGAGGGATGTTTGAACATCTGTCGCCCGTGGACACTCCACTGGTCTCGCCTGGGGCCATCGCCTGATCAACATTGTCGCAGGATCCCTGGACCACCTGTTTGTCATCCCAGGGAACAGAGCCTCAGCCGACTAGCACCGGAGCTCCAGAGCGGAATGAGAGCACCACCAAGCACAGCTGCTGGACACCTGGGAAAGGGGAAGGCAGTCAGCCTGGAACCTGGCTAGTGGTCCCCGAGGCAGGCTGGGGTGTGCCCGGTCTGCACCCCGCAAGAACCAAGCCAGACTGCTCATCCCCCACCCAGCCACAGCAGCGTTCCCCGCGTGCCACGGCAGGGGCCTTGGCCCTGTCCTGAGGACAGAGCGCTAAGGTGTCAAGGCCTGAGGCTATGGGTCAGCTGCCGACCTGCCCATTGGCGGTCACTGCTCAACCGGGGGGTGGGGGAACTGCTCTAATGTGTCCCGGAGATAGTCTTGGAGGTCCAGGGGTGTTACCACTGCTCTTGAGCACCAGAGCCTGATGCAGGTCAGCTGCCCCACTGCGCTCCAGCACTCACGACATACCCCTGAAGGGGATACATACTTCTTCCAAGGGCTAAGGACTAATGCCTTGAGGCCAGAACCCTGGGGGCCCCAGTCTCCTGCAACCCTCTCCCCCAGCCATGGGCACCCAGCAGCTGAAGTGGCCTTACCTGCCAAGAGTCCCAGTTCCATCTGTGACAACTTCAGCCAGTCCTGGTTTTTGCTTCAAATTGCATGCTGGAACTTGTAGTTTCATTTTTACCATTGTAGTCCCACCATGCAGTGCAAACACACACACAAAAACAGGACTGGCTCAAAGAGTCCTGCATGGAACTGGGAAACTTGGCAGCTAGGTTATGTGCAATTTGAATGAGATTCAAAGAAGTAAAATAAGACAGTGACAACTTTATGCCTATGCTATGTTTCATGTACTTTATTTAGTGAGTATTCCAATATTTGCCTGAGATGACCTCTAATGGTGGCGCTCAGATACTTTATCTTCCTGAGTAGTCAGAAGAGGCATGCTCTAAACAATGGGTATACATATGTGTGTTATTATCATGCGCTAAGACCCTGTTCACACAATATTTCTTTACTTCCATGTTTCAAGTTTGCACTCAAGTAAAAGAAGCTGCTGTGTCCTTGAGGAGGCAAATTCCCAAATAATTAAACTCCCTGTGCCCACGCCTTTGTGCAGCGGGACCTGCTCCAGGGTGGGAGCATGTGTCTTAGCGTGCATGCCTGATACCCAAAGGGATGGCAGGGAATCTGTGCCTGAATCTGTGACTCCCACTTCTACATAATGTCGTTCAGTGCTCACTTTTGATGGACAGATTCTGTGTATGAGTGCATACATGCTAGGCCATGTAGAATCCGAGATTAGGGGGCAACCTGCATGATCCATGCTTCTTGTTGACAGTTGAGAGCAATCAAGACGTCTCAAACCCGCATCTGCAGTGGGGAAGAGTTTTCTCACACACATTGTGTGAGGGACCAATGGTTATTTTAAAAGTGCCTTTTGCTCCAAAATATGGAATTGATGTGCACATCAAATGATCAAAGAGTCAATCTTAACATTAGTTTCCCATGTACATTACTCTGTTCTTTAATGGCAGAGATTATGCATACCTAACTCATAAGTTTTGCAGGTAAACTCATGCTCAACCACGCTCCTTTTCTTTTAATAATTTCCATTTATGGCATGTGGTGAACATGTCAGTACACAATTTGCCTTTTTTCCCATCCATGATAGTGTCCAGAATTCTACTCACGTGCAACCATGTTTATTTATTTTTTATTTATTGCATTTGTTACACCCCCAACCCTGGAGGCATCACAGCATAGGTTCCATGAGACATGATTAGCTGGTTACAAAGAGAATTACAATATTACGAGCGCTGAGATGTCTCAGCTCGTGGCATAGCATGGTTATTATACAAAGAAGAGAGAAATAGGAAGCACAGTTCAGAAAGAGTGGGAATCGGGCCGGTGAGACAGGGGAGTGAGGAGCTCGGTGTCCATGGCAGACTGTTTAACCTGTCTGAGTGGTTCGGATATTTCTTGATCACAGTGCAAAGGAAAGTGTTGCACTAGTTATTCGTTGTACTTGCCTGATACGCTAGAGATCCACGAGCAAGCAGTTATTTGAGAAATACTTGCATTTTAAAATGCTGTAGAGCAAATTGTCTATGAATGACCTTACGTTTCATACTGACGTTTTCTAGCACAATTGTTAAACCTTTCATAGAATTGGCGAATTGTGGTTGATGTTTTTATATTCAACACCTTTTCATCCCCGTTCCCCTTATTGCATGCATTGTTTGAAGCCAGATATAATGATGCAACTAGGAATTCCTTTCATTAGCTCGGCCTTCGGCTTACCAGCACCCCCATTTATGTGATGTCCCAAGTACATCACTTGGTTAACAATGAACTAGCATGTTTCCCTTGGTGTGATTACAACCACACTACAGACCTTCTTCAACACCAGACAGAACAGTCTATTGTGGTTGTTTTCACAGCACGGACTTGGCAATCATGGGGAAACACTGCATATTTCTCTACTTCTGTAAGAAACTTTAAAATGCTCTTTGTGACAGAATGCCATCTTTAAGCATGTGCCATTCTGACCCTTTTGATGCTTGCTATGCAAAATAATGCTGGCTTGTCCTCTCAGAAAGAGAGCTCCACTGAACAGGTCTCAATACCCAATGTTCCATGCTAAAAGAGTATAAAGTATTTTAACTTCACTCTCTGCCTACTGGCACACCAGAAGCTGCAAATGTGTCTCTGGAGGATAGCTCAGGGGCAAGGCCCTCGCCTTGGAAGTAAGATGGCGCAGATTGACGCAGGTTCGATCCCCAGGTCCACGCTTAGAAACCTCTGGGTATTAAACACGTTATAAATAACCAATTACAACTATTCCAGAAGCAGCTGCTGGAAGCAAAATGAAAAGGTGATGGCTGGAAGGTTTTGAATACATCATAACCACGGGCAAAGCTCTGGGCAACCCTCCAGACCATCGTTTTTCAGTCTGCCAAGCCATTACAGAAGGGGAAAAATCATATGCAAATCAGGCATGGTCCCACCCCAAAAGGGGCAGTCCAGCCCGAACTGCTAGGTCACATCCCTTCTGCACGAGACCACAAGCATCCCCAGACATGTTTCAGCCTTGTTGGGCATCATCAGTGAGGAGTAGCTTGGGTCTCTAGGCCCGGCAGACTCGGGACCTACGTCTGGGCATACCCGTCCCACTCAGGGTGACTTTAGCTAAATGAAAAGGTGATGGCTGGAAGGTTTTGAATAAATCATAACCACGGGCAAAGCTCTGGGCAACCCTCCAGACCATCGTTTTTCAGTCTGCCAAGCCATTACAGAAGGGGAAAAAATCATATGCAAATCAGGCATGGTCCCACCCCAAAAGGGGCAGTCCAGCCCGAACTGCTAGGTCACATCCCTTCTGCACGAGACCACAAGCATCCCCAGACATGTTTCAGCCTTGTTGGGCGTCATCAGTGAGGAGTAGCTTGGGTCTCTAGGCCCGGCAGACTCGGGACCCACGTCTGGGCATACCCGTCCCACTCAGGGTGACTTTAGCAAAATGAAAAGGTGATGGCTGGAAGGTTTTGAATACATCATAACCACGGGCAAAGCTCTGGGCAACCCTCCAGACCATCGTTTTTCAGTCTGCCAAGCCATTACAGAAGGGGAAAAATCATATGCAAATCAGGCATGGTCCCACCCCAAAAGGGGCAGTCCAGCCCGAACTGCTAGGTCACATCCCTTCTGCACGAGACCACAAGCATCCCCAGACATGTTTCAGCCTTGTTGGGCATCATCAGTGAGGAGTAGCTTGGGTCTCTAGGCCCAGCAGACTCGGGACCTATGTCTGGGCATACCCGTCCCACTCAGGGTGACTTTAGCTAAATGAAAAGGTGATGGCTGGAAGGTTTTGAATAAATCATAACCACGGGCAAAGCTCTGGGCAACCCTCCAGACCATCGTTTTTCAGTCTGCCAAGCCATTACAGAAGGGGAAAAAACCATATGCAAATCAGGCATGGTCCCACCCCAAAAGGGGCAGTCCAGCCCGAACTTCTAGGTCACATCCCTTCTGCACGAGACCACAAGCATCCCCAGACATGTTTCAGTCTTGTTGGGCGTCATCAGTGAGGCGTAGCTTGGGTCTCTAGGCCCGGCAGACTCGGGACCCACATCTGGGCATACCCGTCCCACTCAGGGTGACTTTAGCAAAATGAAAAGGTGATGGCTGGAAGGTTTTGAATAAATCATAACCACGGGCAAAGTTCTGGGCAACCCTCCAGACCATCGTTTTTCAGTCTGCCAAGCCGTTACAGACGGGGAAAAACCATATGCAAATCAGGCATGGTCCCAACCCAAAAGGGGCAGTCCAGCCTGAACTGCTAGGTCACATCCCTTCTGCACGAGACCACAAGCATCCCAAGACATGTTTCAGCCTTTTTGGGCGTCATCAGTGAGGAGTAGCTTGGGTCTCTAGGCCCGGCAGACTCAGGACCCACGTCTGGGCATACCCGTCCCACTCAGGGTGACTTTAGCAAAATGAAAAGGTGATGGCTGGAAGGTTTTGAATAAATCATAACCACGAGCAAAGCTCTGGGCAACCCTCCAGACCATCGTTTTTCAGTCTGCCAAGCCATTACAGAAGGGCAAAAACCATATGCAAATCAGGCATGGTCCCACCCCAAAAGGGGCAGTCCAGCCTGAACTGCTAGGTCATATCCCTTCTGCACGAGACCACAAGCATCCCCAGACATGTTTCAGCCTTGTTGGGCGTCGTCAGTGAGGAGTAGCTTGGGTCTCTAGGCCCGGCAGACTCGGGACCCACGTCTGGGCATACCTGTCCCACTCAGGGTGACTTTAGCAAAATGAAAAGGTGATGGCTGGAAGGTTTTGAATAAATAATAACCACGGGCAAAGCTCTGGGCAACCCTCCAGACCATTGCTTTTCAGTCTGCCAAGCCATTACAGAAGGGGAAAAACCATATGCAAATCAGGCATGGTCCCACCCCAAAAGGGGCAGTCCAGCCCGAACTGCTAGGTCACATAATGGCCTAGCCCGAACTGCTAGGCCATTAATTTTAAGCCCGCAAGGACCCAAGGGTTTGGGGTGTTAAGCTCCTGCAGGTGTGTTAAGCAACTGTAGGGCTGTTCATCTGTGGAATGCTCCTTAATATTCGCTTATCGAAGGGAGGCTAATTGCACCAGGGCTTTGAGTAAAGGTGAGGAGTGAGAGAAAGTGGAGGGGTCCGTGCAAATTGTTTCCTCATCTGCACCATTGAACGCTATGCAGCCAAACCTCACCCTGCACCCTCCCTTTTGCATCGACATGGCGACGATAGCCGTGGACACGGAGGTCGCTACCTCACCCCCCTCACCACCACTAAGCCCACCTGAGCCTTGCATATCCAAGAGTAAAGTTCTAACAGTGAAGCAGAGGCTGCTGGATCCACCTACTCCAGATACTGACCCTGATGGCTGCAAAGCAGGGGCTCATAGCTCTAACATGATAACGGGGAATGCTTACAACTTAATCAGGGAAATAAATCACTTCCTGGGAGGCGGACCGATTGTTAAAGGAAACATTACAAGCGACCTCACCAGAGATGGTAGCCTGGACTGGAATGGCATGGCAAGTTGAAAAGTCATGCAACATCTACTCCCGGCGTAGACAAAGCTAGTTTGGTCCACCCAGTAGCCACTTCTTGGGGGAAAGTGCCCCCTTGCCTCAGGATTTACTGAGCTCTGGGTTGTCCTCCCTGTCCAAGGTTTCCTAGTGGGCCTGTGAACCTGTTGCCCTGATATCAATCGATGTATCTGTTCCCTGTTCTAACCCCACTTCCACGTTTCAGTACCTGAGAACCCTTTTCGGGATTCCCGAGAACAAGCCCCATGCAAAGTGCTTCTATGATACTGTCTCGGTCATATCTGAGACCCTTGAGTTACCTATCAGTCTACCGACATCTTTGCAAAACTCTGACCACCCTGAAATGGATGTATGCATCATGTCTGCTGGTAAAGTGCCTTTGCTGGGCATTAACCACCCCTGCTTAAATCCCCCAGGAAAATGTCTTATCCCCGCCACAGCCTCCAATTTAGCTGAACCAGCCCAGGGTTGCAAATGCGTCTTGGTCCTTGACGAATTAGCGGTTCTGAAGAGCTCCTTTTATTGATTCTTGAAAACGGCAGAGGCACAAGAAGTGACATTACAGGGGAGTATTACTGTTCCAAGGATGCAATTACTAGGGGGTTGGACATGACTCAGCCTGAACTACAGGGCCCCATTATGTATACAAAAACAACTGCTGTTTTGGGGCCACGAGGGATAACCGATGCTGGCACCAATTTCACAATCACCAACCCACAGACCAAACGCCCTGAAATATACTCCGGGGGCGGGGGGGACTTGTGAGGAGCTGGTAAAAGGGGGTCACCATAACCGAGGGAGGGGGTCTAGAGAAGGTGGCGTTGGTGCGACCCCAGAATTAGTCACTTGCAGCAAACCAAACACATGGGCTCCAAAAATGCAAAATGGACAAGCTCTAGATAGGGAGCATGGCCATAACAGGGGGCCCGAAGAATAGGAGTGGTATATATGCACGGGGTCCCTAAACGTATCAGCAACCAGTTCAAATCCGGGGACTCCCTTATAAATAAGTGTACTCACTGGTTGAGAACAGTCTGTCGATGCCGCTCCCTAATAAGAGAGGAACTTATAAGCTACAAAAGATTATGTCATAATGAGAGTAACACACACAAGTCTATTTGCTTGGATTTAAGGGACCCGAGAGTGGCCACTAATTTATTGGGTATCACCTTGCGGCGTTGCCTAAAGTAAAGTAACTCAATTGCAATTAGTGCTTCCCCTCCATCGGTGCTTTTGTCGGGCCATGGATCCAAGCCATCACTTCCCTTATTGCTCTCCGGAGCTAATGAGCTAATGCAGTTCCAATAGGAAAAAGACCTGCGGTGCACATTAATGTATGAGGGGGCAATCTGCAAAGCCAAACAAGTAGCGCATTAGCCCTATTGACAATGCAGACATTGGATATGGCCTACACATGTCTTAATGATAACCGCAGCCGTATGATTGGGGGGCCCAATTGGTGCTTAGTATTATTTTATTCTTTCAATTTTGAACAATATATTTGTATACTCTGATGGATTTATGGCTGAATAAAGTCGAAAGTGAACTGAAGAAGCCATTAATTCCAACACCTATGGGCTGCCTTTAATAGTGGGCATCCATGATTCACTTTATATGTAACTTTGTATCTCCAGCGTCTGGTGTCAGAACTTTGATTAAATATACATATACAACTATATCTAGTTTGGTATAGTGGCCTGTGAAGAAATGCAATTATAACTGCAAAAATCAATTCAATGTCATTTTATCATCAACTGCTTTCCTGTGACTCCTGTAGCTGCTGACGCCCTTTGTGTATTGTTAACTGGGGCTGGGAATTCTACCCACAACAGATCTAGGGGCACAGCCTTGTATGCATGCATTCCAGGAGGACAGGATGTACCCTTATGGGGTAGGGTGGGAGATGGGTACTTCAAGGGGGCCTCTGCAACACAAAGGGAAAGTCACAGCATAGGGCAATTACTGGAGTCTTTTCGAACTCATACAACCAGGAGGGAAGAAATATAGTGTAGATTAGGAAAGGATCTGAACATGGGAAAACTTGACCCATCATCTCAAAAATGCATAGGTCACACATCGTTCCACTGACACCCTCCTAACTACCTGCAGACAAGCAACTCTGGGAGCTGACCCTAGTAGGCAAACGCCCTGTTACAGCAGCAAGGAATGGCACCTTACGGAAGGCTTAGAATGGACCAATCTGCACTGGCACAATGACTATATAACAGGGTGAGACCCCTACACCCTTTAATTGAATCATCTTTGAATCATTTTGGAAGAAAGAGCTTGAAGAGAATTCTGTGGAACCTTGCTGGGGAAAGACTGCCTAAAGACATCAGCAATTGTGGTGAAGATAAGGATTCCCTTACAAGGGTAAGTTGGTAGGATTTTGAATAGTGTATCAACATTTATTTTATTTTGGTGTTTACCGTACTATTGTTGTTTGGATTCTTCAATGCAGACCACACTCTCTTGAAGAGCATAGCCTGCCCTCTGCCCATGCTATCTTAAGAGGTGAAGGGGTAAATCAATCACGCTGTGCCTGCAGTTCCACCATTATGATAGAGTTAACTGCTGGTTTGGTCTAGTGTGGGGCTGCAAACGAGTTTAGATTCCACTACTCATTTAAGTACTTCTGCAGAGCAGTAGTCATTTAATTACACACTTGAACACCACACTCATGGATTCCAGATGTAGGGGCATTTCTTTGTATCTGTACATGTTGTGGGATGTATTGACCCACTCCGCTATCTTATGCAGCATCATTCTGATAGTATGGTGCAAGAAACAGCAACAATGGCGGCAACACTCCTGTGTGCGCCAAAAACCTCCAAAACCGTGTGTTTAAATGCACAAAGAGATGGATGCACAACCTGCCCCCCATGGTGCATGCGTGGTGGGATAGAGCACAAACTGCAGAACATGTGTCAGTGGGCTCCATGACCAGCAAACAGAGTGCAGAGGGAGAAACAGCACTTTGCAAGTGAAAATCCAAAATGCGCCTATAAATGACATTTGCTTTGTTGCTAAAAACTCCAAAATGCCTATGCACAACACTTCTCAACATTCAAAATCTTGCTTGGCGCTAAAATTCATGTAATCTAATGAAACATGGCGGATATATAAAGTCCTAAAGTGTAAAGAGCAAAACATTTCCTCAGACAAACTTGACTGTCTGTAAGCTGACAGCTCCTGTCAAAATCTGTGTGCAGTACACCGGGCTACCTGTGGATGACAGCTGTCAGATGAGCTCCTGATGAAACTTCAAAGTATCTAAACTAAAAGCCTGCCGTATTAGCAAACATAGAAGGATTGTTGCTACAAGGAATAAAGATCTCAGTTGTGTTTCTGATCCCACAGAGTTAAAGCCAAGAAAGTAATGTATTTATGTTTGAGGCAATAAGTTTGGTTTCAGATGGACTTTAAGAAATTAAGTATAAATTAGCCTGGCTGAGCTGCAAGAGTGGAAAAACAGGTTTCTCCCAAAGGGAGGGAAATTCTCTCAGCAGAAACCCACTCATAGATGATAATTGTGGGTTAGGCCAGACTCTTGTATACAGAAAGAGAATGAACAATGTCAGATCCTTCAGCCCAGGAAACGGAGGTGTGAAAGGGTCATAAACAGCTCCTGGAAGAAAATCCCAAAGGAGGGGTCTGTTGCTGGACTCCAGAGACAGACAAAAGGCTGACCACTTGCTGTTAAGAATGAACAATGAATACTTTTTAGAGACTCATAACTTGTGATTCAAAGTGGTGAAAAATATATAAAGGATAGATCTGTTAGTCTAATTTTTGGCTGTACGTTTCAAGAGGCGATAGAACAGTGTAACATATTCTGGACAGCAATGGCAATATATGTGGTTTTATGTGAACTGTATTAATGCTATAATTTACACATACATCAATATGGTAAATGCACACATTTGTGGTAATTTGCAGAAAATTTGGAAAATGTGTTCATGGCAAAAAGGACAAAATTCTCTAGAAAGGTGAAACAAGATCCCACAGTTGCAGGATTTTGATGAGCAGATGCTACATAAAATATGGAATCTTTGTGTGTGATTTGGGTAGAGGTGACCAATGTACAAATATGTATTTAGGATAAAATCTGATTTTGGTACTAGTGGCTAAGGGGAGGTTTCTAAGGACTGTAAAGCTAAACCATGAATGTAACATCATCCGGCCTTGATCCAATCACTGAAATGCAAGGCGGAGATGAGGTCTTGATCCAATCCCAACTCAAAGGGGCGAGCTTAGTAAAGCCGGCCCATACACCCATTTTGTGATGTCATTTGAAAGAATAAATAGAGACAGCTGACAACACATAGGGACTCACTGATTCACTCACTTTCCTGACTGCGGAAAAGCACTATGATCCAGCATTCTACATCCAGCCTTTAACATCCTTCTAGCTCCAGATGTCAAGCCTCTTGCCAAGCAGGAGAGAACTATTGACTTTCATCAAGGCCTAATCCTCAAACTTATTCTTGCAACCCAGTGAAGCGCTGTGGTGTGGGAAGGCCTTCTGAACTAGTATTCTGAAAATCTCTGGCTTGCTTCCACAAGGCGTGCCTGAGGAACTCGCTATCCAGCTGATTTGAAAAATCCACAAACAAGAAGGGCAGATCCTAGCTGATCCAGTCAGGGCCTGATGTGCTGTCCTTCATTGACAGACACAATCTGTGACAAGAACTGACGGTCCAATTTAATAACTTATGCTCTAAGTATTAATAGGAAGAACAGTGACCTATAATATCTGCATTGTATGATCCCAATCTCAAACCCATCCCATCTTCAATTCAGAACTCCAGTGCTGTTAGAATCTTTGTGCTGACTTTTCTCCCATCTGTGTTACCAAACCCTAACTTCTTATTGATCTGATTAAGAAAAGTAATTCCCAAACCAAACGGAAAATAGAGTATCACACATGAATTGTTATGAGCGGCTGTGAATGACTGATTCCTGTGTGGCATTCTCTTTTCTGTAGTCCTTGATATAGTATAAGAAAACCTATCTGTCATTTCTAAATCCGAATTTCTGTTCGCGCCTATTTTGCAAAAATGCCTCTAAAAACCTCTATAACTCCCTCAGTTATTCTGATAGAAGCGAAATTTCAACTCCTACTTGTACCTAACACCCTTAGCTATCCATAGAACCCCAGACTGCTGTGTGAAACAGTGTGATTGGCCAGTTATAGTGAAAATTGCATAAGGAAAAGTTTCCGCGATTTGACATTCTGAGAAGTTTTACACATGTGAAGTAACTTTAAATTATTTCCCACTTGGATTTTGAGATTTCAAATGTTTTCTTCTGACTAAATCATTGCTTGTGATTGTTTGCATCTGTTCAAAGTGGCTCCCATAGGATTTATAACAATTTAAGTATTTTTGACCACATTTCGTGTTTTTGCTCAGACAATTCCAAAGACAATTTCAAAGCCATACTGACAGTTGAAAAGTCAATTCCGTTTTTCTCTTGTGTTTGAAGGGGGAAGGTGGGAGTGACATTCTGTTTGATTTGTGTTATTCCTGACTTGGTTGTGTGCCAGATTGAAATCACTTACAGCTTGGGGGCTCGGTGCCGGGATCCTGAATTTGACATACTGCTCGTGACAGTCTAACACAGCGTGCTTGCAGACGGGGGACATATACCTTGTTTGGTGACCATACTGTGCTACACTGTACAAGCATCCCTCAAAATAAATACTCAAAGGAATTGGGACTGTTTGCAAAAGTAAAATAGCCGTGAGATAAGTCAGAAGGAAATTCATATTTCCGGAATGGCAACCCGGGTGGAAATTAATATTGCTAGGGAACACCTGCCTGCACAAATTGTTTGTCAGGGGTGAATGGCCAGAGCAAGACGAACAGGTATAGCTGCAGGAAATAAAACAGCAAATCACTGAAATCAACCTTGATAACTGGTAGGACAAGGGTCCATTACATCAAGCACTTAGCAAATTGTATGTGGCCCCTAAAATAAAAGAGGAGCAGTGCAAAATTGCCAAAATAGCCGCCTACCTGTACCTAGGAGTCATACAGGAAAAGCATGCAGACTATATAGATGCGACAAAGAGGCAAGGGGAAGCACTGCAGAAAATCCACAGCAATCTGGATTCTGCAGAGCAAAGGACCCAGGATAGCAAAGAATCTGAAACAGAGGCTAGGCATTATGTCACCAAACTCCAAGAGGATCTGGCTCTCTTACTGCAAAAGAATACAGAGCAAGATGCCCAGGTACAGACACTGCAAAAAGAGTGTCAGGAAAGGCTTGACTCTTTAAAACACAGCCAACAAAAGCTGGCACAACAATGAACTTTTAATAGAGTCTGTGCAGAACAGATGGTTGTCTTACAAGACCAGACAGACCAATTAAAAGAGGAAAATAATAAATTAATTATTAAAGACCTACAATCCCAAGCAGAGTTTGATGAGGAGTGCCAGAAAGCTAGTGCATTTAAAAAGCAGAGGGATAACCTGGCTGAGCAGAGGGGTACTCTAAGTCAAGAGAGGGACGCCTTAGGCCAGGAAGTCAGACAAATAAAAACAAAGTTAGAGGAAAGAAAGTTGGCCCTTCAGGAATTTTGTGAAATCAAAACTGATTATGAAAAGCTGTTAGACCAGGCAGGTGGAGGATGCTCTGGCAAAGAACAATCAGACCAATAAGGACCAAACTCAGGAGGTAAGTCTCCTGCAGCAAAAATTGGCCCAATATTCCCAAACCAGGCAGGAAGCACAGAGAGACAATGAGGCTATGTGAAAAGAATGACAGGCTACACAAACAGATATCCATGCAAGAACAAATCATAGAGGAGCAAAAGGGTCAGATTTTAGCATGTCACCAGGGAATAAGGGTTGAAAGAAATAAGGTAAGATGGGAAAGAGAAACTCCTGAGCATAACCTCAGGACCCCTTGCATCCGGGACTTTAATCCCTTTGGTTCCATGGACTCTGCCACCCTCATGTCCACTGGCTCATATGAACCAAGGGCCATGGGGATGGTAGACTTCAACACAATGGGAGATATGGAAGTGACAGATCAGCGCCTCCCAGAAATGGATGGGCGGGCATCTATGTACAGGTTCCCAAATATTAGGGCCAGCCTCTCTGATCACAGAGACTCCAGTGAGGGGAGAATCAGAGAACTGGATCTTCAAAAATATCACCTACCAAGAGATCAGTCAGTCAAATTTGATGGGGAATTCCATGAAAATAGGCCCACAAAGAGCATCTTAAAAACCTCTTCCCAGCTAGGGCAGTGGGGGGGAGGGGGTACTCAGCCAATCCTGGGAGCAAGGGAGAGTCAGAAGACTCTTCTGAGTGCCACTGGTCTCAAGAGACTAGGCCCCCACATTCTGCAAGCCATTCCCAAGCCCGCAGAATCAGGGAGAGCCTAGAGGATCAGACAGCCACCTCATGTAGCAGTGCCTCTGAGTCAGAGGATGAGTGAACAAGGGTGACCAAAACTAAAAAGGCCAACAAAATTAAGATGGCCCTACTGAAAGATCCCCTGAAGCAAATCAAGGCTATTAGGAGCGTCATAATGCCCTACCATAAAAATGCCAAATATTCAGTTTGGGAGCACCTCGAATTGTACGAGCAAATGATGGTGACTTTCCACCTGAAGGATAGCCAAAGCTGCATTCAGTATGTCAAGTGGACATTTTCCCCTGAATACTCCAGCTTCTTTGCGGGGCTGGAGGATCAGAACCACTCAAGATGGTACATCTATAGGGCGGCCATCCTAAAGCATTTCTAAATACATAGAAACCCTCAAGAGGCCCGCAAGGCGGCCTACAATCTGCAATGTGGGGAAGACCAGGCCCCACAAGAATTTGTACAGACCACCAGGAGGGTACACACAGACAGTAGGGAATTCATCAATCCCTTCTTTCATGCACTCCCTAAATACATTATGACCCAGCTGGTGAGGGATTTTCGTGAGAAAGATTACTAGACTGGGTCATTGAACAAGCAACTCGCGTTTACGAAGTGCAGAAACCAGTAGAAAATAAAAGTGCCAATAAAAACCCAAAACCAACCAACACCCTGCTGCTGCTAAGGTGGCGGAGGTGAAGGTTGCCCCCATTTTAGATGGGGGGCCTAAAAACAGTCCTGCACAAAATCCTACTACTCAAAGACCCAGAAGTTCCTCGGGCCAATCCCAAACAGGGAGTCAGGGAGGTAATCCCACAAATGGGACCCCTAACTCCCCTGACTATATCAGCCCCTGTTACAAGGGCAGCAGACCCATCTTGGGCTATGTGTGGACTCCCCCAGCCCAAGGGGGGGCAACCAGGTGGCAGACAACCCAGGAAACTTCCCTCCTAACTTTCCCCAGGAGGGCAGTAATCCCCCAAATGCCGGGTTGACTTTCTTTACCGGTACCCACCAAACATCAACCCCCAAAACAACCCTTCTTTCTTTTCCCACTTTGCTGAGCCCAGACAGCCCAACCTGGGAGAGGGGAGGCCAAGGGTGGAGGGGTACAAAAATGATCCCAATCCAGGGTATTATGGGAGAAGGGACAGTTACCCTTCCCGAGATCAACCTAGGGCAGACCAGAGAACCCCGTACTAGCCAGAGCAGGTGTCCCAACTGGAGCGCCAGGTCCAGAACTTGGCACAGGATCTTTGTCACATGTTGAGGGCTCAGCAGAACCCTCAGATGAACATGGTGACTCAGAACCCCTCAAATCAAGGGTCTGGTACTCCAGAGCATTGAAGGAGAGAGAATCCCGACAACCCACCGGTTCCCTGGGAGGAGGCACAGGGGGAAGGGGGGTGTAAAGCCTTAGAGGAAGCTTCCTTCCCCAATGATGAAAAGCCCCTGGAAACCCAGGAACCGGAACCAGAATCTCATGCCCCATGAAGTCTGCAACCTAAGGAACAGAGGGAGGGTAGGAGAAATAAAGAGCATAAAAAGACCCATTGTGTGGAGGAGGTTTGAATCTTCTAATTTGAAGGAGAGGGATACTCAGAGGATTCTGGGAAAAACATCTTCTCCTTCAGGGATGGGGGAACTCCTCCCAAAGAAAAATGGGTCCCAAGAGATCCTGATCAAGACTGGGTAGATGTGGGGACCGAGTTAAAAAGGCCTATCATTGAACCCCAAAATAACCAGCAAGAAAATCACCTTGTTCAAACCAATCCTGGTGACTGCCTCCAAAAAGTGGGGGCAGCCCAGAATCAGAGCCAGGGGAGCCCAAACCCCCCACCCCCTCATATCCAACTGTCCTGTTTTTTTGCAGATCCCCAAGCTCCCACACAGGATCATGCCCAAACCTATTCTGGGGATTGCCTCCAAAAAGGGGGGGATGGCCCAGAACCAGAGAAAGAAGAGTCCCTAACTCCCCAGAGCCCTTCTGGGGACTGTCTCCAAAAAGGGGGGGGCAACCCTGAATCAGAAAGGGAGGAGCCTGAGACTCCTCAAATCACTGAGTATGAAACTGTGAGCTCAAATTCCCAAACCATCCAACTCCATTCTGGGGACCGCCTCCTAGAAAGGGGGAGCAACCCAGAATCAGCACAAGTGGAATCTCAAACCTCACCAACCACTTCTGTTGACTGCCTCCAGAAAGGGAGAGGGGCAGCCCAGAAACAGAATAAGGGGAGCCTGAGACTCTCCAAATAGTGGTGTGTCAGAATTCTGTGCCAGATTCTTCAACTCCAGCACCATCTCTTGACCCAACTATCCTAGTGCCAGAGTCAGAAATGAGCAAATTGACCATCAAGGGAGGTAGATTCTATGCCTCCATCCAATTGCAAGGGCAATGTGCAATGCCAGCACTGGTGGACACTGGATCCCAAGCAACTTTGCTGTCAAAGAGGATTGTTGAGCAGCTAAATTCAGGAAGGGGGAGGGATACCAAAACCCTCTCACCCCTCTCCCTGGACAGCTCCAGAACTTTGACGGGAAGGAAATTCCTGTTGAAGGGTCTGCAGAGCTGGAAATTAAAATTGGGCAACACAAAATTAAGCACACGGTCCTAGTTGTGGTGTCAGAGGGAACCCCCTGTCTATTAGGGAATGACATCCTCCGCAGGCTGTCTCCCCTCATAGATTGCATAAACAAGGTCCTCTGGACCCATACTCACAGTCAATTAAATTAAAACAAATCGTCAAACATGTTAGTTTAAATGCCACATGCCACATGATCGAACAAAAACTGGACCAAATCAGGTTCTACTTTCAAAACAATGACACACCCAATGTCACCGTTAGTTATAGCTGTGGGACGACCAAACGGTGATGAATACTCCTCTCCATTTCTGCAAATCAGCCTCTCTTCCAGTCTCAAGTGGCATTCCACCCTGGAGGGAGATACATTGGAATTTTATACTAATGTACAATCCGAAAATCCCAAGTCCATAGCCAAAATTGATATCAAACCAGCACAAAACGTAGCTGGTATTCTGAAAAAGGGTGAACAGCTCTTCCTCCCGATTCAGTTAAATGACAGGAAGGAGTCTGTCCTCGCCCGAGTTGACTTGAATAGCGAATAAAGCTTCATCAGCGAAGCATTATTAAAAAAACTCCCAAAAGACCAGACCCTACCCGCCGTAGAGTCAGTACAGCAATGGGTACGGGACCTGGAAGCGCCCCGCTCCAAACATCCTCTGCTTAGCAGTTGTATGATCAAAATTTCTAGGGATGACAAAAGCATAATACATACTTTTTGGGTTGTGTGAGGTGTTCCTTACGCCTTTTATAGGAGCCATGAACTCCTCAACCAACTTGAGATTAACTTGGACCCTAGTTATTGCCAAGCCCGGTCCCAACTGGAGAGTAAATCTCAAGGTCCTGGCAATCCTAAAGGAAGACTTCCGGTCAGCACTAGTGCTACGGTAGGAAATGGAATTTCAGAAATGGAGGAGAGGTGACCGTCCCAGGCCTCACCTACAGAATCTGTATCCACAAGGACAGTTTGACAGAAGGGGAAGACAAGTGGGTCCACATAAACCAGCTGAAGAATTGCCATCCCAGGCATACTTTGTGGCAAATAGAGGAGCCGACTGGAAACCCAGAGAAGGAATATCCAGAGACATAAAAGAATTACTAAATGTTCACCGTGTATGTGCGAGAAGAGTGTTAAGACCATTAGTGAACATAGATGGGGAATATTGCCAATTGTAACCAATACAAGTGTCATTCCCACTGCTGACATCCCCCAAAGATGTGTGGACACAGTAGTGGGAAAATCTCCATAACCATGCTATGTTCTATTTTCTAGCATTGGACTATGAATCATCCCAAGAATAACCAAGGAGGGCCACTCGGGGACCAGGAGGAAAGACCCAAGGAGCCCGGAGTGTCGGTCCATAGCCCCAACCAGAACCAGCAAGGAGAGCAGGTCGCCTCCATCACTGACGGGAGAAGCAGCTGAATTTCGCCATATAGACAGAAAAGAACATCCCAATCTCCCGACTTCCCCTTGATGGAAGATCAAAACCCAGTTGGGTGGGGGATCTGTGGGATGTATTGACCCACTCCGCTATCTTATGCAGCATCACTCTGATAGTATGGTGCAAGAAACAGCAACAAAAGCATGAACAATTTTTTGAGACTCATAACTTGTGATTCAAAGTGGTGAGAAATATATAAATGACAGATCAGTTAGTCTCATTTTTGGCTGTACGCTTCAAGAGGCGATAGAACTGTGTAACATATTCTGGACAGGAATGGCAATATATGTGGTTTTATGTGAACTGTGTTAATGCTATAATTGTAAAAATTTACACACACATCACTATGGTAAACACACACATTTGTGGTAATTTGCAGAACATTTGGAAAATGTGTTCATGGCGAAAAGGACACAATTCTCTAGAAATGTGAAACAAGAGCCCACAGTTGCAGGATTTTGATGAGCAGATGCTACATACAATATGGAATCTTTGTGTGTGATTTGTGTAGAGGTGTCCAAGTAGAAATATGTATTTAGGATAAAATCTGATTGTGGTACTAGTGGCTAAGGGGAGGTTTCTAAGGACTGTAAAGCTAAACCATAAATGTGACATTACCCGGCCTTGATCCAATCACTCAAATGCAAGGCGGAGATGAGGTCTTGATCCAATCCCAACTCAAAGGGGCGAGCTTAGTTAAGCCGGCCCATACACCCATTTTGTGATGTCATTTGAAAGGATAAATAGAGACAGTTGACAATACATAGGGACTCATGGATTCACTCACTTTCCTGATTCCGGCAAAGCACTCTGATCCAGCATTCTACATCCAGCCTTTAACATCCTTCCAGATCCAGATGCCAAGTAGGAGAGAACTATTGACTTTCATCAAGACCTAATCCTCAAACTTATTCTCGCAATCTAGTGAAGCGCTGTGGTGTGGGAAGTCCTTCCAAACTAGTATCCTGAAAATCTCTGGTTTGCTACCACAAGGCTTGCCTGAGGAACTCGCTATCCAGCTGATTTGAACTATCCACAAACAAGAAGGGCAGATCCTGTGCAAATCCAGTGACCGGCCTAGCTGATCCAGTCCCAGGCCTGATGTGCTGTCCTTCCTTGACCGACCCAATCTGTGACAAGAACCGACGGTCCAATTTAATAACTTATGCTGTAAGTATTAATAGGAAGTACAGTGACCCATAATATCTGCATTGTATGATCCCTATCTCAAACACATCCCATCTTTAATTCAGAACTCCAGTATTGTTAGAATCTTTGTGCTGACTTTTTTCTCATCTGTGTTACTAAAACCTAACTTCTTATTGATCTGATTAAGAAAAGTAATTCCCAAACCAAACGGAAAATAGAGTATCACACATGAATTGTTATGAGCGGCCATCAATGACTGATTCCATTGTGTGGCATTCTCTTATCTGTAGTCCATGATATAGTATAAGAAAACCTATCTGACATTTCTAAATCCGAATTTTTGTTTTCCATTCTCCCGCCTATTTTGCAAAAACGCCTCTTACTACAACCTCTATAAATCCCTCAGTTTTTAGGATAGAAGTGAAATTTCAACTCCTACTTGTACCTAACATCCTTTGCTACCAGGAAAACCCAGTGTGATTGGCCCATTATAGCGTAAATCACATAAGGACAAGTTTGCTGCAATTTGACATTATGAGAAATTTTACACGTGTGAAGTAGCTTTAAATTATTTCCCACTTGGACTTTGATATTTCAAATGTTTTCTTCTGACTAAATCATTGCTTTTGATTGTTTGCATCTGTTCAAAATTCCGTTTTTCTCTTGTGTTTGAAGGGGGAAGGTGGGAGTGACATTTTGTTTGATTTGTGTTATTTCTGGTACCTGCTCTTTCCTCACATCTATTTAAATTGCCTGTTGGTGGGTTGAGGGGTGTTGCAGGGGGAACCCCTAACCATATTGCTATCTGTTCCAAACCAACCAAAAATGATTCTCTTCTGGGCTGCATTTGTTTTTGTGCTCATTACTTGATTCCTAGTGTATTAAAGGTATTATTCACTGTTTTGTCACCCCATTGGTGACTGTGGTTACCTATTAAAATATATTGTGATTAAACTCTATATACATAAATAAATATTTATCTTTGCAAACTAGCCTGATTCCTGGTTCAGTGTGACCGGGGGGGGGGGTCTCAAGAGAAGTTTGTGATATGAGTGGTATATTGTTCAGAATATTGAAACTATAGATAAAATAAATAAGGGTTTCATTTGCGCACTACATGCTGGGTTTGACTTGGGTGTGGGCCAGATTGAAATCACTTACAATGTCACTTCTCCTTGTGAAAAACCCCCTGGTGAAAAGTCTATGAGAGGTCTCATGTGGAGCACCACTTTGCTTTGCCATCGTCGTCAACATCTTGTATTCGTCTGGAATAAGAATGCCATTAACCCATTAGAATACATTTAGGACTTGCAAGTCAAGGCATAAACAAATTCAGCATCCACCCTTGGGTGATCACTACGGATGAGGACCATGCACTTGATTTAGTGGGTTCTATGATCCTCCATCACACCATCACACCGCTTGCTTAATTCCACTCTGAACTTCTTCTTGTTCATCATGAGAAATTGCCTCATACTCTTTTTTTAATTATTGTTTTTAGCTGAATAAATCAATTTTTACAATTTCATTTGTCACATATAAAAAAATACACACAAAATTAATTACATTCTCATAACAACATATTTAAGAGCCAAAATGGTCTTAACTCAGATAATAATTAAAAATAAAAACATGATAATATTTAAGAAACACAGGCAAAAAAAAAAGAAAATGAAAAAAAGAACGGTTCAGAAAACAACATCTAATTAAAACCCAAAAAACAAAAAAATGACAGCTAAAATTAAATCTGATTAGTAGAGACCATTTGCAATAAAATATTAACAAAATTGCCTCATTCTCACAAACAACATGCATGTTGCCATGCAGTTTTATCTCGTGGCTTAATCTCTTCAATTTACCTATGCAGTTACTGAACCCTTTGGGATACTTCTCCAATATGGCATCATATTTCTTCACCTGCTTGCCCACTGTCTGCACTTGCTCTTTCTGTCACAGCTTGAGATCTATAAGTAATCGGCACTGATGACACCAGCATAGACAACTATTGCATTTGTCAGCTATATAAATATTTTCTATGGTCTGCCAGTGGTTAAATTGAAGGCCTTCATCCACCTTGCACAGAATGTGGATGGGCACTCCACAATAGGCACTAAGGTCAACATCAGTTCTTAATCTTTCTTCATCTTGTCCCCACAGTTAGTTTCAAAGGCGTGCAATGAGAACAAAGCATAAAGAAACACAGATTCTCCAACTTCCTGTAGCAGCTCTTAAATTCGTATTTAGGCCAAAGGTACGTTATTGATTGGTCGAGTAGCACGGCTTCTAGAATTTGCACCACAACATTTGAAAATTATTACACCTCATCATGGGTGTTGCTAGGTCTGGAAATGATCCGGGGCTACACTAATATCAGGATTGTCAGGACTCGGGCTAGCTAGCCTTTGGGTTGGAGACCCTGGGATTCTATCCAGGGCTACAACCAAAAGACCCGGGGCTATAGACCCTTAAGCCCCCGCCCCTAGCAACACCTCTGCACCTCATGCTCACTCTGCAAATGCTTCACCCTATTGATGGCATTCCCAACTTGTGGGGACATATTTGTGTAAAAAGGACACTTCTATTGCACATGCTGCACTATGACCTGGAAGCAGGCCATTCTTTATCACTGGCTAAATCATTATAATCAACCCAAAGCAGAAAAAGGCACCCTTCCCTTCAAACAACCGTTTGTATTTTCATTGACAAACTTTGCTCCTTTGCTAATTAAATCAGGTTCCCTAGTACTTTTCAATGCCTCCTAATCGATTTGATTCTTCGCTTGCAATAGCTGTTATTGGCTGAGGCTGTACATTCTTGGCTCCAGGACATCCCACACTTTGTGCACATGCTACTTCCTGACAGCCCTACCCTACCACCCTACCTTAGGCAGGTCCCCCTAATACATGGATGAATAAAGCATGCCTGTTTCTATCATTCAGAGGTGCACAACTTGCTTTGCTGGAGGGCCAGCTGTGATCTTAAAGCCTTCAGTGGTGGACCGGACTGAGGATACAGCAGGCTTTTTGCACCAGAAAAATGTCAAAATAAAGTGAGAGAAAAGACACATTTTGAAATGTACTTATGAACTATATTGCTCTATTTCTTTTTTTTCAGGGAAAATCCTGTAATATTTTATAAGAACATAATGAAAGCAAACTAATATTTGTTAAAGGAAAGTACTTAAAGCCTGTGGTTAACAAAAGGTTGCTGACAAAATAATCACCAAGCTTGAGGTGTACTCTTCGCCTAACTGTGATTGTGTGTTATTTTGGAGGCTTCAATGACAATGCAGTTTCACTTATCCAATACTAAGTTCCATGCAAACTATGTGTCATGCTGCATCATACCTACAATACCACAATTAAAATACAGTTATCTATAGAAAACACTTTCAAATGTTTATAAATGCCAATTTAAAGAAGTCAAGTTGGCACCCACTTGCCATTCACTTTTGTCTAAAATTCAAGAACTAAGTGCAAATTAAGCAATCATCAATAGTGGAATAGTGGAATAGATCACTATATAAAAACAAAATAAAAGACAATATAAAAACTCACAATCCACAATAATACACATATGTATGTATACACAAATCGTCAATAGTGAACTAGATCTCAATATCTCAAAGACAAATAATTTACAATCACTTCAATGTGCCAGTTTGCGGACAATTTTATTAACATAGGGTATGTTTCTTAGTAGAATTGTCCACAAATTGACACATTGAAGTGATTGTAAACTATTTGTCTTTGAGATATTGAGATCTATTCCACTATTGACGATTTGTGTACACATATGTGTATTATTGTGCATTCTGAGTTTTTTTTATATTGTCTTTTACATTGTTTTATGTGAATTTTAGTGTTTGATATGCGTGATTTATAATACAATTTGAGATATATTTTTAAATACACAAGTATTGGGTTAAGACCCATGTTTGCAACTTTTGGCTGAAGCACTTTAGTACCCTTCCTTTTGTATATATTATCTTGAATACCCACAAAGTAGGAGGGCTGTGAATCCCCCATGTGGGAATAGCAGTTGTGAGACGAGTGCAATTAAGCAGTGCTTGCAATGTTTTTGTTTCACTTGCTTTTGTGATTTTGTTCTCGTAGATGTGTAAAAATAAACGAGAATGAAGGTGTTGTCCTTTTATTTATGTGTTGCTGCATTTGCCCACTAACGTTCAGATAGGAAATTACCACAAAAGGGCCGCACCTTCTTCTGGAATGCCTCTGACCTGGAGGGCCATAAATCATGACGTCAAGGGCCACATCTGGAGGAATACACCCTCCACTTTATATCATTTTTGCTCCTCATTTCATCATGAATAACCACCTGAAGGGTTGCAGCATCACTCTGATACTGAAGTCCTGGATTTTCCTCAACAACTAGTAAGTGTTGGCCGATGGGGGCATGGGCAATTTCTTTTTTGGCCTGTGGCTGTATGCGCTGTGTCAGAGGAGTTTGGGTTTTGTGGGATACAGCAGGGAGGATTCCTGGGAGAGAATGGAGTAGGGATTCTGGGCTTTCGCCCGAACAACTTGATGAAAGGCTGACAAATGCCTTGCGACCCCAATGGGCTCTGCCCTGATGGTCAAATGTTCAAGCAGGCCACTAAGCACAGCACCAGATCATGGTTTGAGGCATCTCTGGGCTTGCCAACCCACATACTAAAAACGGTAAAATAGGTACGTTTGATCCTCAATTTTAAGCAGCCCTTTCACCGATCAAAAGTACTAGCTTCCCATAACTCTTTACAAGTAGCTTATGGTAGTGAGTTGACTTTTCAAACTGCATCCTTTTCCCTTATCTGCCAATTTGCATATGCTTGTTTTGTTTTAAATCGGGTACAATATATCTGTTTGAGGCAGAGATAGACAGAGAAATAGGTAGAAAGTGGGTGAGGGAGAGAGATTGATAGTGGCAATGTGAGCTAGTGAAGTGGGACCTGCCTGCTACACCCCTCTTACCCCACCTGACCGATTCCCCTCTCATTAATTTCCCGCCCCTTAAACTACACACAAGTCTCCCTCAGATGGCCATCAGTAGTCATTAGCACATTAACTCTAATGAAGCCAGGATTAAGCTATTCTCCTTAACACTATCCCACTTATCCACAACAGCAGCCCACCAGACCCAAAGTGTTGAAACTTGTCAGATTTTGGGCTCTGACGTATGGATAGCATACTGCCAAGTCTCTGCCCCAAACCCAAAGAAAGCAGATTGGCACAGAAGATATGACCAGCACCCATCATTTATTTATTTATTTTATTTTATTGGGCATTTGTCAAGGCGCTTATACATCAAATGGTGTTTCAAAGTGCCCACGTGGCAAAGGGAAGGGAAAAAGGGGAAAACAGCAACACAATAGAATTTGCAAAAATATAGGAAAGAAAGCGGTCCTACTAGGCCTTGTGAACATTAGGATTGTGCAAGTGCAGAGAGAGAGAAGGGACGGGGCAAGGGGTAAGTGCTAGAGGATCCCTGGAGGAGAAAGGCAAGGGAGGTAATTGCAAGTGCAATTCAACAGGTAAGTGCAGGAGCCATTTGAAAAGACAACAGACAGAAAAGTGCCAGGCCATGACCACTGGTTACCAGCCAGTCCAATAAGTGCTGGTCTTTGAGACCGAGTGGTGCCCAAAGGCAAGTGCAGTGGGGGAGCAGTTGCTGCGGGCGATCGGACAGAAGACCAGGACTAAGAAGGACACATAATGGCACAGACCAGCAATCACAGCTGTTGTAGGGATTTGCACGGTGGGGAGGGAGGGAAGCAGGAGGAAACAAGGAAAGTCTTGAGGTGTTTGCGGAACTTGAGGAGATTCAACTCAAGATTAAGGTAAGGGGGGGGCTTTTACCTGAGAAGGGAGCCAGCTGAGGAGAGGGAACAGTCGCCTGCTCTTTGCATTGAAAAGCGCTTGACAAGCAGAGAGTTATAGCCGGAGGATCTGAGGGATCTGGAAGGAGGGTATTTGGTGAGAGCAAGTGGCAGATAGAATGGTCCGTGGCCCAAGAAAGCCTTATGGATGATGCAGAGGGATTTAAATTTGATCCTTGCAGCAACCGGGAGCCAGTGGATAGATTTTGGTGCTGGAGAGATACATTCTGTGGGATTAAGGCCAAGGATAAATCTTGCAGCCCTATTCTGGATTAGCTGGAGTGGGCGGATAGAAGAAGAAGGTAAATTAAGGAACAGGCTGTTGCAGTAATCCAGCCTGGAGATTGTAAAGACTAGAGGGGGGGTTCCTGTACTCATGCCCTCTCCATGGCAGAGTAGAAGCACAGAACACCCCAACCAAGGTTTCCTATTGTTGGTAACAATGGACGAGCAACCAAGGCTTAAACTCTGACAAGGTGATGCAAGCTAGTTCTTAAGTACAGTGTAGTCCCCAAACCCCCACAAAGGAATGTCCACACACTATGTTACATGATAACACAGTTCTTTATGGTGTCCAGACATTTGGTCGACCTAAAACTGGTCGAATGACATTTGGTCGACGCAATTTGGTCGAAAACCAAATGGTCGAATTTTTTTTTAATTATATATTTATTTTTCGGGTTTTCGGTTTTTACAAAAATGGGTTTTTAGAAAAAAAGGGGGTTGTGGGGCCAAAAAAAATAAAAAAAGGGGTGTAAATAATAATAAAAAAAAAAATTCGACCATTTGGTTTTCGACCAAATTGGTTCGACCATTTGTCTGGTCGGCCAATTTTTTTCGACCAAATGTCTGGTAACCGTTCTTTATATAAATAAGATTCAATATATATACACACTCAATAAAACACTTGCGCTTTGGCAATTCTAACATGGCAAATATATACAATGTCTATGTGGTACTACGGTTAACTCTTGACTCCTTTAAAATGCACCAACTGCTGACAGTTTCAATGACATACCAGTCCAATAGCAATGTGAATCAACATCAGACATAGGAAGGAAGACAAGTTAGGTTAAACAATGGCAGAATAGTTTGTCCTGCTACCATGAAACAGTTCTGTGTGTGGTACCCCCCACCTGCACAACCTGTAAATAAAGTGTATCAACAAGTCCAGTCCATATATGTTTAAAATAGTCTTGTTTCCTGCTAAAATGTTCTACTACCCGAATGTACCTGAGTTTAGCAGAGTTTCTTTGATGGCTCATCGACAGATCCCTCATGGGTGAACTCCCTTTAAAGCAGGAGCCACAGGGTGTTGAAATTACTCAAAGAAAATATGAACACTGTAGTCGAGAGAGCAGCTTCAACCTTTGCAGTGCTCGTGGACAATCAGTCGTTGACGTCCTGTGGAGATGAGCCATGTGGTGCACTTTGAAGGCAAGAGTTTGTTGCCACAAAGCAGATCGATGAAGAACGTAGGCCCGGCAGCGGGCGTCGGGTATCAGCGTTGGCGTTGATGGTTGGGACTCGACCACTACTGGCTTTCGAATCTTCGTTGGTCTGTGTCTTTGTGGACTTTGGGTGGCGGGAATCCCACTGTCGGATTCTCCTCGGTTCGTCGACGATCCCTCGACTTTCTCCGGTGGGATAAAGTGGTCGACAGTGAAGGCAAGGGAGTCCTTCGTTTCAAATGTCTTAGGAAAAAGTGGATTGTTGTGGCTCCGGTTGTCGAGTAGCACAGCGTCAAGCTGTTCCCGCTTCTGGGCAACACGACTCGATGGGCTTCCAGCAGTTACAGCAAACCTACGAACCCTGGTCGGCAACGATGGACTTCGATGTCTGGGTGCTTTACTTCAGGACTCCTCGGCAGTCTCTGTCTCTGGTCGACAGGACTGGCTTCTAAGGTGCCTTGCTGGAGATTAGCTTTCTGCACGATGTTCCCTCATAGCATGGGAAGATGCCTCCTAGCCAGGTCCTCTGCTGGATCAGTCCTTGACAGACACAACAGCTTTCCGATTTTGACGACGGCAAGCAGCAGCAAAACCTTCTTCTTCCAGCTGGGCTTCAAGGTTAGCATCAATTTTCGACTTCAGCTTCTGAACAATTCTGGTAAGTGAGAGGTCCCCAGATATACTGTTTTGTCTCTCATTCACACTGCTGAGCCAAGCTCAGTCAGCCAATCATTCAGAAAGGCATTAATGCAGGCAGACAGCCAATCAGGCTCACGGTGCGTTCAGGCCATTCTCTTCCATCCAGACACCCATAACAAGGAATGTGAATTGGGGCAAGCACCCAGTCTTTCAGCACACCACACTGAATTCATGTCAGTTTCGGGCAGGGCTGTCTCATTCTTTGTGTCACACACACAGATACCAGACACCCATAACATGAAGTGCATATTGGTCACACACTCCATTCACCCAGGTCCCACCCCAAGGGTGTACCCACAACATCTATCACTGGGAAGGTTCCAGCGAGTATGGGCTGGACTTCCCCACAATATCATATATGGTTCTTCCACCCAACAGCCAGTCAGGGGAAAGGACAGAGTCAGGGCTTCCCAGGAATTTGAGAAAACAAGGTAACAGGTAATAGAAACCAAGAGGCCATGGGCCATCTTATCTCCTATCAGGAATCCACTGATTCATGGACCGGGCCTGGGTATCCCAAAATGGAGGATGCTCAGAGCAGCTGTCAAATTCAGCATGGAGCTGCCACTGGCCCATACCCTGATCTTTGGGCCACACACAGGTGCCCAAAACATACACTATAGATACGGGGTTGTACCCCCACCGATGGTTGCCATAACGGTATACCAAGGGTCTTTTTTACCACATCCAGAAAGAGGAAGAGGTGTGCTGCCAGGAGTCCAGATGGACTCCTGTGCAGAAAACAACACAGAACACACATGATAAGGGAGTACAGAACAATGACATAGAGGCCCTGGGCCTCCAATGCATTTCCAGCATCACAGACAGAACCTGAGCTCTGGTAACATTGAGCTTCTGAGGAAAGTGAGGAAAGGGAGGATGCCTCTGAGGGGGTATAGCTGGAAATGGGCCTTCTTGGCAAGGTCCAAGATGTGAGGAATGAAAGAGAGAGAGGAGTCGAAGATAACTCCCAGTTTCTGATCTCAGAGGAAGGGGAGGAGGAAGGGGAGGAGGGAGAGCCCATCATGGGTGGCCAGAGTGAGGGGGGAAAGGAGGGAGCAGGGGTCCCAATAGCAAGAATCTCAGTCATGCTTCTGCTGAGACTATGGCCAATGAAGGAACATGAAGAATGGATAGTGGACAGGCAGTCAGGAATGACATAGTAGGTTAGTAGATATGCAGTGGGTAGTCTGAAGAAGAGTTTGGTGTTGTCTGCATAACACTGGAGTTGTGTTGAGAAGGTGGAGATAAGGTGATCAACAGAAGTGAGATAGATGTTAAAGAGCCAGGGTGAAAGGTTAGAGCCCTGGGGAACACCACAGTTGGAGATAGAAGTGGGTGAGGAGAAAGAACACAGGATAACCGGGGATTGTCGTTCAATGAGGAAGGAGGTCAGCCAGTCCAGTGCCCTCTCCGAGATACCACGGATATCATGAAGTCATTTTATGAGAATGGAGAGGTTAACCATGTCAAAAGCAGAGGAGAGATGGAGTAGAATAAGAACAGCAGGAGAGATGTGACTAATTATTCATGGGTGTTCAAGTGAGCAGTTTCTGTGGCTCTGGATGCCTGCAATGCAGCAACCTACAAGCTCAGTATGCTGGGTCAGTTGTGGGAAGACCATCTTCTCCAGAAATTTCCCAAGGGAGGGGGTGAGAAGGATGGGGTGGTAGTTAGCCAGACATGAGGGATCGGCCAAAGGCTTTTTCAGGAGGGGGCGCACATGAGAGTACTTGAGGGAAGAGAGGAAAGACCCAGTGGCAAGAGGGTGATTACTGAAGTCTGCAAGTGCAAGGGCAAGGGAGTCGATATTGTCCTTGACAGTTATGGAAAAACAGGGGGAGGCCTGTTTGGGAGAGACCTTCATAGAACAGACAACTCTAGTGACCTTGTCCAGTGAGGCGGGAGAAAAGGATGAAAGTGTGGATGAAGGAGGAGGAAGGGCCAAGGGTGGCAGGGTATGGGCATGGAGAAGAAGAGAGAAAACTCAGGATGTCCTGAGTTTTAGCTGTGAAGTGGGTGGCCAGTGCAGTGCAGAGGGTCTGGGGAGGAAGAGGCCAGGTAGAGACTGCAGATGGATTGGCTAGTTCCTTGCAGATTTTAAAGGGTTCAGCTATGTTGTTAAAAGCACCAGTGATGCGGGCCTGTATGTGAGCCCTCTTCCTGTAGCGAATGAAGAGACAATATTGCCTTTGGAGATGGTGACAGGCCAGTTTATCAGAGGATGAGCTTGAGGTCTGCCACTTCCGTTCAGCAGTTCTGCACTTGCGTTTCAGGGCTGCTAGATCAGAGTCATACCAGGTGTTAAGCTTGGAGGCAGGTTTCAGGTGGATCCTCATGACAGGAGCAAGAATGTCGAGAGTTTGAGTGATAGCGAGTGCTAGATTGTTGAGAGCAGAGTTAGTAGTTGAGTCAGAGGTTGGAGGAGGGTAGGGGATGAAGGTGGAAGTGAAACTGACACTCGTTTCATTGGACGGATGCCCACAAACAAGGCTGGCAGAGCTGGTGGATGTTCGGTCAGAGGGCTGATAGGTCCCAGGTGGGAGGAAAGAAGATTGTGGTCAGACCAGGATAGCAGGGTGGAGATTGGGGTAGAGAGCAAGAGATCAGAATGAATGTGGGCATCAAGAATGTCTCCAGCCGATGTGTCGGGCCAGAGAAGAGTATAGAGAGAGAGGTGCAGAGGTCACAGAAGAGAATAGAGGCCATGGCTGAGGAGTCTAAGTGGATGTTGAATGCAACCAAGAGAAGGAGATAGGAAGTGGAGTTAAGGGGAGAGGAGGAGACATGGCCCATTCTGAAAGAAAATAGGTGATAGGGTCCAGGGACCTGTAGAGAGTAACAATGGTTAAAGAGGAAGTGGGAGAGATGCCAAGCTTGCACAGCAGGCTTTCAAAGGAGGAGTAGGGCAGGGCATTAACAATAAAGGTTGACCATCTGCTTCTCTTAATGTCCCACTAATGACTCTCACTCCCTTTTCATTACAGATCTATGCACAATGAGGCCACCAAAAGTTAAAAAAAAGCTTGCACTATAAAAAACCACTTCCATTGCACATTACATAGGGCCTCATTACACGGTAGGCGGTGAGCCATGGCGCTGTTAGCGCCATGGCTAATGCCAGTAAAATACCGGCACCGCCTTGGCGGAAAGGGGATTTACCGCCCCATTCCAAGGTTGGAGGGGCGGTAAATCCCCTTTCCGCCATTGCCCTTCCCCATTCCCATTTCTGCCCCATAGGGCTCTATGGGAATGGGGAAGGCGCTAATTACGGCACCGCAATTTTGCGGTGCCGTAATTAGCTCCGAGGTCCCTTAGCGGGTTGGATTTTAACACCTGCAAAAAGCAGGCGTTAAATCCCCCAACCCGCAAAGGGACCTCGTAGTAAGGCGGTAAGGATTTACCGGAACCGGTATTTTACCGGTACCGGTAAATCCTTACCGCCATCCGTGTAATGAGGCCCATAATCTGTCTTGGGCCTTTTAGTTTGAGATTTGCATCATGAGTCGGTCTCAGGTTTATTGCATCCTCCACCTTTATGACATTTCAGATGGCCAGTAGAGTTATCAAAACTGCAATTAAAGTATCTTTTGTCTCGCCAGGTGTTGACCCCATTGAAAGAAACGTGTCCCATTCCAATGCTATGTTTGTTTTATGGCCAAAGTGTTCCTCACTGGTCTGCCATAGAGGGTATCAGTGTGTGGCCTGTTGCTACTCTCCCTAAGGACAGGCTCAATACAAGGCAAGTGATGGACGATTCTTACCACCTCCACCCCTAAAGGTGGTTACTCCTCTCCGACCTGCGACCCCCAAACCACCCACAAGCAATACTTAAACATGTCCTTCCATTCCTCCTATTTGAAGGGAGGTTACCCTTGAGTCTCAGGGTGTCCTTGGGGTGGTGACAAATTCTGCTGTGCCATGGAGTATTACAATGACAAGTATCACACCAGATTCTAGTCAGCAATATTGTTGTTAAATGTTTTACATAAATATTATGTAGCCCCTCAAAACTTCTACATAGTTTAGGCTATGGAAAAATGTTCTGGTTAAACCCTTTATTATTGCTTGATAGTTTCTCACATAAGAACAAATGGGCAAGTCATTTCACACAAATGTGCATGATTCCAACTTAGTTTTGCAAGCTCAATTTCATACAGATTTGTCGTAGAGGTGATTTGCTAAAATGATTGTTTAAAAGGCTTGCTCGGCAATAACATGTCAATGGCACTTCCAGTCCATCCCAGTTTCTAAAGGAAATCATTGAAGGCTGTGTTGTTGACAATGCTTGTAAGTCACTTAGAATGAAAAGTTGCAGATGTTTTTCAGAATCAATGATTTATAAAGTGATGATTTCCCCACACCCAATCCGATCTTGGCTTTGTCTTAGATATAATTCATAATATAAAAGTCACCTGCCTCATTGGCTTTAATGGTTTCACTTTTCATGAAGCATCTGGAAATAACCATATGTGTATAATGTATCCCTTAAGCATCATTCAGATGTCATTCAAGAAACTAATTTTCATATCTGAGGCATCCTGACACCAAAAAACAATCCTGACTGAAAATGTGCCGCTACTTTTTCTCAGACACCCAACCAAAAAAATAAATCTCAACTTCTGAAATTCATTTCATATTTTCAAAACACGCAAATCTATCGCAGTAAGTTTGTTGACGTCTTGGTAATTAGCCACTGCACAGTCAATCAGAATGCACAAAAAGCATTCAATAACCACCACTATGGACTGTATTACGAGCAGTCAAGCGCAATACTACGAGAGCAGATCATTTAAATAAATAAATAAATAAATAGATAAATAAATAGATAAATAGATACATAATAGAAGGGAGAACAAGCAGCGCCAGTCATTTTCTCTTATAGGTGGACTCTTAAAAATATGAACTGACGTAAAGCCATCCCACCCAATGACATCACATCACCCACACACATCCATTAGTGTTTCTTTTTAGTGGACTTTATTAGCTCAGTCCTCCCTATGTTGGTAATGGACAATGCGTGTTCAGACTATGGACACATTTCTGCAGGCACACAAGGAATGAGGACTGCAGGCCATTGGCGGCTCATAGTTATTGGAGCGAGATCAGTGGCAGAGCACATCGCTAACAGACAGTATTAATTGGATAGGACAATGGATAATTTGTCGAGACTAGACATTGGGCCTCATTATGAGTTTGGCAGTAGCCGTACCGCCTGACTCGCTACCGGCCCGCCACCCGCGATTGGCCAATAACTGGCCCATTACGAGTTGAATGGGCCGGTAATTGCACATTTGCGTGTGGCGGTATTGCCGGGCTCCCGATCCCCATTCTGCTCAATAGGGCAGAATGGGGGTGGGGAGCATGGTTGCACCGGCACCGTTGACAACGGTGCCGGTGCAATCGCGAGTTATGCTTGCGGGTGCCGCACAGCCCACCAGGTTAGACATGGTGGGCTGTCAGGCACCAGCGAGCAGAACTCGTGAAAGGGCGGTACGGTGTGGACGGTGCCAGTGCCTTACCGGCAACGTTCACACCGTACCGCCAGGGTCGTAATGAGGCCCATTGTCATGGGGATGAAGGTCCAATGCCCCTTTGGTTAGAAGATAAGACTGGAAGGCACTATAGGTTCAAGGTGGAGGCCGCATGTCTAAGCTGCTTGGCTGGATAAGTGTCACTGTACGCAGCTTCAGATTGTAAAAAAATGAAGGCGGATGGTCATATTCATTGAACTGTGGTATTGTTGTAGGAGAAGTCGGGATGAGTGTACACAAAGGCCTACCTGTAGTGTTCTCAAATGTTCCATAGTCAGGTGACCAATGACCTATAAAGGTAAGGAGACCGGAGGGCAGGTCACGTCAGTTAGGTAGGGTGCCTTTAGAGGTAGAATGCTGTTTTTTTTAACTTGTAAGCCAATGAAAAAATCACTTCTGTTTACCATCACCCGATATTGATGTGTGAGCTTGGTTGCTCGGGCTTGTAAAGATACAATAGTGCACAGAGACCAGATCTCAACTGTGGAGATCTCACAAGAGCTGCTGCGACCAGCCACTTGCGAGCAGCAAATGGATGCTATTTGGTTTCAGAGTCTACTCAAAAGGGGCTTCAAACGTCACTAATGTACACTGCTATTTAATTCAAAACATTTAACATTAAATTGCAGCCTTGAGTTGGGAAAATAAGGTCAAGCATGTATGTTTGATTCCATAGTACCTAATCCTTCTCTCAAAAAGCTATGGCATGACCGTGCCTGGCATGTGGCCAAGATATTCCATACAATATAACTATATTGAGAGGCACTGAACTAATACTGACTCGATATAGGGTTATCATATGAACATGACCAGGACACTGGTGAAGGCAGCTCTCCCTGCCGTGTTGCATGTTGAACAGAATAATGTTATACAGAAAAACAAGGAGGAAATGAAAAGATGTGTGGTGATGAACATAAGAGATGCACCTGGACGGTGTGGAGAATCGTTTATTAGGTACAGAGAATTTAAACTGAATTCGGAAGGGCCGCGAGAAAGGACAACATGACAAACATTGGAAGGAGGCTCAGGCAGTTACTGTGCAGATGTACAGAGGGGCAATCATAATGTGTTTCTGTAATACAGAAAGAAACCTCCATTTTGGCAAAGGGCGTGAGCTTAAAAAGGACGACTTTATTAAAAAACACCATTGATTTTATTCCATTAGTCAGAATTAGTTTCTGTCCAGTGGAACATTTGGCTGGTGCATTTCTACCGGTGAGGCAAGTAGAAAAACGGACCAGACATGTTGATTTGATTTGATTTGAAGTACTTATAATGCACAAGACAGAGCAGACTCAACTGCATCTGGGCGCAAATGTTTCCAGATTCCACTCCCCATACCAACGCGAGAGCTTAGAGGGTTCCTACCAAGAGATCTGATTCTATAATTTATTTGAACAAAAATGTCTTCAGGGATTTTCGGAACTGTATTATCACTGTCATGTTCCTTAGCTCCCAAGGCAAGGTATTCCATAGCCTGGGTCCATATTGTCAGTGCTTACTGATGTTACAAGAATTTTATATGTGCGAATTTTCCCCTTTGCAGTATTTGTAGCACTTATGTGTCAATTTTCATGAATAATCCGCAGACACATTTTGATATGAGGACCTACTGCCCAGTTCCGAAATAGAGATAACATTTGTTTACATTTTAGATTATTAATATCTCAAGTTTGGCAGCCAGCAATGTTTAGATATCTGTCCAAAACATAATGCAAAGAAGATGTTTTCTTGCACTTTCGTTTTTACCTGGCAATGCAGTAGTATGTTCACCAAATTTGGTATATTTATTTGGCTGTGGCCGAAATACATTGCTGCCGAATTTAGGGTTTAGGGTTTTCTCACATATTTCAAAAGGCCTCTCAAGGGACCCTGCAGAGAAAACTCCATGCTTGCAGACACTGTGATGTGCTGCTGAAAGCCTTGCATCTTCCCAACAGAAAAGATAAAGCAGCACATTCTCACTAAACATACCAAATAGAGACCCTGCCACAAAGTCATAACTAAATGTGGAAAGTGCACAAAAAAGCTAAACCTGGTTACAGACCCTGCAAAGCGGGCACCGTCCCAGAGAACAGGTTATTTGGCAGTGTTAGTTCTTGGTAGAGGGGCTCCCAGACCTCTTTTTAAATATCAATTAGTACAAGAACCCTCAATCCTACAACACATTACTCACAAAGTTCCAAGAAGACTGCAACTCCAGATCAGCACATTTTAACAAAAGAAATGGACAGATACAATATACAAGCAGAAGCAACACAGGCCCAATTATATCATTAAACCCTCTGTTTGAAGCAACACCAAACACAAACATGATACTGGCTCTGAGAGCATTCTTCCCCTTCTTGATGCAAGGATTAGTGATCACAGTCATCTACAGCGAGCAAGAAGGATCGCTGTAAGACCCATGCCCTCCAACATGTATATGGCCAAAACCCACAGCTGGTACTTGCCTCCCTATTCCGGTCTCTCCTTAATTCTTCTCTAGAATAATGCATTTTTCTGCAAGCCTTCTAACCCACTCACATTACACCTGTACTCATAAAACCTACACTAGCTCTGACAACCCAGTAAGCTAATGCCCATCTGCAACACACCAATCACTACAGTCACTAAACAAGTGCTTGAAAAAGTCACCGATCAACAACACTCGGATCATGTGGAAACAACCAACCTCTTCCTAAAATGGGAATGGAATATATCATATTGCCCCTTTGGGGCATTCTAAAATATAAGGTCAATACTAACAGAACTGGCCACATAGCTAAATACAATGAATACAATGATCAACATCCTTGAAAACTTCATGGACAGTGCCCTCACCCTAAAACCTGTGCATGCCAAAAGCTTCTATCTGTGTCTCCTGAAATACTAATTAAACTGGCCACAAAGAGCCCGAGATGCTGCAGCTAGACTCCTCCTAAGACTGTATTGATGGAAACAAAACACCCAGGCCTTCTAACGGCTCCACCCCATTCTCTGTATCTCCCACTATGTTTTCCATGGGACAGACTCAGAACGACCTAGAAGGAGCGCATTCACTGCAAGCCTAACAAAGCAATTTGATCCAGCATCATTTCCTAGTTATCAGTGTAAAGCTCCACACAGAAATGTCACTGAGCATTTTCCTGTATATTCCTGTCCACCAAGCTTCTAGAGTTAATTCCCAGACACCCCCATGTAGAGGAATATCACCTAGTGATCAGAAAACCTCTGGAAGCCTAACACCGAAACCAATTGAAGAAAAACAGATCGATATACCCAATTCCCATCACACACTCATATCCAAAGTCTCGCAGCAGACAGACAAACAAACATAATAATGTTACCCAGAAAAGGCTAACTGCTCAGAAGTGTACAGTCCCATCACATACTTTATCCCGAAATGTCCTACTAGAAGAAAGATCTATTATGGCATCAACCTTTTAAACCAGGAAGAAGAGGAGCAAGACCCATTTGACTCAGCAACCACCAACACCTGGCACACACCAGCAGACAAGGCTAGTGTAGAGAAGGAGCTAAGTACCCCCACCTCAATCGCCTTGCCCGTCTTGCCGATATGTTGGGAACCAGAGTGTGAGACACGTGCGGTTCCAGTGAAAATACCGATATCAAGGAGAATCCGGGAACCAAGGTTCTCATTGAGAAAACCATAACTGCATACAAGAAAGTATGATGGCAATTTGAATTAAATCCTGGAAGAAGCATAGCAAATGAATGGCCAAGATGAATGGTGACATCACACAGAATCAAACCTGATGTACATAGAAGAGATGCAGACTAAAGAATGTTGATATTCCATTAGGCATCAAGAAAGGATCGAAGATAAGTGGCATCTTGGTATCAAGATCAAGAGACTTATGCTACAAAATGGACGAAGATATCAAGTCAGTTTACATGTATACAGATTAGTTTAGTTTAGTTTAGTTTATTTATGTATAGAGCACAACCAAGCCTGTAGGCACCTGAGTGCTCATCATACAAGTTACAACAGAAGATAAAATACAGAACTGGAGTACAGTAATAATCAACATAAAGGTTAAATACGAGTGTTTACAAATTTACATTGGTCAATATTACAACATGGGCAGTATACAACAGGTATTTTTGAAGCTAGCTTAATAGTGAATAGATTGCAGCATGCACCAACATATACATACACATATAAGTGAGTAAAGATTGGATGTTTCCACTACGATCTATAGCAGAGCTGGGCTAAAAAAGGAAGGACTCATTTCCAGTGTGTATTGCAGTAAGAAAACAAATGAATTACAATGTGAATCTCAGTAAGTTGAGGCTGGATGAGCCATGAAGCCAAGCCAAGAAGCCATGGTCTCCTCAGACTGGACTGAGCAGACATTGGATACAAAAGTGTGTGAAAGAATGAAACTCCTGTTCAGGAGGCATGAACAAAACAATGAAGACATCAGAGGTTTATTAGAAAATAGTATTTTAATACACTTGAAACTCAACTTTGTTGTCTTCAGTCACGTGAATGGATGAAGTTAGACGAGCATGCTGGTCACACCTACGCATGAGGGCAGAGCGTGCCTTGGCTCCCCTAAATTCTCCAGAGCTAAGAACACTCCCAAGGACAAGTTCAAAAACCTAACTAACAGCAGACCACTGAGGTGATGATGGATGAATATGCTAATTGGTGGGAATCTATGATTAAGTCTAGCTCACCAGCACCTGAAGCTCAGCCTGCGTCCTGCTATCGTAGGAGGAAAGGTACTGACAAAGGTTAGAGTTCCAACCAATGGTAGGAGACCGCATGATCAAGGGTCCTATAGTTTGTGTAGCCAATAGGACGTTGTGTTTATAGTGACGTTCATAGTGACCTGTTTATGGGGAGGGTTTAGTTGCCCCACCTGATGTTAAGAAACCTATCACTTTTCTTCACTCCGTTAGACGAGTATGGATTGTATACTATTAGATCCAATCACACTTGTCACTGGGTTTTTGTAGTATGCCACGTAGGATGACGTTAGTAATACGTAGGTTGCAGTCACCTATGATGATTTTTTGCTATAAAAGATTTTTTTTTCCAAGATGCATTGAGAGTTCTTACGCTGCGATGTCTCTTCATGTCTGTTGTACTCCCTGTTTTAGATAATTGATATTAGAATAGTTATCCTTTTGCCAACTACCTGAGTCGTGGCGATTATTGAAGTTTGAATAATTTCTGCATCCCCATCCATCTCAAGGGTATTGCTACCTCATCTTAAAGGACTGGGAGCTCCAGTTCACTTCAATACAAAAAGGCAGTTAGGATTTTTCTTTTTGACACTCACACTTGATCACTCACTCATCCACTTGACCATGTCTGTCCCCCTCTGCTCTCTCATTCTGTGCATTCATCTGTCACTGAAAAGAGAATTCACACCTGACTTGGGAGTACCCTATCTTGACCATGTCAGGACTTCTAAGATCTTGCCCTCACTCCCACTTGTTCACGTTATTGCACACGCCTTCGAATAATTCAAAACAGCTATGGCTATCCCATTGCAGCTACATTTCATGGATTGCTTTTTCAATACCCTTCTGCTATTTCCCTGTCCTCAACCATGTTTCTTTGTAGCCATCCAGAGCTGAGGACGACTATGTGTCATAATTTGCATCTATTGGGCAAAGGTCACACCCCAGCTCTCATCAAAGCATACAAAGATTCTCTCTGATTGCCCTCACCACTGCGCTAGACTCTTCTAAAGCTTCCCCTGGCATGCATGCAAGCTGCCCATGACCCTCCAGGCAAGGCTTGCACCCCAAACATTGCTTCTTATTATCCTCCCTCTGTGCTGATGACTATGCCTCCAACTTCATCTCCAAAATCAGTAAAATATGAAACTCTCAGTCCACCCTTCTATCTCTGCCCCATCTTAATCTTCACCCCCAACACTATACACCCCATCAGCACCATACACCCCACCTTCTGCTCCCTTTCACACTTCTCTTCTAGCTGCCCTGCTAAATGTACCAACAACCACCTCTCAGCCAACTCATTCTGTGCGTCTCTTGACCATTTACCAACACATACATCAAAGGAGCATGCACCAGTTACCTGCACTCTTCCTTGCTCCCTTTTCAATTTCCCTTTACCGGGTGGCATCTTGCCAGCAAGCTATAATATGTCCATGGTAATACACATCTTAAATAAACATACTGCTGAACCTAACAATCAATGTTTATAATGAACCGTCTCCCTCCTGACCCACTGCTCTGAAATACATGAGCGCATTATTTTCAACTGCATCATAAACTACCTAGAGCTGTGTACTCAGTGAAAACGCCTCCAATCTTGGATCTGAAGCAGACGCTCTACTGAGAGAGATCTCACTCGTGTATTAAACTGTCTCACCACTTATCACCACTCTCACGTTTCCTCTAACCTCATTCTACTCAATCAGTCAGCTATCTTAGACACTATGGATCATGCCTCTCTACTACAAAATGAATTCTCCCATGTCTTCAAGAACGCTCTAATCTAATTGGTCTCAATCTACGTGAACTGCTGATTCACCATCCCCTGGAACTCTTATACCAATTGTTCCACTCCTCTTTCAGTGGGAATCCTGTAACGATCAATCCTAGGCATATCACCTCTGATGGCAAGTTCATCTCATCCATCAGCTTTCCATTCCATCTATTTACTTATGCAGCTCTATCCCTCTTTTTGCGCCTTCAACCTTTGACATTACTGAGCACATCACCCACTGGCTTGTTGCCATCCGAAACAGGGTAGCACTGTGTTACCTGTTGTTAACCTGTCAACAACAGAAGTTATCTTTCTCACTGCCTCCAATGACGACCAAACACTCCAATCCATGATCTCCCTTAGTCCTGCCCTCCTCACACTATCATGCAAGGCTTGCAACCCTGTGGTCCTCTGTGACAGCAAACTAAAATAGTGCAAATTCATCATTGCCGTGGCAGCCAGACTCAACCTTTTAAGTATCAGGAGTGTCTGCCTCATCTCACCCTGCGTTCAGTCAAAATTCCCACCTAGGCCCTGTTCCTCAGTAGACTGGACTGCTGCTCTGGCATGCTCAGGAAGTCTCCCCCACTAGTCTTTGATGCCCCAAAGTTAAATGCTCAACATTTCCACAGCCACTCTCTACCAAGATCACCCCTGCATACCATCACTGGGCAGAGTGGTACTCTATTCAGCATTGCTCCATTTCAATGTTTGTGATCCTTTTTTTCAAATATTTCCATGGTCTAGCCCCCCACTAGCTATCAGATTACATTTCTCTCTACTCTCATGCTCAGGATTTCAGCTACCCAGCTCTCAACAACCTATGCGCCCCACCTTCCTCTTGCATTCCCTCTTGCTCATATACCCTACTGGCCCCTCACCATTGAAATGCACCTCTGCCCGATATCAAGGCAATCCAGTCAGTGGGGGTATTCCAGACTTGACTGGAACTCCACCGGCTAGCCACAGAAGTGTGCTTTTAAGCTCCTTTCTGCCCATCCCCCATAACTCTGCCTCATCCAATCCTGAATGAAAGTTACATCTATGTAATTATGATGTAACATCTAATGTATAGTATAGGTATAAATAAACACAACACATAGAATCCCCTTCATAAAAGGGCATACATCACTCTTCTTTTCTTATATGAAATACTCAATATAACATGTGTTAACACATAAATAGAAAAATACAAAAAGTTTGTATTCATCATAGTCACAATTTGTACAAGTTTCTACAATATCTGGCAATTCCTTTAAACTATGCAGTTCCACAAGATATACAATAATTCATATAACATCTGCCACAATATGTTCAAAAACATCAATAATTGTTTAGGAACATCCAATTATCAAAATCCATCACCACATCCAGTGACATAAGTGTAACAACACATTATACAACAATAGTAACATGACAATACATGAAAATTGATATTGATAGCAGAAATAAGTGCCCTATTCCATGCTACAGATGTCTTTTTGCCCGTAGTCACAGTAGATAATACAGGACCAAATTATTGTTTCACCCATATGTTTTGTTTTTTAATTTGGCCGACTGTTAAAACCATCTGTAAACAACACAATCAAAGCATCAAAGACAATGGGATGTGAGCCAAAAGCCATATTAACAAATGATACAATTACTGCCATATGACCGGATCATATCTGGTGCCATAACGCGCATAACTATATATGAATCTTCATGCACACTTTTAAGCCTTCTCCCTGTGGAGAGAAAACGAGTGCTAAGAATGGTGGCAACAAGGCAGATGACCTAGGGAACCAAGAGTCACCCATCTTCCACTGATCTTCTGAGCGAATCGCATGTTGCAATGGTTCTTGCTATATGAAATCCTGATTCCTGGGCAATAACATGCCCCATCTGTATGAGGAAGTTCACAGCTGTAACTGGTCTGATCCACCTTTCTCTGGAATGCTGCCAAAAACACCAAAGCACAATGTAAATTATACCAAGACCTTATATGTCACACATTAAGAAACAAGTGCCTCACTCATTCATAAGTGTTGCAGGATCCCTAAAACATTATAATAGCAACCCTAATTTTAAGCATGTCACAGCCTTACCAACTCATGTGCTTTGCATGCGTGGTGATGATGAAACAATTACAAAGATGTACACCATCACGTGTAGTGCTCCACTGTATTATACCTCTTCTAAACATATAAAACCATACAATAGCTTTCTCACAAACTGCTGACACGATATAACAGCTATTCTCATAAACTGCTATACCTTATGTATGGACAGGAGACCATGACCTCCATTTTTGCGTGTTCAAGATTAAAATGGAGCTTTTCTGGTATGTGCGAAAGTATGTGCGAAATAAAACTTATCTCTTTCCATTCCTCAACTCCTGATCACTGTTCCATACCTCTAAGTGCATGGAAACTAGCTTGAAAAATGCATCCTAACCACAAACGTATTCTATGGCAAGACAGGAGGTAAGTATTATGCATTACAATCTTTACTCTGAAACCACAGCAGCAAAGAAAAAACTTTTACAAACAAAAAAGTTTGAAAAACAGAACTAAATAGAGTTCAATGTCAATCTAAGGGGGGACTCCCCTATCCATCATGGAGGACAGGTCATGCCCTGCAGGAGACCAATGAGCAGGGACACTCCTCAATATAAGTCCTTTAGTCCAAACCCAACTTCTCTTTCTTTGCTGCTGACACCACAGCTAAGCCACTCCTAATTTAGTTGTGCCTTGTATGTTAGTCAGTAGTAGGCCTTGATAGTATATTGGCCTTAAATGGTGTAAATGTATTTGTAATATGTAAATTATGGTACCTTTCATGTTGTTAGGGAAGCTTTTCTGCTATGTATCCGGGAGGCCGCGTGCAGCCATTGCCTTTTTATTAATGCAATGTGTGTTAGAATGTTAGCGCTGGGTATTAAGTGTGTTGTGTATAACTAATAATATCTTTTTTCTTTTTAAGAAAAAGAATATAGGTCGCGCGCAACCCCCTTGTTTCATTTAACACGCGTGGTGAGCGTATCTCTGCCGACGTGCGCTGGTCTGACAGAAGCTTCTGCTTCAGACTCGGCTCACGCGGCTCTCTTTTTATTTAACACGCTTGTGGTTGAGCGGATCTGCGGGTGCGCGCACCGGTCTGGCATAAGCTTCTGTTTCAGACCCGGCGCGCGCAGCCTGCATTTCATTTAACACGCTCTCTGGTGGAGAGCATTTGCAGCGCTCAGCCCGCTGTAATCCTTATGGGCGTTGCCGCCCTGTAAAGTCCCGTTGCGCACCGGTCTGATGGAAGCTCTGCTTTAGACCTGACACGCACGGCCTCAATGTTTTGAACACCTCTTGGGCGTTATTATGTTTGTTAGGTTTATATATATATATATTATTCATATTATGTTATTTTTATATATTTTAACATGTATATGTTCTGCCTTTAGCCGACGCACGTGGCCCTCAATTGTTTTGAAATAAAGGGAAAGCTTCTAATTCAGCCCAGAAGCCAGGTAGCTCAGTAGTAAGGCTGCAGGTTTCCCATGGAGGAGGACTGGGGTTCGGTTCCTGCTGTGGCCAGTGTACATATATGTGTATTAGTATATATATGTTTACATGTATATCTTTTTGTAATTGATATTTTAATTCATATATTTTTAAAATTTGCTTTTTAAAATTGGTTTATTTTCAGTTTATATTTGGCGACAATCTGCCTGCTCAAGAACCTGATGCGCTGCCAGTCTACAGTTTTCTTTAAGCGCTGCGCATGGCATGGGTGATTTGCCTTCACTGTAGGTGTACAAAGTATACAAACTCCCACAGAACAGCTTCCTTCCTTTCCGTTATTTGTTGGTTGCCAGGCACCCCCTGACATAGCTATCTCCACCACTTTACCATGAATTTAGGCAGATCACCATGGATTATCCAAAAATATACATATTTTAATGTTTACAAAAAAAAACATAAATTGACAATGCATTTACTCAAAACAGCAACATATTCACAATTCATTCTTAAACAAGCTGATATTTAGAACATATACATTAATACATGAAACCAATATGACAGAGGAGAAACGAACAGCAGTTGGCTTCTTCTTTGTCTAACTGGTTAACAACTGAATGTCTCTACCAATACCCTGAACAGTGGAACCTCCCTGATTCAGGAGGAAGACACTGTTGGTGTGCCATAACCTGCTCAGTTTCAGGCTATGCCTGAGCTTTTAGTGCAAGGTTACCCCCTCGTGAAATGCTGGTTACCACACCCTGCTAGGTTGAGCAGTTGAGTCAATCAGTCCTGATATCCTTTCTTTGTGCAGGAAAGGGAAAGACCCCAAGGATGGGGTAAATGAGGACTGGAAGGGTGGTAACCGTGTGTTGAGTTGATCACCAGTTTTCTCGGCTGGCTGAAGAGGGAAATAACCAACAATTTCCCTATTGTCATGCAAGGACTACAGGGCTTGATGTACAGATGGGTTTGCCTGCTCAGCAACACCAATTCCTCCATTTTTTAAAGAGCGTTGTGCTTTCCTCAGTCTGTATCCCAAGATGATATTAGACAAAGCCAATATTAGAATCCTTGCGGGGCAAGGAAGCTCTTTAGTCTTGTAAGCAAGACAACATTCAGCAACCCAGGTTCGGTCCCTGATACAGTGTTTAGAAAACATTTGCTGATTTTAGGGGAAAAGATCACCAATGGTAACATTATAGAGTACGTCCCTATAGACTTTCCTCCCAAGTCTTTGCATGTCCCGCTAATTTATCTAGCAGTGTATGCAGTCTCTCATCTGCTCGAGGAGTATGAGCCAAAAAATGTTTTGCTCAAGGAGTTTGTTTCTCATTGCAGTTTTATTTTCATTTTATTTCCCCTGACAGTGCTCTTTCCTTGACCCTTTCCCCTGGTGTCCAGCGAAACAAGTCAGGTTTTCTCTTTCATGCTTGCAGAGGTCCAAGCCTCAGTTTTGAAGGGACAGTGGGCCCAGTATGCCTTCACAGCCATTCAATTGCTGAGCACGATATTATCCCAAGGCCCCTGCCCCCCCTCTTTTGGTTGGATTGCTTACTAAAGTTGCACCTCTGGGAGGAACACATTATGGTTTCTGTTTTTTCATGTTAGCAGGGTTTCTTCTCCATGGCCAGTGCAGAGCTCGTACTGGGCATTTTGCCTCCCGTCTGTTTGCTTTTCTTTCAATTTCCTGGTGTTTCACTAGGTTAGCGGAACTGCTGCGGCTCACTTCAGGTCCTAAGAGGTCCGGATGATATACTTGTGTTGGTCAAGTACTCTCAGTTTCCAGTCTCCAGTGGAGTTAGTGGGGCCCCTTCTACAGTGATGGGGGTTTCGTTATGGGTGCAAGAGTTTAAATTGAAACAGCGTAAGGTTCTCAATTTCTGCGCCTCAAGGTCGACCCCAGGCTTTGCATCCTTCTCCTTCTGGTTTGCAGGTTTTTTTGTAGATAAGTAGAAGAGTTTTTTCCTCCTCTAGGAAGGGAGGATCTCCATCAAAAGGATAGAGGGGACGAGGAGTGGTGTTCATATTCCATCCAAGTCATTACGGCCCTCTCTATCACAGGGCGTTACAATGCCTCAGCATTATCATTCCCGCAAGGCTCTGTCCGTGCAATTACTCGAGGGCAGGGAGACACTTCATTAGTGATTGAGTTGCTTAGCTGCCTGCATGGCAGATAGACTTTTTTGGTTCCCTCCGGAGATTGTCTGGAATAAGATGCCAGTACAAGTGTGCTGGGGGTGCCAAGGTAGTTCAGATGTTCTCAGGCGGAGGTTAGTCCTCCTCCGGTACGCATCTTCATATTAACTGCTTAGTATTCGGTTTTTCTTTACAGTCTAGAGTCTGACTATGGATTTTAGTGTGTCCTCCATTGGTTGGTCTATTGTTTCCTCTAGAGGATATATCAACCATAGGGGAGGGAATAAGATCCAAGAGCCTAACACAGTTAACAGGGGAGTGCAAGTATTGCTTTGAGGGGCAGGTTTATGTAAATGGCTCTCCATTATCATGGAAGCAGAGTAATTGTTCAAGGGCTCAGATGGCAGCAATGCTTTCATCTGTTGTTTCCACTTATTTGACCTTTTCAGGTGTGTGTTCTTTCCCAACTTCTGAGTTTGGTGGTGTATTAGGTCTCTTTTTATCTCTCTCTCCTCCTGAGGCTTCTCAATGACTTGTCAGGTCCCTCCAAATGGTCATTAAGGGTCTCCGTCTTTATGGCTTGGCACATTTTGCTCTTCCTGGTGTTTTCAAGGATTTGACCGGAATATCTCTTTGTCATCAGTGTTCTCTGGTTGGACTCATCTTAGTCAGGATACTATTTAGCAGCTAATTGCTGTGTTGTGTGGCTCAACTCTTTCATCCTACTTCTGCCCCCAGAAGTAGTAATACATTTCTGGTATTTTGGTTTGGGAAAGTTTTCTGGTATACAGGTGTTACAAAGGACTAAGGACAATTGTGTCATTAAGGGCAGACCACGGGGTACACTCTTCTGGGTGCACAGGACTTCAAGTCTATTTACCTAGGTGGGGGTTTCCTCCTATAACATGTTAATAAAGTGTTTCCCCCCTTTTTCCCTCCCACTTTGGCCTTCTAATGAAGATGTGCCTTTCCAACACTGTTCCCCAGATTAACCATGTGATATGTCTTGTTTTCTTTCATCAACACATGGGATGGGGCCAACAAGGTTTTCACCCCTCGAGGGGGTAAAACATTTTCTTTATCTCCAGGAGAACTAAGTGTTTAACTTCTTAAGTTTACTATATAGGTTTACCAGAAGATGGTATGACTTTAAGTGTTTTAGATGTTTGGTGTTGAAGACACAGGAGCTTACTACTCCTATACCTTTTTAATGTTATTACTATAAGGAAGACCTTTTGTCTGGTGTCCCACCTTTTTCCCCCATTTTTTAACCAGATGGATTTGGTGACCTGAGAGGAACACTGGAGTTGGCACAACATCCTCGTTCTTTGCAGTTAAGACTGCTATGCCTTCTAGGACAGTTCCTTGGACAGCTTAGCCTAGAGTAAAACATGTTGCTATCAGTTGAGTAGTCAAAATAGAAACATTTAAAAAATGTCTTTTCCTTTTTATCGTATTGTCACTATTGTATTGATCATGTTGTAATTAATGTGATGCAAGGGCTTCAAACTTGCATAATATGGGCCTCCTGTCTTGCCATATAATGACTAGTCCCCCTCACTAGCGTGATAAGGGGGTTTAGATTCTATTAAAGACAAGGAGGTGAGTATTATCCCACCCACCCTTAATAAATATGATATGGCATTTGTGGCGTGCCTATACACAGGTGTTTCAAGAGAGAACACACTTTGGTTTGTTGTTCTTCCCATCCACCACCCTTCTTTTTTTGTTGTTCTTGCAGCTTTGTGCTGAGATGTTCTGTTCAGGAATGTTGGTCATAGTTACAAGATGTAGAGAGTGCATGATCCGGGAGCTTTGCTGGATTTTGTCTTCATAATTTATCATCTGGTCTGTGCAGTGGACATCTGGTTCAAGACAGCTACTGAAAGAGGAGTTTGGTTTGGAGTAAAGGACTTATATAGAGGTGGGTCCCTGCTCATTGGTCTCCTGCAGGGCATGACCTGTCCTCCATGATGGATTGGGGAGTCCCCCCTTACATTGACATTGAACTCTATTTAGTTCTGTTTTTCAAACTTTTTGTTTGTAAACGTTTTTTCTTTGCTGCTGTGGTTTCACAGTAAAGATTGTAATGCATAACACTCGCCTCCTTGTCTTTAATAGAATCTAAACCCCCTTCTCATGCTAGTGGGGGGGATTTGTCATTGAGCGCGTTTGTCAGCGTCAGCCTGAATAAATGCTAAACGCTCTCCCAGGTTGGGTCATATGATATAATGTGTGCACATGACTCAGCATGCTGAGGTTATCTGCAACGGTCTGAAAACACCTCTGCAACTATCGCAGCCATTTTGGAGAGGTAGGAAGTACAACGTATGAGTATGACCTCTTTGTTGACAATACCAGTGCATGTTCATTATTCAAAACCAGAGGCCTTAGATCCCTGTTAGCAACAACTGGAACGCTGAGACATAAAAGACAGAGCTACCAATCAGTTCATAAAAATCTCATCACTCGATCATGTGTCCATACATACTGTAACAGTCCAACGCACTTGAAATGTAAAGCGCATTAGCTTCCCAGCTGTCCCAAGATTACTGCTTATCTGAAGATAAACACTGATCTTGTTCACATATTGTTGAGAAATTATCAAACCAGGCAAAATAGGGCTGCTCAATCATACCAGGTTAAACTCCTCATTGGGTCCTGAAATATGGCTTCTAGTTAGACAAATGAGATTTTTTTCCCAATAATTTAAAAACGAATTTCCTTTCAGTTCTTGTGCTTTTAATAGAACAGTCCACTGCAAGTAATTTTCCATATGTGGATGATCCCGAAAATGTTGCACTAATGGAGTACTTCCCTGTGTGCATGAACCTCCTATGTTCAATGACTCTGGATTTGACTTTGCGGCTGGTTAGTCCAATGTAGATCTTCTCAGAGGGACATCTAATACTGTATGCAACCATTTTAGAATTACAGTTAGTCAACGCGTGCTGCTCCCAGGCACGTTCTAACCCCATGTCAACCTGTGTGCCTGTGTGGTAATTTGATAGAGAATATAATGCCTGCAAGGAGCATGTCCCGTTGGCCTGGGTAACCCCCAGGTTTCGGTCAAATTAAATTCCCTGTGTGGGTTAGATTTACGCACATCATAGCTCACAATGACATGCTTAATGTTGCAGCTTTTCTTAAAGACAAAGGAGGAGCAAGTGTAAGAGGTCCCTCTTGCAGTAAATGCCAGTGTTTCATTATGCACCTTTTAATCCTAAAAGCTACATTGTTATAAGTAAAAATACATACTAGTCTGTTTTCTGGCATATTCCTACTTTTTGGCTCTAGGAAAACATCTTTGGAAATATTGGCAACGCGTTTCTTAGCGTTGTGGTTAAGTTTCCTGGGGTAGTTCTTGTCCCTCAGTTTCGTAGCAAAACCACTGCTGCCCCGTCAACATGCACCTTATTGGTACAATTCCGGACAAACTGACTGAAGGGGAGATTTTCCCATAATGTTTTAGGATGAAAGCTTCCAAAATGCTATAATGCATTGGAATCCGTGGGCTTCCTCTATGGTGGAACTCCAGGTGCTATGAGTCAGATGAAGTCTAGTTTATAGATTAATAAGCAGATGTATCATTATTTTTTTTATTTTTTATTAATGTCTCAATAGTTCCCTCAAAAATATTTTGCATATATCATAAGCACAATAATACCAAAATAATAAAAAATTACAGCTAAAGTACAAAATAGAATGACTTTCAGTCTAAGATCACTTTATAGTTACAGGTTAATAACATTACATAAAATAACAAGGTTCATGTCATAGGCCCTCTTTGCAAGTTTGCCGGTCCTGAAAAAAGTGCTGGTAACAGCGGTTACCAGCACATTTTCCAGACGGGCAAACTACAAGTTTGCCGGTAGGGGCAGTGAAATACCGGCCGGCCTGACCGACTGGTAGTTATGGCACCTACTGGCGGAGTTTTCACTGAAGCACCGGCAACGTTACTACCGGTGGTGGTGTTCAGGGTTCCTATTTGTGTGGAGTCCTATGGAACTTACCGTTCATCCACTGCCTACAATAGCCTGGTAAAACCAGAATATTAGGCAGCGAAAACGCTAAGGCGAGCCTGTTGGTTACTGGGAGACTCGTAATGAGGGCTGTAGACTTTAGTCTAGCATCGATGACTGTTAAGACTGATTTCCTATACTCTGGCCTGGTGGACTGATGTATAAAAGGCCAACCTATATTGTGACAGGGGCAACTCTGGGAAGCTGTAGCCAAATCAGTTTAAGGTAGCAGTGACAGGCGGTCTAGGCTAAGATCTTCAGAGAGCTGAGATTGTAAAGGGTCCACAATGAGGTCACACAATGGGAGTCACAAATTACCCTTATACAGGATGTATACACATACAGTTATTTAATTATGGCCAAATACACTTTAAGAAAAATGAACACAAGCAAGTAGACTTATCAACCAATACCATCAAACTAAAATACATATATACAGTCACAGGTCCAAGTACATTATACAACCCAAGATACTTCTGCAAGGGAATGAACAGGTGAGTATTACACACAAAAAGGTCCACAGAGAATTTACTCCTAACTAATATTGTCCAACCCTAAGTTGTCTGGGGCCTTGTGCCCTATTGTTCAGGATTCAAAGATACAGCACTCAGGAGGCAGGAGAAAATGTAGGTAGGGTCTCTGGGGTCCAGTGATGGGTTCTTAGAGCCAGGGTTCAAGATAGACAATGTCCAAAATTCCCTGCAAAAGTTAGAAGTCTTGCCAAGGCAAGTATTGGCAAAGCCAATAGGTTTAAGATAAAGAATATTATACGTCCATTGACTTACAATGGGAGTGTAGGGGTATGTTAAAGCTCAATAACTTACCCCCTCACTCCGAATCTTCCCAAGACTTTCCAGAACAAAGGAAAGGTGTTCTGGCTTGCTTTTCCCGCCGAATTCCGCAGTCCACGATTTTCACAGGTTGCAGGATCGAGTGATTCTCTGTTTAAGATCTTTTGCTGGTGCAAGGACTCTTGATGAAGAAATGCAGAAACAAACAATGCAGCACCCTTCTCGGGACTGGAGGCGGGTCGGAAAAGCAGATTTCAGACCATGCACGCTGCGCACAGCGATGCAGCAGGACTCAGTAGTCGCGGTTGGACTTTCTGGTCTTTCTCGGGTCGCTTTGGTGCTAGGACACCGAAATTTCGCAGAGGCTGTCGTTCAGTGGCAGCCGAGGGTGTGCCAAGTTTCAGGCTGAAACTCGGAACGGCAACGAAGATAACCCGCTAGCCCAAAAACTCAGCCACAGGACGATTCCCGGGAACTTCTGAAGGCGGTTTTTGAACTGGGCACCGAGTAGGCTTCGGGAATGGATGTCCCTCCACTCCTGGGGTCGTAGCACCTTTGCAGGCCTACTGGAGATCAAGAGACAGGCAGGGCTCCACCAGGACTGCAGCAGATGTTGGTTGCCAGGCCTCCTTCAGACAGGTTACAGGTTTCTTTGTGGGTCTTCTCAGCTGGACGTATTCTTGGCTCCTTCAGGTTCTTCCAGGATCTCTGAGAATTGCATGCAGGGGCCCTCTTCTTATCCTAAAAGCCAGGTAGGAGTCGAAACTCATACTAGCCAATGGCTGAACTAGCTGACACACACCCCACAGTGGTCCAATCAGGATCACTGGGGGGAACACTCATGCATACCACTCAGACACACAGATACCAGGATGTGTATTGGGGTCAGACTGACCCAGCCCACATCCTGCCTGCAAACACACAAAGCCCCCCAGTAGCCTGCCAAAAGCTCCTACTGGAAGTCCTCATAAGGATCTTTCTTACCTCTGAGGCCAGGAAGAAGGCTAAACAACAAGATACAAAAAGAATGGACGAAAAACCTCGTGGCACGGCCATGTTTGGCCAGTAGCCACAGTAAGTAGCCAAATGCGGTAAACGCGGTTAAGCTAACACGAAATTCCCCAAAAAGTGGGGAAAAGTCACTGCTGCCAGCCCATCTTATAAGCTCCTCAGAACAACCAAAAAATTCTTTTAGTGTTGTTGGGTGTCCTGACCCACGTTTGGAATATTAAGCTGCAACATTTGGTGCTGTGGGCTTAGAAAATCCAAGATGGCGGAAAAGCCCACAGTTGCACCAGAATCCGGGAAAACCGCGCAGTTTGTGCGCACACCAAAATGGTTGCCTAACCTGCCACCCACAAGTGCAAGCATGATGGGCCAGGAATGCCATGAGTGAAATGTGTGCCAAAGGAAAAACAGCAGTACCGGTTGGCTAAAAAAAAGCACTTTAAAATCACCTTTCTTTCCCTGAATGCAAGCTCAAAATGCCTATTTTAAACATCACAAGATATTCAAAAATCTCAATGAACACCAGCAGACATTTGGCAGAATGTATTCTTGCGTGCATACTAAATCTGGAAAGATGAAGAGCCCAAAACAATGTTTATAACAAAACTGGCTGAGCTGTGGATGTCAGCAGCTTAGGTTAAATGGACAGAAAGCCACTAAAATCGAAATGTTTAAAATAAATGAGTGACCTACTTTTGAGTGTAACATAGTTTGCAACTGTTGAAATGTCATAGTTTTGAACTTAGAATCAGCGTTCTAGCTGCATGTTTAAAAATTGTCAGTGTGATTTGAATGTAGAAAACTGGGAATTAAAGTGACATTTAGCTGAAGCCTGGCTTGAAGAGAGTGGATTCTGCCTGACAACTACCCCCGACAGGAGAGGGAATTCAGCAGCTGTGTTCCCAGGCCTGGCTGCATCCTGCTGCCCCTGCCAAAAGGAGATGACACCTCTCTGATTGAATTAGGGGAGTGGCACCTGGGGACTACAGGAAACTAAACAAAGCACTGTCCCTGGCTCAGGCAAATGTTATATTGGGGGGGGGGTCGTAAATGGCTTCCTTTTGGGAGAAACTGGGAGGGGCAGTGCCTGTGAGAGCAAGCTGAGCTTGGGGGTTGTGGATAAACCAGAAATTCCACCATGTGCTTCGGAAAACCACACCCCTTTGGGGCCAGAGCATGATTTTAAAAAGATGGATAATTCACAGTGCGGACTTGTCAAAATTATATAAATAACATCATCATTCTTGTGGTTTTCTGTGCACATTTTAAGAGGTGTTAGGACCCTGTGGTATGTTCTTGGGGATAGTAGTGGAAAAAAAGGTTGTTACTCCAAATGTATGCATGTTAAAAATCTGACACTTTATCATCTGAAACCCATATCCCCAGTTCACATTTGTGTAAAATCTGGAAAGGTTTAGAGGTCGTTATCTGGATGAAAAGGGGAGAATTCTGTCATAAGTGGACACGACATCGTACAAAGACAGGGATCGGATGGTTTGGTGCTACAGAAAATATGTTAACTGGACCTATAATATTAGAAAAATGGTACATAGATAAATATGTATTTGGGTCAGAAATAGATTTGTGTGCAATTTGACAAGGGGAGGTTCCTCTGACCATAAAACCTACAGCATCACTCTGACACTCCATTTCTTTCCCCCAATCAAGGGAGAGAGGAAAGCTTGGCCAATGATAAGTGAGAGGGGCAGGCTTAGCTAGACCCAGGCACACACCCATTTTCAAAACACATAAAAAGAGTCACTGGAACCCAGGTAGGGACATTCACTTTCCACTTTCTTGCGCGACGTTTTGCCGGGAGACTCCAGACTTCAAATCCATCAATCTCCAGAGACCAGAGATCCAGAGAGACCAGAGATCCAGAGAGTCCAGAGATCCAGAGAGACCAGAACTGTGCAGTGCTGAGAGCAGAACCTGAGACCAGACTGCTGTGAAGAACCGCTAGCAGAAGTCCAGCCAATCCTGACCTGATCGGTGACGAAGCCGCATTCCTGTCTAAGTTCATAGTGTGAGTAGCCAGTCAGAACTGTGGAAAACCCAATCTCTTAGTTCAAAATAATCTAATCCAAACTATTTTAGCCTATTAGAACTGCCTCCTAGAATCGTGAAATTCTGTCATCTTTAAAACTGAAAACTGTCATCTGTCATTCTGAGCTTTAAAATTTAAAATCCGAAAAACTACCTTTACTAAATCAGCCGTATCTCCGGAACCGTTTGTGCTAGGAGCGAGTTTTAACTGTCATCTTAAGGCTAAGATTCTAAGCTTTCCAAGGAACCTAAATAGTGCTTCCCCTTATAGTGCCTTCGTAATTGTGTTCGACGCACGCGACTAAATTTGCCACGATTTGACATTTTGCTTAATTCCAGCCATGTGCAAAAAGATTTGTCCTTGCTTCCTTTGCTGAACTTCGTTTGCAACCTGACAATCATTCATAGAGCATTGCTGAAGTGATCCTGAACTAATACACAGTAGCTGTCACCCACCCTGAACCTCTAGAGGGAATTAAAATCATTTTAGCATATTTCTCACTTCTTTGCATACCACATCAAAGTATATTGCCTGTGTTTAAAACTCCTACCTGTTTTCCTCTAAGCTTGCTAGGGGGGAACTGAATTATACTTGATTGCATTCCTGAGAACTGTATGCTTCCCTTCCATCTCTTTACCTTGCATAAAGGGGGGGTGAATTGTCAAAGAAAAGTGATTACATTGTCTTTTGTTGAAGTCATATCAAGTGTATTTCCTGTACTGCATTTTCATTCATCATTGCATTGTCCTTGAAGCCATAAAAGCATTCTCAGCTACTTTATCCTCTCTGTATCACTTCTAAGCCATCATAAAGAGTGTACCACTGTAACATTATCCATTGTTGATCACTAACATCCTCACAAGTGTACTATCAAATATTAATTTACTATAAAAGTGTGATAGATATATATTGTTTAATTTTCTAATAAACCTTTTAATTTGCAAAACAAACCTACTTCTTGGCTCAGTGGGGTCAGGGGGATTCTAAGAGAGGGGTGTTATATAAGGGTTGTCATCCAGAGTAAACGAACTGGACATAAAAATATATCAATAAGGGTTTCCCTCAGCATCCCAGACTAGGCATTGACTTAGCTGTAGTGTTGAATTGAATCCGCTTACAAAGTGGGGGCTCGGAGCCGGGATATTCTGGGTTAGATTTACCACTTGTGCAGCTTAATACAGTGTGCCAACTGACCGGATACACAGATCCGGTTAGATCACCACGCTGTTTTGCACTGTGAAAGCACCCCTCAAAGGAACGCTCTAAGGAAACGGTCTGTTTTGCAAAATAAAATACAAACTTCTGTAAGTCAGGAAGGAACTCAATTTCCAGAATGACGACACTGGTAGACATCAAAATAGCCAGAGAGCACTTCTTACATAAGCTATTTGTGAGAGGTGAATGGACTGAGCAGGGCCAGGATGCGTGGTTGTAGGAAATCACACAACAGGTCACTGCAACTGGGTTAGATATCTGGAGAGATCAGGGCCCCTTACATGTGGCCCTGAGCGAACTATACATGGCTCCTAAAGCTAAAGATGAACACGACAAGATGGTTAGGATAGCGGCATATTTGTATCTATATATGGGAGCCATGCAGGACAAATGTGCTGAAGGCCAAGATCTGGCAAGTAGGCAACTGTTGGCATTAGAAAAGGCCCAATCTGACCTGGTCTCTTCTGAGCAGAGGCTGCAGAGGAGCCAGGAGTCAGAAAATGATAGTAGGCAGTATATTATTAAAATAAAAGAGGACATGGATATACTGCAACAGGAAAAGACAGACCAGGATACCAGAATTCTGGCTTTGCAGAAGGAGCACCAAGACAGTTTGGACTCCTTACTGCAGAGCCAGAAAAATCTGGAGCAACAGATCAATTTCAACAGGGCATGCACAGAGCAGGTAGCCACCCTGCAAATCGAACTAGACAGAGAGAAAGAGGAAAGCAATACATTGATTTTGAAAGACCTGGATACACAGGCAGAGTTTGATGAAGAACACCAGAAAGCCGGTGCCTTTCAAAGGCAGGGGGATGACCTGGCGTCACAAATGCAGGCTCTTGGTCAGGAAAGGGATACCTTAGGCCAGGAAGGCCATTTAAAAAGAAAAATTGAAGAAAATCACTTGGCCCTCCAGGGGCTGGGTGACCTCCAAAAAGAGCATCAGGGCTTGCTAGATCACACTAGGAGGGTGGAGGAGGCTCTGGCGAGAAAGGAGCAGGCCAGTAGGGATGGGACTCAGGAGGTAACCCTCCTGCAGCAGAGACTGGCCCAGTACTCCAGGACCAATCTGGAGGCACAGAGAGAAAATGAGGCTCTCTGCCAGCACAATGATAGGCTCCAGCAACAGGTAGCGATGCAGGAGAGACTGATAGAGTCTAGTAAGGCCTTAACTGAGGAACTGAAAGCGCAGGCTCTTGCATTGCAACAGGGAGCAGGGGCTGATAGAGATGAGGTTCGCTGGGAAAGGGAAACGCCTGAGCATAACCTCAGGAGCCCTGGTACCAGAGGCCTTCATCTCTCCCAGTCCCTGGACTCTGCCACCCCCATGTCCCATGGCGCACATGAGCACAGGGCCATAGGGATGGCAGATTACCATCCAGCCAAAAGGATTGGGCTCATGGGCCAGTACTACCCAGGAATGGATGGGCGGGCATCCGGGTACGGGCACCTAAGTACAGTGCAATTTAGTGGGGAACCCCAGGAGAGTAGGCCCACTAAGGGCATCCTGAAAACCTCTGCCCAGTTAGGTCAGTGGGGGGGTACCCATCAAATCCGGGTAGCAAGGAGGGATCTGAAGACTCCTCTGAGCATCACAGGACACAGGAGACCAGGTCCCCACATTCTGCCAGCTATTCCCAGGCTCGCAGAATCCGGGAAAACCTGGAAGATCAGACGGGCACCTCTGGGAGCAGTGCTTCTGAATCAGAGGATGAATGGACCAGGGTTGCCCGAACCAAAAAGGCCAATAAGGTGAAAAGGGCCTTGCTTAAGGACCCCTTAAAACAGATTAAGGCAATCAGGAGTGTCATCACGCCTTATCATAAGAACGCCAAGTATTCTGTTTGGGAACACTTGGAGCTCCATGAGCAAATGATGGAGACCTTCCATTTGAAGGACAGCAGTAGCTGCATCCAGTACGTCAAATGGACATTCTCCCCTGAATACTCCAGTTTCTTTGCGGGGCTAGAGGACCAAAACCATTCAAGATGGTCCACATATAGGGCAGCCATCTCGAAACATTTTTCTGTACATAGAAATCCCCAAGAGGCTCGCAAGGCAGCCTACAATTTGCAATGTGGGGAGGATCAGGCCCCACAAGAATTTGTGCAAGAATTGAAGCGTGCCTTTGCGCAGACCACCAGAAGGGTGCGCACGGACAGCAGAGAATTCATCAACACATTTTTCCATGCTCTTCCCAAGTACATAATGACCCAGCTCGTGAGAGATTTTCACGAGAAAAGATCTTTAGACTGGGTCATTGAGCAAGCCACTCGGATCTATGAGGTGCAGAAGCCCATAGAAAATAAAAGTAATGCGCAGAAAAACCCCAAAACCAACAGCACCCCTGCTGCTGCCAAGGTGGCGGAGGTAAAGGTTGCCCCCATTTTATATTTGGAGATAGGGGGCCTAAAAACCTGCCTGCGCCAAATAATTCACAGCCCAGAAGGCCCTCGGGCCAGTCACAGACAGGGAGTCGAGGAGGTAGTCCCACAAATGGGGTCCCTCGCTCCCCTGATTATATAAGTCCCCGCTACAAGGGAAACTGACCCATCCTGGGTTATGTGTGGACTCCTCCAGCCCAAGGGGGGGAATCCAGCCAAGCGCCTAACCCAGGGAACTTCCCTCCTAACTTCCCCCAGGAGGGCAGAAATTCACCAAATCCTGGGCAGAACTTTTTCCCCAGGTATCCACCCAATTTCCAACCCCAAAACCATCCATCCTTCTTTCCCCAATTCCCTGAGCCCAGACAACCTAATCCGGGAGAGGGGAGGCCAAGGGTGGAGGGGTACCCAAATCTTCCCAACCCGGGGTATTACCAGAGAAGGGATAGCTACCCTTCCCAGGAACAGCCCAGAGGAGAAAACAGAGCCCCGTATCAGCCTGAGCGTGTTTCGCAACTTGAGCACCAGGTACAAAATATGGCACGGGATCTGGGTCACATACTGAGGGCTTAACAGAACCCTCAGATGAGCATGCCACCGCAGATTGCCTCAAACTCTGGGCCTGGTGCTCCAGAACAATGACGGGGCAGCACCCCGATAACCCACAGGTTCCCAGGGAGGAGGCACAAGGGTAAAGGGGGGTGTAAAGCCTTGGAGGAAGCTTCCTTCCCAACTTGTGAACAACCCCTGGAAAACCAGGAACCAGAAACAAAATCTCCTGCCCCTGAAAGCCTGCCTCCCAAGGAGCAGAGGGGGGGTAGGAGAAACAAAGGACCCAAACAGACCCACTTTGCTGAGGAGGTACAGGTCTTCCAATTTGAGAGAGAGGGATCCTCAGAGGATCCTGGGAAAAGGATCTTCTCCTTCAGAGATGGGGGAACTCCTCCCAAGGAAAAATGGGTCTTAAGAGATTCCAATCCAGACTGGGTGGATGTGGGGATTGAGCTGTCGCCGCCCATCATCCTATCCCAGAACCAACAAAACCAAAAAACCCTGGTTCAAACCCATCCTGGTGACTGCCTCCCAAAAGGCAGGGGCGGCCCAGAACCGGAACCAGGGGGACCTAAAAACGAATCAACAGACTGGGTAGATGTGGGGATTGAGCTGTCGCCGCCCATCATTCTATCCCAGAACCAACAATAGCAAAATCCCATGGGTCAAACCTATCCTGATGACTGTCTCCAAAAAGGGGGGGGGCAGCCCAGAACCCGAAACCATTTCCAGTTGCCAACTTTTTCTTTCAGATTCCCCAGGCTCTCCACAGAATTGTACCCAAATCTCTTTGCTAGCAATGTCCAAAACCAGAAAATTAGCCCACCAGTTGTCCAAAAATGTGCATTATCTGTGCCCCCTTGAGGAGAAGGAGGGAAGATACTATTCCCCGGTACAAGTACAGGGGCAGGGTACAATCTTGGCGCTGGTGGACACTGGATCCCAAGCTACCCTTCTGTCCAAAAGGGCCTTTGATGAACTAAATGCAGGAAGGGGGGAGAATTACCGAATTCCTCTCACCTCTCTTCCTGGACAACTCCAGAACTTTGACGGGAAGGAAATTCCCGTTGAGGGGACTACAGACTTGGACATTAAAATTGGGCGACACAAGGTGAAACACCCGGTCATAGTAGTAACTCCAGAGGGCACCCTTTGTTTACTAGGGAATGACCTCCTGAGAAGGTTGTCACTCCTAATAGATTGTGTAAATAAGGTCCTCTGGACCCAGACTAGCCGACCAATAAAATTAAAACAGAGTGTCAACCATGTTAGTTTAAACGGCACCTGCCACATGGTTGAACACAAATCTAACCAAGTAGAATTTCACTTCCAGAACAACCAAATTCCAGACATGACAGTAATAGAAGTAGGACAACAGACTGGTAATGGGGGGTCCTCTCTATTTCTGAAAATCAACCTTCCTTCTAGTTTAAGGTGGTATTCCACACTGGAAGGAAATACTCTGAAATTCTTTACCAATCCACAATCAGACACTCAAACTCCTATAGTCCAGAAAGATGTGAAATCAGCTCAGAGCCTGGCTGATATTCAGCAAATTGGAGAGCAGTTGTTCATCCCTGTTCAGTTAAATGATGGGAAGGACTCTGTTCTCGCTCGAGTGTGTGTGAACAACGGTAAGAGCTTCATTAGCGAAGCCATGTTCCGACAACTCCCAAAAGATCCAGCCATTCCCACATTCAAACTGATAGACAAATGGGAAATGGACCTGGAAGCACCTAATTCCAAACATCTCCTGCCAAGCAGGTGTATGCTCAAAATCTCCATTGGCAACAAGAGCATAGTCCATAATTGTTGGGTCGTGCGAGACGTCACTGCCGCCTTTTACTTAGGCAGTGACATTCTCAATCGCTTTGCCATGAGTTTGGACCTAATAAACTTCAAAGCTTGGTCCCGATTAGCGGATAATCCCATGGGCTTTGATGATTCAGAAAAAGCATTTAGGTCAGCTCAATTGCTACCTTATGCAGTTGAAATTCAGATTAAAGAGGAAGTCACCATCTCAGAAAGGACCCGACAATTCTCGAGAATTTGTGCAAGAATTGAAGCGTGCCTTTGCGCAGACCACCAGAAGGGTGCGCACGGACAGCAGAGAATTCATCAACACATTTTTCCATGCTCTTCCCAATTACATAATGACCCAGCTCGTGAGAGATTTTCACGAGAAAAGATCTTTAGACTGGGTCATTGAGCAAGCCACCCGGATCTATGAGGTGCAGAAGCCCATAGAAAATAAAAGTAATGCGCAGAAAAACCCCAAAACCAACAGCACCCCTGCTGCTGCCAAGGTGGCGGAGGTAAAGGTTGCCCCCATTTTATATTTGGAGATAGGGGGCCTAAAAACCTGCCTGCGCCAAATAATTCACAGCCCAGAAGGCCCTCGGGCCAGTCACAGACAGGGAGTCGAGGAGGTAGTCCCACAAATGGGGTCCCTCGCTCCCCTGATTATATAAGTCCCCGCTACAAGGGAAACTGACCCATCCTGGGTTATGTGTGGACTCCTCCAGCCCAAGGGGGGGAATCCAGCCAAGCGCCTAACCCAGGGAACTTCCCTCCTAACTTCCCCCAGGAGGGCAGAAATTCACCAAATCCTGGGCAGAACTTTTTCCCCAGGTATCCACCCAATTTCCAACCCCAAAACCATCCATCCTTCTTTCCCCAATTCCCTGAGCCCAGACAACCTAATCCGGGAGACAGGAGGCCAAGGGTGGAGGGGTACCCAAATCTTCCCAACCCGGGGTATTACCAGAGAAGGGATAGCTACCCTTCCCAGGATCAGCCCAGAGGAGAAAACAGAGCCCCGTATCAGCCTGAGCGTGTTTCGCAACTTGAGCACCAGGTACAAAATATGGCACGGGATCTGGGTCACATACTGAGGGCTCAACAGAACCCTCAGATGAGCATGCCACCGCAGATTGCCTCAAACTCTGGGCCTGGTGCTCCAGAACAATGACGGGGCAGCACCCCGATAACCCACAGGTTCCCAGGGAGGAGGCACAAGGGTAAAGGGGGGTGTAAAGCCTTGGAGGAAGCTTCCTTCCCAACTTGTGAACAACCCCTGGAAAACCAGGAACCAGAAACAAAATCTCCTGCCCCTGAAAGCCTGCCTCCCAAGGAGCAGAGGGGGGTAGGAGAAACAAAGGACCCAAACAGACCCACTTTGCTGAGGAGGTACAAGTCTTCCAATTTGAGAGAGAGGGATCCTCAGAGGATCCTGGGAAAAGGATCTTCTCCTTCAGAGATGGGGGAACTCCTCCCAAGGAAAAATGGGTCCCAAGAGATTCCAATCCAGACTGGGTGGATGTGGGGATTGAGCTGTCGCCGCCCATCATCCTATCCCAGAACCAACAAAACCAAAAAACCCTGGTTCAAACCCATCCTGGTGACTGCCTCCCAAAAGGCAGGGGCGGCCCAGAACCGGAACCAGGGGGACCTAAAAACGAATCAACAGACTGGGTAGATGTGGGGATTGAGCTGTCGCCGCCCATCATTCTATCCCAGAACCAACAATAGCAAAATCCCATGGGTCAAACCTATCCTGATGACTGTCTCCAAAAAGGGGGGGGGGGGGCAGCCCAGAACCCGAAACCATTTCCAGTTGCCAACTTTTTCTTTCAGATTCCCCAGGCTCTCCACAGAATTGTACCCAAATCTCTTTGCTAGCAATGTCCAAAACCAGAAAATTAGCCCACCAGTTGTCCAAAAATGTGCATTATCTGTGCCCCCTTGAGGAGAAGGAGGGAAGATACTATTCCCCGGTACAAGTACAGGGGCAGGGTACAATCTTGGCGCTGGTGGACACTGGATCCCAAGCTACCCTTCTGTCCAAAAGGGCCTTTGATGAACTAAATGCAGGAAGGGGGGAGAATTACCGAATTCCTCTCACCTCTCTTCCTGGACAACTGCAGAACTTTGACGGGAAGGAAATTCCCGTTGAGGGGACTACAGACTTGGACATTAAAATTGGGCGACACAAGGTGAAACACCCGGTCATAGTAGTAACTCCAGAGGGCACCCTTTGTTTACTAGGGAATGACCTCCTGAGAAGGTTGTCACTCCTAATAGATTGTGTAAATAAGGTCCTCTGGACCCAGACTAGCCGACCAATAAAATTAAAACAGAGTGTCAACCATGTTAGTTTAAACGGCACCTGCCACATGGTTGAACACAAATCTGACCAAGTAGAATTTCACTTCCAGAACAACCAAATTCCAGACATGACAGTAATAGAAGTAGGACAACAGACTGGTAATGGGGGGTCCTCTCTATTTCTGAAAATCAACCTTCCTTCTAGTTTAAGGTGGTATTCCACACTGGAAGGAAATACTCTGAAATTCTTTACCAATCCACAATCAGACACTCAAACTCCTATAGTCCAGAAAGATGTGAAATCAGCTCAGAGCCTGGCTGATATTCAGCAAATTGGAGAGCAGTTGTTCATCCCTGTTCAGTTAAATGATGGGAAGGACTCTGTTCTCGCTCGAGTGTGTGTGAACAACGGTAAGAGCTTCATTAGCGATAAGAGCTTCATTAGCGAAGCCATGTTCCGACAACTCCCAAAAGATCCAGCCATTCCCACATTCAAACTGATAGACAAATGGGAAATGGACCTGGAAGCACCTAATTCCAAACATCTCCTGCCAAGCAGGTGTATGCTCAAAATCTCCATTGGCAACAAGAGCATAGTCCATAATTGTTGGGTCGTGCGAGACGTCACTGCCGCCTTTTACTTAGGCAGTGACATTCTCAATCGCTTTGCCATGAGTTTGGACCTAATAAACTTCAAAGCTTGGTCCCGATTAGCGGATAATCCCATGGGCTTTGATGATTCAGAAAAAGCATTTAGGTCAGCTCAATTGCTACCTTATGCAGTTGAAATTCAGATTAAAGAGGAAGTCACCATCTCAGAAAGGACCCGACAATTCTCGAGAATTTGTGCAAGAATTGAAGCGTGCCTTTGCGCAGACCACCAGAAGGGTGCGCACGGACAGCAGAGAATTCATCAACACATTTTTCCATGCTCTTCCCAATTACATAATGACCCAGCTCGTGAGAGATTTTCACGAGAAAAGATCTTTAGACTGGGTCATTGAGCAAGCCACCCGGATCTATGAGGTGCAGAAGCCCATAGAAAATAAAAGTAATGCGCAGAAAAACCCCAAAACCAACAGCACCCCTGCTGCTGCCAAGGTGGCGGAGGTAAAGGTTGCCCCCATTTTATATTTGGAGATAGGGGGCCTAAAAACCTGCCTGCGCCAAATAATTCACAGCCCAGAAGGCCCTCGGGCCAGTCACAGACAGGGAGTCGAGGAGGTAGTCCCACAAATGGGGTCCCTCGCTCCCCTGATTATATAAGTCCCCGCTACAAGGGAAACTGACCCATCCTGGGTTATGTGTGGACTCCTCCAGCCCAAGGGGGGGAATCCAGCCAAGCGCCTAACCCAGGGAACTTCCCTCCTAACTTCCCCCAGGAGGGCAGAAATTCACCAAATCCTGGGCAGAACTTTTTCCCCAGGTATCCACCCAATTTCCAACCCCAAAACCATCCATCCTTCTTTCCCCAATTCCCTGAGCCCAGACAACCTAATCCGGGAGAGGGGAGGCCAAGGGTGGAGGGGTACCCAAATCTTCCCAACCCGGGGTATTACCAGAGAAGGGATAGCTACCCTTCCCAGGATCAGCCCAGAGGAGAAAACAGAGCCCCGTATCAGCCTGAGCGTGTTTCGCAACTTGAGCACCAGGTACAAAATATGGCACGGGATCTGGGTCACATACTGAGGGCTCAACAGAACCCTCAGATGAGCATGCCACCGCAGATTGCCTCAAACTCTGGGCCTGGTGCTCCAGAACAATGACGGGGCAGCACCCCGATAACCCACAGGTTCCCAGGTAGGAGGCACAAGGGTAAAGGGGGGTGTAAAGCCTTGGAGGAAGCTTCCTTCCCAACTTGTGAACAACCCCTGGAAAACCAGGAACCAGAAACAAAATCTCCTGCCCCTGAAAGCCTGCCTCCCAAGGAGCAGAGGGGGGGTAGGAGAAACAAAGGACCCAAACAGACCCACTTTGCTGAGGAGGTACAGGTCTTCCAATTTGAGAGAGAGGGATCCTCAGAGGATCCTGGGAAAAGGATCTTCTCCTTCAGAGATGGGGGAACTCCTCCCAAGGAAAAATGGGTCCCAAGAGATTCCAATCCAGACTGGGTGGATGTGGGGATTGAGCTGTCGCCGCCCATCATCCTATCCCAGAACCAACAAAACCAAAAAACCCTGGTTCAAACCCATCCTGGTGACTGCCTCCCAAAAGGCAGGGGCGGCCCAGAACCGGAACCAGGGGGACCTAAAAACGAATCAACAGACTGGGTAGATGTGGGGATTGAGCTGTCGCTGCCCATCATTCTATCCCAGAACCAACAATAGCAAAATCCCATGGGTCAAACCTATCCTGATGACTGTCTCCAAAAAGGGGGGGGGGGCAGCCCAGAACCCGAAACCATTTCCAGTTGCCAACTTTTTCTTTCAGATTCCCCAGGCTCTCCACAGAATTGTACCCAAATCTGTTTGCTAGCAATGTCCAAAACCAGAAAATTAGCCCACCAGTTGTCCAAAAATGTGCATTATCTGTGCCCCCTTGAGGAGAAGGAGGGAAGATACTATTCCCCGGTACAAGTACAGGGGCAGGGTACAATCTTGGCGCTGGTGGACACTGGATCCCAAGCTACCCTTCTGTCCAAAAGGGCCTTTGATGAACTAAATGCAGGATGGGGGGAGAATTACCGAATTCCTCTCACCTCTCTTCCTGGACAACTGCAGAACTTTGACGGGAAGGAAATTCCCGTTGAGGGGACTACAGACTTGGACATTAAAATTGGGCGACACAAGGTGAAACACCCGGTCATAGTAGTAACTCCAGAGGGCACCCTTTGTTTACTAGGGAATGACCTCCTGAGAAGGTTGTCACTCCTAATAGATTGTGTAAATAAGGTCCTCCTGGACCAAGACTAGCCGACCAATAAAATTAAAACAGAGTGTCAACCATGTTAGTTTAAACGGCACCTGCCACATGGTTGAACACAAATCTGACCAAGTAGAATTTCACTTCCAGAACAACCAAATTCCAGACATGACAGTAATAGAAGTAGGACAACAGACTGGTAATGGGGGGTCCTCTCTATTTCTGAAAATCAACCTTCCTTCTAGTTTAAGGTGGTATTCCACACTGGAAGGAAATACTCTGAAATTCTTTACCAATCCACAATCAGACACTCAAACTCCTATAGTCCAGAAAGATGTGAAATCAGCTCAGAGCCTGGCTGATATTCAGCAAATTGGAGAGCAGTTGTTCATCCCTGTTCAGTTAAATGATGGGAAGGACTCTGTTCTCGCTCGAGTGTGTGTGAACAACGGTAAGAGCTTCATTAGCGAAGCCATGTTCCGACAACTCCCAAAAGATCCAGCCATTCCCACATTCAAACTGATAGACAAATGGGAAATGGACCTGGAAGCACCTAATTCCAAACATCTCCTGCCAAGCAGGTGTATGCTCAAAATCTCCATTGGCAACAAGAGCATAGTCCATAATTGTTGGGTCGTGCGAGACGTCACTGCCGTCTTTTACTTAGGCAGTGACATTCTCAATCGCTTTGCCATGAGTTTGGACCTAATAAACTTCAAAGCTTGGTCCCGATTAGCGGATAATCCCATGGGCTTTGATGATTCAGAAAAAGCATTTAGGTCAGCTCAATTGCTACCTTATGCAGTTGAAATTCAGATTAAAGAGGAAGTCACCATCTCAGAAAGGACCCGACAATTCTCCCTGGAAGTGAAAGTTAAAAGAGGACAAAAATTGAAAAACCCTTATGCGTATATTCATCTAAATGTTTATCTCCAACAACAAGGGTTAGGGGTAAACCCAACACCATTAGTCAACATAGAACATGACACCATTCCAATACAGGTGGATAACAGCGACTTGCAGAGTATTACTCTAGCCGCAGGCACCATCCTTGGAATGGCAGTTGATGACTGACATTTCTACATTGATTTAGGAAATGAACTGTTAGGACAAATCCCCAAGGACTGTTTTGACAGTGACAGTGATGACAATACAACACCAGACAGGATTTTCACCCGGTATGGGGAGAACTTCCTGGTGTACACTTCTTGCCCTTATGGTAAGGAAGATGTGACTTGTGACTTCAGGATGGATGAGGTGATTTTCCAGGTCCATGAGGGCTGCCTTTCCCACCTGAAGCCTCCAGTCCAAATCAGCACTCTGACCAGGGACTTCTCCACCCAGCTGGAGGAGGCCGCTGAGATAGCCAAACCAGAAGTCTTTCCAGGCTTCAGGCAGATGGTGGAAGAGAGAGTCAACATAGCTGATGCCTGTGTGACTCTGGAACAGAAGCAAAAGTTGAAACAAGTTTTCTTGGATTTCCAAGATCTCTTTGCGGTAGACTCATATGACTGTGGTCACACCGACATCCACACAACAACAATTCCCACGGACCCTGGCATTACTCCAGTGTTTGTGAAGCAATATCGTTTGCCTCTCGCATCCATGGAGACCCTTACTGAAATAATTAAGAACCTTGAGTCCCGGGGAATAATCCGCCCAGTACACAGCACCTTCAATAATCCGGTGCTGGGAATATTGAAGCCAAATGGCAAGTGGAGACTCTGTGCCGACCTTAGGGAGGTCAACAAACGGGTCCATACTTCCTGATGGCCTCTGCCCTACATTGACCAAGGGCGGGCCAGATTCAGGGGTCACAGGTATTCACAGCAATAGACCTGACCAATGGATACTGGACCGTGCCTGTCAGTAGGGAGGACCAATACAAACTGGCTTTTACCTTTGGGGGCCAGCAGTACACATGGACCCGAACTCCTTTCGGACACCTCAACTCCGGCAATGAATTCAACATTTTCCTACATAAGGCCATGCCCGACCTGGGTGCGAGGGGTAACCTGGCTTATGTAGATGATGTCCTCATCAAAAGTTCATCTGGGGAGGGTGGCGCTGTGGAGCAGCCCAAGATGGCTGCTTAGCTTTTGAGCTCCGTGCGGCTCCGGCCCTCATCTGCCCACATCTGCGAACATCGGAGCTTGCTACACTCCTATTGCGGCCAACCATCTGCCCCTGTCTGCTGGGCAGCTCCTGGCGGAGTCCCGGCCTTCTCTGACTACTGGGAGACTTGCTACTGCCACATCTCTCTGGAGGCCTACCCGGGCTGCGGCGGTCACTCGAGGCCTCGCCACTCTTTCGCGGCCCGCCCGCCCCTGTCTCCCACCTTGGGGGGCCCCGCGGGGCGGATCACTGCCGGACGGGGGGCTGGGACCGAACCGACGGCTGCGGCGGCCTGTGGGGTGCCCCGCCACATCGACACTCGCCTGGCGGAGGACTGCACTGTCGAGGTGAGGAGCGGAGGGGTGACGCATCCGGACGGGGCACGGTGGGCCCGGCCATCACCTCGCGCTGCCCCTGGACCTGCCCTGTGGGCGCCCCTGCCCCCTCCCCCCTGGTGCGCCCCGCTCTGTATTGCCAGCGTGATCCACGTCCACATCGGTGAAGATCCCCCCGGGCTTGACTCGACTCCTGGACCCTGTGCCCACCACCTCCACGTGGCTGACGCTTGATAACCACGGCGGCCGTCGCTACCCTTCGTCATGCCAAGTAAATCGAAAGGAAACTGCAGGGGAGGATCGATGGATAGATTCGCTAGAGCGGTTCCGAGATCCGACGCTTGCTCATCCCCACCCCCGCCGGAGGAGTCTGGGGTGGAGTCGCAGGCCGGGCCGCCGGGACCTGACCTCACGGTTATCATGGAGTCGATGGCCAAAAATTTCACTTCCTTCCACGAGAAGTTGGACGATATACATGCCAATGTTGCCTCGCTCAAGACACGTGTAGACCAAGCCGGGACCCGAATAGCGGAGGCTGAAGGCAGGATCTCTACTAACGAGGACGAACTACACGTGCTGCAGTCCACGGTCGCGGCCCTGTCCCGGGACATGAAGGCGGTTAAATCCAAATGCGATGACTTGGAGTCCCGCTCTCGCAGGAATAATCTACGCATCATTGGTGTCCCCGAGAACGCACTCAAGGGGCGCATGGAGGATGCGATCGAGAGCTTGCTTAGGGAACTGCTCGACAACCCGACCCTGTCTCTGCACTTTACGGTCGAGCGCGCACATCGGGCCCTGTCCCCTCGCCCTAGACCGGGTGATCTTCCGAGACCCATCATTGCCAGGATCCTGAACTATCGGGACAGGGACCTCATCCTACGCTTGGCACGGGAGAAGGGAGAGCTGCGCCTGGAGGCTAACACCGTTAGGATCTTCCCCGACTTCTCCGTAGCGGTCCAGCAGGAAAGGCGCCAATTTCTCGGGGTCAAAAAGCTGCTCAGGGAACGCAATGTCCCATACGCCATCCTCTTCCCGGCGCGATTGAAATTGACCCACAACGGCAAACTCTACTTCTTCACGGTCCCCGAGGAGGCAGTGAAGTTCATCGAGCTGGAGATACCATTACCTAATCCGATAAATGCTCCCGTGGCCGCTGAGTGAGCACTCCCTGTAGTGCCCCACTCTCTTCGCCAGCTCTCTCCGCTCATTTTGGACGTGTTGTTGGCAATGCTGTTCTTTACCCCAGCGACTCGAACCCCGTGGATGGCCATCCGGCCTGGGGTTTCGCCCTGGGCCCTTGGACACTACTCAATACTCCTCGTACACTGTATGCTCATGCGTTAGATCGCCTATTGTTTTCCTGTTATCATCCAACCTCAACTCCTGGGTTCGAACTTGGATCCTTCACCGCAGAACTTGACTTGATGGCCCATGTCGGCCTACATGATGTTTAAGATGCCGTCCACACGGCTACAGCGCCCCCACTGCGTTTGCAATGTTTGTGTTTGTGCTTGGTTTGCTGTTAGGGCTGGGTGGCCACTGTTGGGCCGAATCGTGGGCGCATCCCCGTTGGGTGGTGCCCTCTGTTCCTCCCCGGTTGGGGAGACCCTGTCACTCCCCTGGCTTAGCTGGGGACCTTGGGTTTGGGTGGGGGACGATACCTACTGCAAGTTGCGGGTGGGCAGTGTGGGTGGTGGGTGGTGATGTTGGGGGTGTGTGGGATTGTATTACAAATGACGGAGGTAGTGTGGCAGAATGCATGACATCGGGGCACCATTGTGGGGCCCATTTTAAACTACTGGCTGGCTCTAGGCAGAGAGTGTGGGATGTACCCTAGTTCGATGCAATGACAACTGTTGTGCCGTCTTGGAATGTACGGGGCCTTAGTAACTACACCAAGGCTCGTAAAATTATGGCTTACGCCAACAGACATTGTTGTAAAATTTTGTTCCTGCAGGAGACCCACTCTGGGGGCCACCTGGCCAGATGCATGGCCCCTTCCTGGGGCCCCAATAGATATTTTACCTCCTACTCCTCCCGGGCTAGGGGGGTCCTGACGATGGTTCATAGATCGCTCAAGTTTTCTTTACATAAGAATTATGTTGACCCTGAAGGGAGGTATGTTATCCTGCATTGTTCTTTGGCAAATAGGGAATACCTGCTGGTCAATACCTATGGCCCTAATGTGGACTCTCCTGATTTCGTTGACCGGGTGGCGGCGATACTGCTGGGTTATGTGGGGGTACAGATTATCTGGGGGGGGGACATGAATTTCATAATGGATACCACGTTGGACAGAACGGGCACTGCCCCCAGATTGCTCTCGGGCGCAGCGCGTAGGCTATTAGCACACGGGGTGTCACTAGATGTTCGAGACGCATGGCGGGCGATGCACCCGTTGGCGCGCGAATATACCCATTATTCCTCGGTACACGACAGCTCCTCGAGGATTGACATGTTTTTCGTGTCCAGTACGCTTCTGGGCAGGGTGGCTGAAACTCAGATCTTGGCGCGTACCCTATCGGACCATTCTCCTGTCCGGATGTCCGTGGATCTGGGAGTCCCGGTTCCCACTATTAATACTTGGCGCTTCAAGTCTGCCGCCCTGCAAGACATAGTATTCAAGGCGGATATTCTTGCTGATATACAGTCCTACTTTGAGTTTAACTTGTCCCGGTCCACCTCCCTGGGGGTCCGGTGGGAGGCCTTCAAAGTCTTCATCAGGGGAATGTCCATATCGAGGGAGGCGGGAGTACTCAAGGCTATACGTGCTGCTCTTGCCCGTTCCGAAACCAAATTACGCGACCTGGAAAGAGCGCATCCCACTTCGGTTGACCCGGCCACCCTCTCCCAGATCAGTGAGGAGCTCCAAGCTTTTAATGACCAGGCCATCAGGGAAGTTCGATATTTCAGTCGCCCCCAGGCGGCTCGCAAGTATGGTGAGGGGGACAGGCCGGGCAGGACGCTGGCTGCTGTGGCCAGGGGCGAGTGGGGTCATTCACAGATCTCCTGTATCAGGGACAGGTTAGGGCTGAGTCAAACGTCTGACCAACGAATCTTGGAAGTCTTAGCGGACTTCTACGCTGACCTATACTCCCAGCCCCCTGAACATAGCGAGTCCCAAATGCGCGATCTCCTCAGCCAGATCCCCACGACACTCATTTCCCCCACAACCAAAGACTCACTGGACTCCCCCATTCTGCTGGACGAAATTGTCGGGGCAATCTCCAATCTACCCAAAGGAAAAGCTCCCGGTCCGGATGGGCTAACGGCAGAATTTTATCAGGAGCATGTGGCCATCTTGGCCCCCAGGCTGCTGGAGGTCTGGAATGAGTCGCTCCGGCTGGGCACCCTCCCTCCATCATTGCGGGAGGCCGCCATTACGGTCCTTCTTAAACCTGGGAAACCTGCTGATGAGTGTGGATCATATAGGCCCCTCTCACTAATGAATCTAGATACCAAAATATTCGCTAAGGTGATCGCCAACCGCTTCCTCCCGGTCATGTCCTATATGGTGCATGATGACCAATCAGGGTTCGTCCCTGGGAGGTCGACGTCCCACAATATTAGACGGCTATTCAATGTCATGGCCCGCATGGATCAGGGAGTTGGCGCCGTGGCGGTTACGCTGGATGCCCAGAAGGCTTTTGATATGGTCTCCTGGAAATATACCTGGTTGGTGCTGGAGACTATGGGTATAGGGCCTAACATGATAGCGTACATTAAGTTGCTATACACTTCCCCGGTGGCTAGGGTGCGGGTTAATTCCCAGACGTCAGCTCTGTTCCCACTCTCTAGGGGCACCCGTCAGGGTTGCCCGTTTTCTCCGATCTTATTCGCCCTGGCAATAGAGCCGATGGCCGACTATATCAGGGCCCGGCACGCCCACCAGGGGATCCGCCTGAAGGACGCTCCCGAAATCGTCTCGCTCTATGCAGATGATGTTTTACTTTTCGTAAGAGACCCGGATGTGCACCTGGACCCGATTATACGCGGTATCACCCGGATTGGCACTCACTCCGGGTTCACCATTAACTATACCAAGTCCGAAATTTTCCCTCTTACTAGCTCCACCGCCCAACCGCTCACGGAGTACCCGCTACGCTGGTCCCCAATGGGGATTAAATATTTGGGGGTCTGGGTGTCTCGGTCTAGGGAAACACTGCTAGCGGATAACTACCGAGCGGTGGCGGAACAAGCTGAGGCTAAAATCACGCGCTGGCGCGCTCTCCCGCTGTCGCTGGCCGGTAGACTCTCGCTGGTGAAAATGATCCTGCTTCCTAAGTTCTTGTATATCTTCTCTAACGTCCCTGTCTGGCCGGGTGGGAGATACTTTACAGACCTTCATAAAGCACTTGCACAATTTCTTTGGCACTCTGGTGCGGTGCGTAAGAAATGGTCGGACATGTGCCTCCCATATGACAAAGGGGGCTTCACGGCCCCGGACCTGCTTAGATACTGGACGGCTGCACAGGCGCAATTCGCCTCGTACTGGTACCCCGGACCCCCACCTCGCCCCCACGTCAAGTTGGAGACTCTGGCGGGGGCACCCTGTAACATAATGTCCCTGATTCTAAATAGGAAGTATGTCCCGGACTCGCCTATCGATCCAGTCCGCGCCACTGTACAGGCCTGGGGCCGGCTGTTTAACACGTGTGCCGAACAACACCCATACTACAGGTGGCTTCCCGCCTGGAACCTTCCCGGGCTTGAACCCACGTGTGACATTGCACTGGCGCGGCACTGGGAGGCGCTGGGTTACCGTGCCCTCACTGACTTTTACCCAGATGGGCGGTTTATAACACTGCAGACGTTGAAGCCGGGGCACTCCGGTTCAGTCATGGAGCTGCTGCAATTCTACAGGCTGCGCGCAGCCTTCCGCAGCGCGTGGCCTGACTTCCCAGCTGAGCCTCCGGACTCCCCCGGGATCGCATACATCGCCAATTCGGGAGGGGCGCGGGGTGTGGTCTCCTCATTATATGGATTGTTACTAACCGGCCCCTCTCCCCGCCCGTCCAGGGCACGGGAGGACTGGGCCGCCGAACTGGGGACGGACCTTACAGACCAATTGTGGGGGAAAATGTGCTCTCATACCAGTGGGGTGTCCTTGAACTTTCGCTACCGCACCATACAGTATAAATTGCTCAATAGGCTGTATTTTACACCGGGTAGAATTTCGAGATTTGCACGCTCTACTCCCCGGCCCTGCCCTCGCTGCGGAACCGATGGGGCTGACCATCTACACATGTTCTGGGCCTGCCCGGAGCTGGCCACATTCTGGTCCAAGATCATGCAGACGTTGTCGACAATTATTGATGTTGATGTTGACCTCGACCCGCTGGGGGCACTGTTTGGGGTGTGGGGCCTCGGGGAGCCTAGAGATGTGGTCAAGTTCCTAAATGTAAGTTGTGTGGTGGCCAAGAAATGCATCTTGCTGGACTGGAAAAGCTCGACCCCCCCTACATATCAGAAATGGTTGAACCTGCTCACATGGTCTAGGAATTGCGAGGAGGGGTTTCTGGATATGCTCCCGGCCCGGTCCCGCCCCCGTAATATCTGGTCTGCCTTTAATAGTTATTTGAACGGTTTGGATGACATCTCCACGGTGGGCGGATCTCCCCGGCCTTCTACTAGTGTTGTCTAAAGTGCTGGTGTCTCATGTTATGTTGCTGATGGTCCCTGACAGCTTATGTTCCGCAGAAAAGCCCTTGCATTAATGTACCTATGTACTGTATTTGCTCTTGCTGTCCTGATGTAAGTGTGTATGCTACCTGCCTCTGTCAACAAAAATAAAAGTTTAAAAAAAAAAAAAAAGTTCATCTGGGGAGGAACACATAGCGGAGATCCGTTATGTTCTGACGCAGTTGAGGGCCGCCGGAGCAAAACTTTCCTTTCAGAAGGCACAGTGGTGTAGAACCCGTGTTAATTTCTTGGGGCATGAGATTACTCCTCAGGGTCTCTGTCCCCAAGAAAAGAAAGTGGAAGCACTCCAGAAACTGAAGGATCCCACAACTCTGTGGGAACTAAGGAGCCTCCTTGGACTGACTAATTACAGCAGAAAGTTCATTGAGGGCTACGCAGAGGTCACTAGACCCCTAATTCATCTCCTGAAGGGGGGGGTCAAGTGGGAATGGGGTCCAGAACATTCCGACGCAGTAAGACAACTCAAGAGAAGCCTCTCACAAGCGCCTTGCCTAGCTTATCCTGTCAGAAACAAGGAGTTCTTCCTGGAGACAGGGTTCTCTAATACGTGCTTGATGGCAGTATTATACCAAAAGCATGACAAGGTCAATAAAGTAATCTCCTATGCGAGCAAAACTTTATCCTCTGTGGAGGAAAAATGCAACGATTGTGAAAAGGCACTCCTGGCAACGGTGTGGGCATTGAAGAATTACCGCCCGTTCTTCCAGGGGGAACACATCATAGTGGAGACTCAACACCAGCCTCTGCAATACCTCCAAAGTGACAGAATCCGGGCCGGAAATGTGAGTAATTCCCGAATTACTTCCTGGATTCTGTCAATGCAAGGCTTTCCTGTGGAGGTCAGATATGGCCAAAACAAGAAGAGTCCCCTCGCGCAAGGTCTGGCTGACTTGCATGATTGTGCCAGAGAAAACTGTCTTGAGGACGAAGGTCTAAAAATCAAGGACAACATGGAGGCATACCTTAATTCCCCACACAAAGTCTTTGAAGAAGACAAGTGTGAGGGAATGCCCACTGTCTATGTGGATGGATGCTCTTACCATGTTGACAACAACAGGGAAAAATAACTCGTGGCCGGCGTAGGGAACGCATGGGTGAATGAGTCCCCAGAACCCTCCGCTGGATTCAAAATTGGTCCCTGAAGTAGTCAGGTGGCAGAATTGATGGCTGTGAATCAAGCCATCCTCACTGCTGTCCAACATTAACTCCACGAACTGGTCATAATCACAGATTCGGATTATGTACGGAACGGGTTCGTGGAGCACCTGGTTAGTTGGAAAACCAGAGGCATGCTATGTGCTAATAACAAACCTTTGAAACATGGGAAGTTAATTCAAAACATTGATGATCTGGTCACCTCGAATGGGATGACCATCTACTGGAAAAAGATCAAGGGTCATTCCAAAGTAGAGGGACCAGACAAAACTGGAAATGACTTAGCTGATCAGCTGGCCAAAACCGGGGCCATCCAAGGGGATCTAATAGAAATAGAGTCGCTGTTGGGGGAAATTCAGGTCACCGCTATCACTAGATCCCAGACAAATGCTCACAATGATCTTTAAACTGCACAATGGAGTAAGGAGACCCCTGATGCTGATTTAATTACAGCTCAGAAGGGGGATCCAATAATTGGTAAGTTTTACCAACACATTGAGGACCCTGAGAACTTTCCCCTGACGGATACCGATTACTTTGGGAAAGAGGACCTAAGAGTGTTGATGAAATGTCCAAAAAGGTTCCGAATCCAAGACAGTTTGTTGGTAAGGAAATCCCAAGCTGGCCAGGATCATTGGGTGGTCCCTACCTCATTCCGAAGCCTGATGTTAAGTCACGCCCATGATGCGGCCACCGCCGGTCATAGGGGGTTTCACACAACACTGGAAATCTTAATAGAGGTTGCATACTGGCCACACATGGGGCAGGACCTCGACTAATCCTTGAAGGGGTGTCTTGTGTGTGCACAATTTCAGCCATCATCCCTCACACACCGGGCGCCTCTCCAAAAGAGGGGGATGACATTGCCATGGTCAGATTTGCAAATCGACTTTGTAGGCCCTGTAATTCGCTCGTCTAGAGGAAACAAGTACATGTTGACCGTTACATGCTTGTTTACCAAGTGGGTGGAATGTCTCCCGACCCCAAACTGCAAGGCAGAAACAGCAGCTGCCCTGATGATTAACCACATCTTTTCCCGTTTTGGTCTACCTCAAAGGATTGAGTCAGACAGAGGTAGCCATTTCACCAGCGAGGTAATGACAAAGATGTGGGAGATACTGGGGTTCAAAAGGAAGTTACATATTGCTTACCGGCCAGCTTCTTCTGGGGCAGTAGAACGCTACAACCGAACCATTGTGAGCATCTTAAAAAAGTTTGTGGCAGATTCTGGGCCAATTTGGGATATCCGACTACTTCTGGTCCTAATGGCCATCAGATCTACCCCTTCATCTGCAACTAAAATTTCACCATTTGAGTTGATGACCGGACGCAAGATGCTGCTTCCCCAGCATTTTCTCTACAGGACCCAAGATCAGACGTTGATAAATGCCTCCACAACTCATGAGTATGTGGAGAATTCAAGGAAACACCTTCAACATGCTTTTGCCTATGCTCAGCGGAATCTAGAAAGATCAGCTGATAGCATGAAAACCCACTACAACCTGAAAACCACCAGGAAAGTATACGAGGTGGGGGACCGGGTCTATCTATACAATTTCCAAAGCAACCAGGCCAAACAGCGAAAATGTTTGCCTACATGGAACGGCCCGTTTGAAATTATAGACAAAATCTCCCAAGTAGCCTATAAGATCTGCATCCCCAAAGGTAGTCTGGTGAAAGGGGAAGACAAGTGGGTCCATATTAATCAGCTAAAGTGTTGCCATCCCAGGCACACTCTGCAACAACTGGAGGAGTCCTCTGCAATACCAGAGGGGACCGTTCCAGAGTAATTCAGTTCCAACCCTAAAATATCCCACATATAGTCGCTAAAATATGATAATTCTGGAAAGAAAATATTTCCTGTTATATCTTGTTTTTTTAAAACAAGACTGAAAAATGTAACCGGATGTATAAAATGTATGTGTTCGCCACACCATTAATAGTGGTGGAGAAATGTCTACGAATAGGTATTGCCGCTTTTGCTTTATCATCCTGGGAGAGTTGAAACCATGGAGACTGACCAAGGAGAACGACCCGGAGACCGGGAGCAAAGATCCGAGGGGCCCGGGATACTGTCCAATATTCCCATCAGGACAGGCGAGGAGAACCGATCGATCCAACCGGATGGAGGAAAAGATGCTGAACTGTGCCATCTACTGAATTGGAAGAAGATGATGCGGATATACCAGCGCGTGGATCAAAACATCCTTTGCACCCAACTCCCCCTCGACTAGAAATCAAAGTGCAGTCAGGCGGGGGGGCTTGTTGGGTGTCCTGACCCACATTTGGACTATTATGCTGCAACATTTGGTGCTGTGGGCTTAGAAAATCCAAGATGGCGGAAAAGCCCACAGTTGCGCCAGAATCCGGGAAAATCACGCAGTTTGTGCGCACACCAAAATGGTTGCCTAGCCTGCCACCCACCAGTGCAAGCATGATGGGCCAGGAGTGCCATGAGTGAAATGTGTGCCAAAGGAAAAACAGCAGTGCCGGTTGGCTAAAAAAAAGCGCTTTAAAGTCACCTTTGTTTCCCTGAATGCAAGCTCAAAATGCCTATTTTAAACATCACAAGATATTCGAAAATCTCAATGAACACCAGCAGACATTTGGCAGAATGTATTCTTGCGTGCATACTAAATCTGGAAAGATGAAGAGCCCAAAACAATGTTTATAACAAAACTGGCTGAGCTGTGGATGTCAGCAGCTTAAGTTAAATGGACAGAAATCTACTAAAATCGTAATGTTTAAAATAAATGAGTGACCTACTTTTGAGTGTAACATAGTTTGCAACTGTTGAAATGTCATATTTTTGAACTTAGAATCAGCGTTCTAGCTGCGTGTGTAAAAATTGTCAGTGTGATTTGAATGTAGAAAACTGGGAACTAAAGTGACATTTAGCTGAAGCCTGGCTTGAAGAGAGTGGATTCTGCCTGACAACTACCCCGACAAGAAAGGGAATTCAGCAGCTGTGTTCCCAGGCCTGGCTGCATCCTGCTGCCCCTGCCAAAAGGGGATGACACCTCTCTGATTGAATTAGGGGAGTGGCACCTGGGGACTACAGGAAACTAAACAAAGCACTGTCCCTGGCTCAGGCAAATGTTATATTAGGGGGGTCGTAAATGGCTTCCTCTTGGTGGAAACTGGGAGGGGCAGTGCCTCTGAGAGCAAGCTGAGCTTGGGGGAAGTGGATAAACCAGAAATTCCACCATGTGCTTTGGAAAACCACCCTTTGGGGCCAGAGCATGATTTTAGAAAGATGGATAATTCACAGTGCGGACTTGTCAAAATTATATAAATAACATCATCATTCTTGTGATTTTTCTGTGCACATTTTAAGAGGTGTTAGGACCCTGTGGTATGTTCTTGGGGATAGTAGCGGAAAAAAAAGTTGTTACTCCAAATGTATGCATGTTAAAAATATGACACTTTATCATCTGAAACCCATATCCCTGGTGCACATTTGTGTAAAATCTGGAAAGGTTTAGAGGTCGTTATCTGGATGAAAATGGGAGAATTCTGTCATAAGTGGACACTACATTGTACAAAGTCAGGGATCGGATGGTTTGGTGCTACAGAAAATATGTTAACTGGACCTATAATATTAGAAAAATGGTACATAGATAAATATGTATTTGGGTCAGAAATAGATGTGTGTGCAATTTGACAAGGGGAGGTTCCTCTGACCATAAAACCTACAGCATCACTCTGACACTCCATTTCTTTCCCCAATCAAGGGAGGCAGGAAAGCTTGGCCAATGATAAGTGAGAGGGGCAGGCTTAGCTAGGCCCAGGCACACACCCATTTTCAAAACACATAAAAAGAGCCACTGGAACCCAGGTAGCGACATTCACTTTCCACTTTCTTGCGGGACGCTTTCCGGGAGACTCCAGACTTCAAATCCATCAATCTCCAGAGACCAGAGATCGAGAGAGACCAGAGATCCAGAGATACCTGAACTGTGCAGTGCTGAGAGCAGAACCAGAGACCAGACCGCTGTGAAGAACCGCTAGCAGAAGTCCAGCCAATCCTGACCCGATCTGTGACGAAGCCGCATTCCTGTCTAAGTTCATAGTGTGAGTAGCTAGTCAGGACTGTGGAAAACCCAATCTCTTAGTTCAAAATAATCTAATTCAAACTATTTTACCCTATTAGAACTGCCTCCTAGAATCGTGTCATTCTGTCATCTTTAAAACTGAAAACTGTCATCTGTCATTCTGAGCTTTAAAATTTCAAATCCGAAAAACTACCTTTACTAAATCGGCTGTATCTCCGGAACCGTTTGTGCTAGGAGCAAGTTTTAACTGTCATCTTAAACTAACCTAAAACCGACTTGCTACCCCTTATAGTGCCTCCGTTATTGCGCTCGACGCACGTGACTAAATTTGCCACGATTTGACATTTTGCTTAATTCCAGCCAAAAAGATTTGTCCTTGCTTCCTTTGCTGAACTTCGTTTGCAACCTGACAATCATTCATAGAGCATTGCTAAAGTGATCCTGAACTAATACAAAGTAGCTGTCACCCACCCTGAACCTCTAGAGGGAATTCAAATCATTTTAGCATATTTCTCACTTCTTTGCATACCACATCAAAGTATATTGCCTGTGTTTAAAACTCCTACCTGTTTTCCTCTAAGCTTGCTAGGGGGGAACTGAATTATACTTGATTGCATTCCTGAGAACTGTGTGCTTTCCTTCCATCACTTTACCTTTAGTAAAGGGGGGGGGTGAATTGTCAAAGAAAAGTGATTACATTGTCTTTTGTTGAAGTCATATCAAGTTTATTTCCTGTACTGCATTTTCATTCATCATTGCATTGTCCTTGAAGCCATAAAAGCATTCTCAGCTACTTTATCCTCTCTGTATCACTTCTAAGCCATCAAAAAGAGTGTACTACTGTAACATTATCCATTGTTGATCACTATCATCCTCACAAGTGTGCTATCAAATATTAATTTACTATAAAAGTGTGACAGATATATATTGTTTAATTTTCTAATAAACCTTTTAGTTTGCAAAACAAACCTACTTCTTGGCTCAGTGGGGTCAGGGGGATTCTAAGAGAGGGGTGTTATATAAGGGTTGTCATCCAGAGTAAACGAACTGGACATAAAAATGTATCAATACGGTTTTCCCTCAGCATCCAAGACTAGGCATTGACTTAGCTGTAGTGTTGAATTGAATCCGCTTACAGTGTTAGTCTAGGGCAAAAAAAAATGCACTGCAGTGTAAGCTGCTGTGTGCAAGGATAAAAAGTTACCACATGTGACACAAAAGTAACCACAAGTAGCAACACAGTCAAAAGACTAAAGGAAACACTGTTTCCCATTACTGATAGCCTTAAGGACATATAAGTTTCCACATAACATGTGAGCAAAGGCCAGTAGAGTGACGCTTAAGGCTTCACTGTACTGCAAAAAGTACAGGTCAGATTGAAAAATGAAAGCAAAAAGTTTGGGGGTTCCATAAAGATGAAAGGAAAGGTGCAGTAAAGAGAATCTTTCCTAACAATGACCTTCCATATACTATACAGGACAAGTGCCAAGTGCATGCTCCCAGCATTAAGGCAATATGCCCAAAAAGCATCCTCCTGTATAGAAACTTCATTATGTACGAACCCAGTTATGCTGATACAGGTCTATCAATGATGTACATCCCGTCAACACGTGTTGGGCCGTTCCTAAAATATTAGGATCTCCACACAAGCGACAGGTGCGGTCTTCACGGAGCATCCCCAACTGCGGCCCAATGGTGGTCATAATCGGCAAATGGTCATTTCTCAGGAGTAAGTAAAACCTTCTCATCAGTCCAGATGGACACATAACCACATAGTTCTGTGGCTTCATAAACATGTATCTGAGCATATGATGTCTAGGATATCGTCTTAGAGTCTCCATATGATTTTAGTTGGAAACCCAATCCTAGTCATCCAATTTATGCTCAAATTCAGCCTTAAGAACACACCAGGCTCATCTTCCGGATTAGGAGACCAATCAATTTGTCCAAAAATGTTGCACACGGTGTCAGCCCAAGTACGTAGTCTAGATGGCATTTCCTTTCTCATCATTCCCTTGGCTCCTTAAGAATAGAAGCGGGCAAGTGGGGGCTTCAATCATCTTTATAAGCAAAGGCCCCTTTTTCATCAGAACCAAGGTTCTAAGGGATCTAATCTCTAGCTCTAACAACACCAGTTCCATAGAAACTCATTGGGCAAGGTTCAAGATTGCCCTACAAAATGATTCATCCAACACACTCAGCCAGGCGAAGTTGGACAGCCCTAGCGATTCCAGTCCAGAAACTACTGCTGCACAGAAGCTCTGTTTCTAGAGCATAGCAATACCTTCATAACTTTAGCCCGCTGAGTTATTGGCAAATCTCTTGATCAACAGCGTAAGGATTCTCTTAATCAACAGAGTAAGGAGTCTAACTTTCCTTTTCTTCCCCCTCATGATCTCAATGAATTTGCCCACTCCAAACTCTAGGACCCAATACTTATACTCTAGCACAATATCAACAGAACCAATGGACACAGTTAAGGGTGTCCTTTTCCCACTCGGATTACCATAGCACATGTATTTTGTTTTGTAGTGTTCAATACCAGGTCATTGCCTGCCGCATACTAGCACAGTGCCATATCTGTCCTATGAAGACCGACATGAGTACGGTACAACACGACCATGTCATCCGCATAGGACAGCCAGTTTACACGTACTCTCCACATTTTGATGAACAGTTGTTAACCATAGACAAATAATCTGGCAAATCTGCAATATACCAGTTGAGGAGAAATGGGGGCTGCACACACCTCTGCTCGACCCCTCGGCTAGTACTGACATGGACGGTGCCAGTCCCACCAATCTTCAACGGCACACACATGCTGGTGGATTCATGCAGCTGCATGATTGCTTCAAGCAGCCACTTGTTGATACCATACCTCCTGAGCTTCTGCCATAACATTGCACGGTTCACAGTATCGAAAGCCGCACACTTTTAAGTTACAAAAAGAACAGAAAGTGCACTAGCCCCCTGTCCAAGAAATTTGCTGATCAAAGTATCCAGCAGCAGTGTGTTATGTGCTGTGGAGAAGCCTTTCCTGAATCCTGTTTGCAATGTGCCCACTATATGGCACAAGTCGACCCATCTCCACAGTACTTTAAGCAGGAGAGTATGGAAAGAAGAAAATAATTAGAGGGAACACTCCTGCTCCCACGCATATGTACTGGGATCAGTATATCTCATTTCCAAGAACTGGGCACAATTCACCCCCTACAGACCTTATCAAACAGAATAACCAATATAGAAGACCACATTTCCAGGGCTTGCTTCAATACTACATTAGCCAGGCCATTAAGGCCAGCTGCGCTTGACCGCTTAAGATCTTTAATGATCCCTTCTATGTCCTCTCTGTGAAATATTAACTTAAAAGGTAGGCCACAATGTTACCCCTCGCCAGTCCCTGTATCATCTGTTGCCACTGAGCACTTCCTAATGAAAACATATGTCTCTTAACTCAATTCCTGTGTCGGTTTTTTAGCCTTCTAATAAATTGGTATGCATTCAGGGGATTCTTTTCATCTCTATTGGCCACCTGTATCTCACGTCTAAGTGAACCCTTTGCTCTACAATAATTCTATCATAAGGCTTCTTAGCTCCATCCTGTCTCTCCTCAAAAGTGACAGGATTGTTGACCACAGCAATTGAATCTGTCAGCATGGAAATCCAGTTTTCAAACTCCTTTCTGAGCAGACCTCCAAGGGCATGTATTCCGCTATGTACTTGCTGATTTTTTTCACAGTTGTGGGCAGACCAAATCACAGTCCCCGCAAACATAGGCAATTCAACTCCCCTACAGACATGCAACACAGTTGATAAAGCCAACATGTCATGGTGACTGTCCACATTAGATGTTACTTCCAATCTGCTGACAAATTTGGTGAAATTCCTGGAGCAAGCTAAATAATCTAGCAATGCCTTCTTAGCTACACTCCTCCAAGTAAATGTACCTGGGACATCCCCCACAGTTAATGCACCACCTTGTCAAGCTGGTGCCAACAGATTTCCACCACAAGAAAAATGTTCACTGGCCCATCCGCATACATGTCCTGTGCACCCATGCCCTATCTAACTTCAATGACCAATCCCTCAGACGGGCAACCCACAATCCTCTTTGTAGCCAATTTGTGGCAAACAGCATAACCTGCTACTAAGAATTCAGATATCAACCAGCTCTCTTGTTGCAAGAAAACCATGTAATCTCTTAAGGGACCGCCAGTAGCATCATGTTCCAATAAATGCTGTGGCCTCTGGCGCTCAAGCTCAAAAAGTTGATTCAATTTTGGTCCTTGGGAAGGAATGGCAGACACTTAGAGAGCCAATTCGAGCCTGGTCTGTCATCAAATGGCTGGCAATTGGCTGTCTCAGTTTGCTTACCAGGATTGGAAGGTTTTTGGTTATGGGTCGATTTCACTAGGGCCATCCCAAATGACTAGGACATCATCTATGTATCTTTTCCACATTTTAATATGGTGATGAAACTAATTATCAATGACAAAGATGTGAGTCCCCTCAAAGTCACTGATGTTCAAGTTGGCTAAGTTTGGAGCTACTATTTCCCCCATGGACGTGCCCTCAATTTGATATTATAGGGTCTCTTGAAATCTAACAAACCTTTCTGTCAGACACATTTCTGTGCACCAGTATATCAGTTCTCTTAAATCCCTGGATATGTCCATGAAATGAGACACCAGAGGTTCAGCCACAATAGGAACATTGGTATACAATTCAACCTTTCCCCCCACTGAGGTCCTGCCACTACAGTAATGAGGTAGTGTTTGTTCTCAGCGACCACAAAGACCAGAATTCCCTGCACTGATGGAGAATGAAATCATCATCAAACCTAGGACTGCCTTCCTGAAGAGAGCATGAGGCTCGAAAGTGCTTGAAAGACAACACCACCTGAGTTGCCTGCTATACTGAGAACCGGAGTGCGCCCTTCATCTTGTGTGGTACATACAATGCCTCTCTATCCAAACTATTGAGGACTTCTTAGTTGGGTTAAAACTTACTCTTTCCACCATAAAAATGAAATATGCTGTGTCTTTAATGTATGACTGCATCTTGGGTATTTTCTGTGTCAAAAAGCAATATGCGAAAATTAGGTAAAGGCTACAAAATGTAGCCATTTTCCAACCCTATGGGGTGTCACGTTGGTGGTACGGTGCCCTTATGGATCTTTGGAAATGTATATAAAAAAGAAGTTCTTGTAGAACTCGGCATAATAAATGTTTCCTCCTGAGATTAAATGGTGCCCTTTTCTCTAGCCTCCGTGACCCTATAAGCAATGCAGGCTTCAAGCTCTCAAGATGGGTCGCTATCCAGAAGGGTGTAATTGTTGGTATTATTAATGTGTCTTAAATATTTCTAAATGTACTCTTATGTGTTACGCACCAAAATTGCACCCCCTTATCTGCAGACTTTATAATAATGGAATTATTTGCCTTCAAAGATTCCAAATCTCTCCTTTCACTAGTATTCATTTTCTGAAATTTAGTTTTTGAAATCATTCCAATTTATCGATCTTGCTAAGTACTCGCTTCTCAAATACTTTCAATTCTGCTGACATGGAGGAATAAGGTGAGGTGAATGTGGAATTACCTTTTAAACCAGTGATATTCTCTGACTCTGTGGGAGGATTATCTGCAAAGAATTCCTTCAATCTAATTTTAGGAATGACTATTGTTGTCTTCCATGATCAGGTAATAGGTTGTAAATTGAACTGACATATGGCAGTAATTGTATCATTTGTAAATAGGGCTTTTGGATCACATCCCATTTTCTTCGATTTTTTGATTGTGTTGTTTACAGGTGGTTTTATCAGTCGGCCACATTAAAAAAAGAAAACGCATGGGTGAAACAATTATGTTGTCCTGTATTATCTACTAGAATGCCCCTGAAGAAAGTTCTCAGTGAGCAAGAACAGAAACATGAAGGGAAAAAAGTGACTATGGGCAACAAGACATCTGTAGCACGGAACCAGGCTGCTATTTCTGTTATCTATAATAGATTGTCCAGTTTTCCATATGTATTTTAACGGTGGTATTGCTGTTTGATGTGTTGTTACACTTATGTCACTGGATTACCATCATAATTTTGATATTAATACAAAAGCCAGACTAGTTCTTCACCTCTGTGTGAAAGATGTGAACTATACCAAGATAAATATTCTGCTATAATGTGTTAAGAATTTGGAAAATAACACACAATATAGGGGTGCACTAAAAAGTAAACAATTGTTATTATCCACTATGGCCGTTCACATTCAGGAATACATCTGGCACAACTGGACAATTTCCTTGGTCGACAGGAAATAATCTAAATACATCACCAAAATACTCAATACTATAATGAGTAACCCTAATGAACTCTAAATGAGGAAGGTCCCTCTGTTAATTGCATATTATATGAGACTTTTCAAATTGCATACAAAACTCTACCATAAGTAGACTCAAACACCAAGCATCATTCAAATGTGTCACTTAACATATGGATGACATATTTCTCTTTCAAAAAGTCAAACAATATATTCACTGACTTTTTCAATTGTCCTGACGCGTTTCGAATATTCACATGTATCATTTTTCAATGGGAATCATGCTGTATTCCTTTATTATAATTAATACTATGATTAACCTATTTCACATGTAATAAACAATAACCACCTTGATAGTATGTATAACAAACCTTCACAATCCAGTAATCGTTCACTTTAGTGTATAAACACCTATAAGCAAAATACGGGTAATAGCAGAGTTCTGTTCAAAAGAACTCCTGAAAATACAGACATAGATGCTCTTTAGAACGGAGAAAGAGAATGCTCACCACTTTATATACGAATGGTTCGAATAAACACATACATCCTGATTCATGGAATTATTTGCGTGAAAAACGCAGTTTTGCGCGCCTTTCTGCCCGAAAATCCCTGTTTGAAGTATGGGGATTTTTGGGCAGAAAGGCGCACAAATCTGTGTTTTTCACGAAAATAATTCCATGAATCAGGCAGATAGTTGTAGCTGCATCAATTTAAATCCCATAAATGTGCAACTGCAGGATCAATGTACTTTGGTGTTACTGTATAATTTGCTATACCAATCTCAAATCATCTCTACATTAGTGAAGGGGCCGCAGCATTCAGAAATCCTGCAGCATTTGTATATCTATCACATTGTCAATTGCAGTCATTTCAATCCATAAAAACGATCTTCAGTAAAGGAATAACTTAGCCTGAATGTTTAATAAAATAATGCCAAACAATATCAACATAACAAGCATATCAACTTCATGAACCCTGTATATAGTCATTAGTTACAGTAATATCAACAATGCGGCCAAAAGTACCCGTTATTTCCTGGCATACATAGACATACTGCTCACATTCTTTATCAGTGCAACTCATATTTACTGTGTTAATCCAACCCCCGTAAACACACCCATTTATCAGCTAATATAGCTCTCAGATCACAATGCTCACTCTTAGGGATGTCCATCCTTCTCACAGTCTTGTGAGCCGGCACACCATAGTAATTACTCTCTAACCTACTTTCAAACATTTTCCTACTCATCTAATGAATGTAACCTGAATGTTCCAGTCTAATGATGACATCATCAGAATGTATTTCTTCAGCCTGTCAGGCAACTCATGCACAGTCATATCCACTCACAATTTTAGACATGGATAGTTAGTATACCAGCATAAATTAAAGAAAACTTGACAAGTACCAATCCGCATGCATCCCTCTTGGGATCATAGAGTCCAGAAGCTCTATCCAAAATACCTCACTTTGTAATAATGCATTATACAAATCACCACTTCTTCTATGAGGTAACAGATGTTCCAGAATATCCAATTGTATCTTAGCGACTAATGTCATGCTTCAACAGTGTGTGGCCACTGCGATTATGGAAATGTTAAGCCTAATGCTGGACTTTTGCTCAGTCCAGTGCATTTTAGCCTTTTGTGCAGTAATACCGACGTAGAATAGTCCACATTGACATTTCAGTCCACACATGCCATTCATTGAGTAACATGTGCAAATGCCTCAAAACAATGTTTTGCCCAAATAGGGATGAGCTATCATCTTGCCCGTCATTATGTTGCCTCAATGCTGGCAATTATTATAGGGTTGCATTGCCTTATAGCCGGAATCTCTATTTTCAACATGCCCCACATCAGCTCTTACCAAATAATCTCTTTTTTTATTTTAATAATTTTTTTGTTTATTATGGTATGTAGTATACAATCATAAAGTCATAACTTCATAAACATAATGCAGTGAATCTTTAACAATAGTGTAGATTAAACAATGATAAAAGAAAGTGTTCTGAGGGAACAAGTAATTTAGTACACTGTGTATAATTAAGAGTTCAACACATGAGGAACAAAAGTGTCAATGCAATTGAAAACATACACGAAACAACCATAGCACAGAATTGTGCTAAACTTATTATAGAACGATTACTGCATTATTATGTCTTACGTGGGGGAAGACAAACACAAGACTAACAATAACAAACACGAGATGTGAGGGGGGGGAAAGAGGGGAGGTAGATATCAATGAAGAGAGGCACCTTGGCATATATTGCAATAAATATACAGTTGAGTGATCGGATCAATATTAGCATAGAAAAATCATGGGGGCATCAAATGAGTATGAGATATTTGAGGATGTCACATTCCGTGTGTGGTTACATTAAAGTGATTCAGATAGCGAATGAAAAATGACCATTTAGCATTAAATTTGGGTATAGAATTGAGATGGTTTGCCATGCACATTTCCATTTTTTGCGTGAGACATATATTGTTCCACCAGCTTCTTATACAAAACCCCAAAACACACCTCCCACATTTACTTGAAGTACTATCCCAATTTAGCTCAGTTTCAGGGTACAAACTTAACAAAGATAAGTCAGAAATTATGCCCCTCAATCCCTACTGCTTTAAACATGACATAGACCCCTTTGGTTTTAAATGGTGCAGTTCCTCTATTAAATACCTAGGCCTTAGTTTTGCTCCTACCATCCAAGACACCATAAAACAGAATACTCAATCATTACTAGATAGACTTAGAGAACTAACATCCAGATGGTCCCCCTTATATCTGTCTTGGTGGGGCCGATTAGATACGATCAAGATGATGTTATCACCAATTATTTTGTATTATCTTCAACTCTTATGTGTTCCTATATCTCCTTCCTTTTATAAATCAATTTACTCTATCCTACTAAATTTTCTATGGGGGGAGGGCAAAAGCAAAAGAATAGCCTTAATCAAATTGAAGGCACCATATGACAAAGGAGGTGTCAGGTTCCCTGATTTCAAAGCATACCACACTGCCTTTCTTTTAAAGCAAGCTAGATATTGGTTTGCCTGCCCCATAACGTCAGACATAGCCACATGGTGTACCATAGAGAAGCAGTTAATGTATCCTGTAGAAATCACCGACCTCATTTATATATTTAAGCACTCCTCACTGGCTATATCAGAACCCATTAGAGCAACAATGTCAGCCCTCCAACTTTTTTTATTCACACAGACAAACTCCCCAAAAAAATGCCTCTCTCCTTACCTATGGCATAACAATAAGATACTGATTAAGAATAAAACCCTGAATAGAAAATCCTGGAAGAAAAAGGGTATTAGATTTATACAACAAATCATACATAAATCATCTATTCTCTCCTTTCAGCAGCTTAAAAATCAATTCTCAATCCCTAACACAGATTACAACTTCTATAATGAATTAGTTAAACCAAATAATCTCTTAAAGATGTACTTATACAGGGAGAGAAGGAAATCGTCTCTCCAATGTAGGGTCAAGTTTCTGCCTGTTTTTTTGTAAGAATGTGACAAATCCTTAAATTGTGTTCACAGAAGGTAGTAACATAAACTAAGTTAGGGCTTGTCTTGTCAGTTTTTGGCTTTAGCAGTGTCTCCCTTGAAGTCTCACCCACTTGTTGTACTACTGAATAAAAAAAAATAATTTGTGTACTGTCTATCCAAAAACATCAGTTTCGAAGCTTTGGACATTTACTTAAACTCATCATCACAGGAGATGAACCGTCAATATCGCAGAAAAAGACTAAGAGGAAAACTCTCCAATGTTCTCTTTGGTTGAAAGTAGGATTTACTGATGATGATGCAAGTAGAGTTTTGGAACCTAAGACCTCTGATAAACTGGACTAGCTCCCCAAACATTTAGAGAGATCTATGCGCAGAGATATTAGCTTAAAGCTACACGTGTCTACTTTAGCCCAATATAATAAGGCTCAGCGAATTCCTAGGTGTTTCAGAGTATCCCTGGAACCCAGATTGTGCAAGGATAATCCTTCATTCATCAAAGTTTAGAGGCACATTCTTAATAAGTGTTCGCTACATATGATACTTCTGATCATCAAGAAATTGTCACATTCCATTACAAATTTGGATGAGGAGATAAATGGTATTAAGAACAATTTAGTTGATTGTCTATCTCAAGAGCATTTTTTTTTAAAGGAGCCTTAACAAGCCGCCATCCTTGGAGCGGATAGTGAAGTGCATAACAGAGTATTTGGTGAGAGACAGAGACACATAGTATGGGCCTTATTATCAGACTGGCGGTAGCTGTGCCGGTAAAACCGTCACGGCTGCCACCGGAATCATTTTTTCTCTGGCACCTGGGAATGGGCAATTCCTGAGGCATTACGGCCCCGGTGGACCCGGTAATTGCCCATTCCCGGGTGGCAGAAAATATTAGTCCCCATTCCCATTTGATTCCCATTGGACTCAATGGGAATGGGGAGGCCGGATGCACCGGCACCATTTATGAATGGTGCCGGTGCATCCAACATGGTCTGCTTGCGGGTGCCGGTACGCCCGCCAGGTCAGATCTGGTGGGCGGGAAGGCACCCGCAAGCAGACCTCGTAGTTTGCTGGTCCATTAACAATGGTACCGGCAAACGTACGGGTACCGTTGTTACCAGACCGGCAAATTTATAATGAGGCCCTATGTCTTTTTTTGGCTGCAAGAGGTCCAAAGTCTGTTTTTCATACAGACTGGGATGGAGGAGCCTTAACAACCAACCAGACATCTGTGGAGCGGATAGCGGAGTGCATTGCAGAGTGTTTGGTGAGAGAGAGAGCCACACAGTCTGTCTTTTTTGGTGGCGAGAGGTACAGAGTCTGTTTTCCATACAGACTGGAAAGTAGGAGCCGTAACAACCAGACATCTGTGGAGCAGATAGCGGAGTGCATAGCAGAGTGTTTGGTGAGAGACAGAGCCACATAGTCTGTCTTTTTTGGCGACAAGTGGTGCAGAGTCTGTGTTCCATACAGCCTAGAAAGGAGGAGCCTTAACAACCAGACATCTGCGGGCGCGGATAGCGGAGCGCATAGAAGAGTGTTTGGTGTTTTGTGATTTGCGATTTTCGATGGGAACAGACTGAGAAGCCTGCATCATCAGCCTGGAAAACGAGATCAGAGTGGCTGAAGCTGTTACCGAGTGGCTAAGTTTAACCCCTGCAATGTTTAAAGTACAATACATGGAAATATATCCCATTCCCGACACAGGGGTTAAAAATAACATAGACAAAGAGGAAAATGTGAACGGCATAAATGTCTCATCACTGCTCCCATCGGAGCACTCTTCCCTACCGTGTAACAGTGACAAAACGGACGATAATATGACATTATGGGCCTCATTACACGGACGGCGGTGGACCAAGGTGCTATTAGCACCTTGGTCCATGCCAGTAAAATACCGGCACCGCCTTGGTGGAAAGGGGAATTACCGCCCTATTCCAAGGTTGGTGGGGCGGTAATTCCCCCTTCCCCCATTGCCCTTCCCCATTCCCATTTTTGCCCCATAGGGCATAATGGGAATGGGGAAGGTGCTAATTACGGTACCGCAAATTGCGGTACCGTAATTAGCTCCCTGGTCCCTTTGCGGGCTGGTTTTTAACGCCTGCAAAAAGCAGGCGTTAAATTCTCCAACCCGCAAAGGGACCTCGTAGTAAGGCAGTAAGGGTTTACCGGTACCGGTAAAATAACGGTACCAGTAAACCCTTACCGCCTACCGTGTAATGAGGCCCTATGACTGCATTGGCAACACTAAATATTGCCCTTCAATCATTTATATGGTTATGTGACATCATCACCATCGATGTCAAAACTAACACGAAGATACGTATGGACATTAAAAGCCATTTAGAAAATTCTAGTCAAGGAGCAATGATCTATGGAAACAAAGTCCCACTAACTGAAGGAGATATGCCTCTGAAGGAGGTCAATGAAAGACACCTGAAGGAATCAACAAAAAGTTATCTGCTGTTGCCTCATGTTGAGAGATGGAGTGAACCGAGTCACTCGAGGCAGGGCACATATATGCCAATGGCAAAAAAGTAAAAGAATGAAAAAAGAGGGAAAAACTCAAAAAGGATCACGTAAATTCCTGAGGAAAATGTGGACAGCGGCAAACTCAAGAGCGAGGAATGAATTAGAAGATGTGATATTTGTGAGAGTCAGTACCAAAGGTGGTCCAAGATAAGACACAAGGGCAGAGGCTGCAGCATGTTGATTCCCCACTGAGGCAACCCAAGAAAAAATCTGAGAAAGAAAAAATAAGCAGGACTTTAGCCACCGACCAGTCTATTGAAGGAAATGAGGAGGAGAGGATGACACGGGTCCCAAGGAGTGCGAAATTAAGAAGGGTGTTATCAAGTATAGGATTTATTAATCAGTCCACAAATAAGAACCCAGATAAGAATCCAGGGAGACCATGGAGAGAGGCCCACAATGATCTTAGTAGCATGGATCCTATCAATAAAAAAAAAGAACCCTGAAGTGCTAAACAAGTGGCAAAGGCTGTGTCTGATCATTTTCCAAACAGTATTTGAAGAAGATAGGAACAAACCACTGAACAGACAAAGTATTCTAGCGTTATTAACCTCCTTGCCTTCTATAAATAATATCTCTTCAGCAGATCTAAGTTTTGTGCATATGTTTGATCGCTTCCATCTTGGGAAATGTGCTGTGCTTTTCTCATCTAAACTGGTTGAATCTATGGTCAATGATTGTCAAGAGGAACTGTTGCTGAAGGGATTCGAGATGTATTATGCTAAAGACAAAGGGCCTCATCAAGAGTTGGGCGATATCCCCGGAGGTATTACCGCCAGGGCTATTAGCGTTACCGCCAACCCCCCCGGTGCTATTGGCGCTGGATCACAGGTTAGGCAGAACGGTAAATCCCCACTCCCCATTGGGCCCATTCAGGAATTCCCCAGAGTCCATTGGGCCCAACGGGGAATCTTCAGCGCTACTACCACCGGCGGTTTTGAATCATTCATGGACATGTTACTTGATGAATGTCGTGTATGGTCTGAAATGTCCATGTGGGCTATTCTATGGCAGCGTTACAACATGCTGGACTGAGCACAAATCCAACATTATGCTTTAAAATCCAAAATTGCCAGTTGCCATACAATGTGCCTCATCACGAGTTGGGCTGTATCAGGCTGTAATACCGCCTGACTGTAATAGCCTTAGCACCGACTGGTCTGGCAGTATTAACGCCAGATCACAGGCTGGGCGTTAATGGTAAATCCCCATTCCCTATTCCGTCCATTGGATCCAATGGGGCATTTTCGGGAAATAATAATGTGGCCTAATACAGCCGGCGGTAATGCCACCGAAAACAGGATTTTTACCTCCAGAAAAAAGCTGGAGGTAAAACAGCCCATTTAGAGCCCAACTCGTGATAGGGCCAGCCCGTAAATGCGGCGGTAATACCGTTACCGCCGTAATTTAAGGGCTACCGCCCAACTCGTGATGAGGCCCAATGTGTTGAAGCATGACAAAATGATGCTCAGATATAATTGGTTATTCGGGAACAGCTTTTACCCCATAGAAGAGGTGGTGATTTGTACAATCGATTATTACAAAGGGAGGTACTTTGGATAGAGTTTCTGGACTCTATGATCCCAAGAGGGATGAATGGGGATTGGGAATTGCCAGATTTTTTATAATTATCGCTGGTACACTGACTGTCCCTGTCCAAAATTGTGAGCGGGTATGACTGTGTATGAGTTGTCCGACAGTCTGAAGAAATACATTGTTATGATGTCATCACTAGACTGGAACATTCAGGTTACATTCATTCGATGTGTAGGAACGTTTTTGACAGTGTGTTTTTGACACTGTCACTGTTTTTGACAGTGTGTTAAGGTTCATAACCTTATGAACATGGGACTGTTCATAAGGTTATGAGCAGATTGGTCATGCCTGACAGAAGGCAGTGTGATCTGAGGGCTATATTAGCTGATAAATGGACATGTTAAGGGGGAAGGATTGACACAGTTAATGTGAGTAATACTGATAAAGAATGTGAGCATGATGTTTATATCTGACAGGAAATAACTAGTGTTTTTTCGGCTGCATTGTTGATAGTGCTGTAAGTTTTGTATATGACCCTAGGGACTCTATAGACAGGGTTCATGAAGTTTGTGGGCCTCATTACACGGAATGCGGTAAACCATGGTGCTATTAGCACCATGGTTGCCGCCGGTACCATAGCGGTACCACCATGCAGAAAAGGGGAATTACCACCCTATTCCAAGGTTGGCGGGGCAGTAATTCCCCCTTTTTCCATGGCCCTTCCTCATTCCCATTTTTGCCCCATAGGGCTCAATGGGAATGGGGAAGGGGCTAATTACGGTACAGCAAATTGCGGTACCGTAATTAGCACCAAGGTCCCTTTGCGGGTCCCAACTTTAACGGCTGGTCTACACCAGCCGTTAAGGTCGGGTCCCGCAAAGGGACCTCGTAGTAAGGTGGTAAGGGTTTACCGGTACCGGTGCCCTTACCGGTACCGGTAAACCCTTACCACCTACCATGTAATGAGGCCCAATGTGTTTGTAATTGTGATATTCTGTGACATTATTTGTTTAGACATTCAGGTGAAGTTATTCCTTCACTGGAGATAATTTTTGTGCATCGGAATGACTGAAATTGACAATGTGATGGATATAGAAAATGCTGCATGATTTCTGAATACTGTGGCACCTTGAATAATGCAGAGATGATTTGAGATTGGTATAGAGGATTATACAGTAACACAAAAGTATATAACTTAAGCACTTGGATTCTACCATTGTGATTGGTACCATTCCAAGATGGCAGCCGCTCTAGAATTCTGCACTGTAACAGGGTTTTGACTTTCTGATCACGTGGATATGCCGTTTCCAGCTGTAAAAGTATTGGGAGCTGGGCACCAGACTGTTTCGCCAGATCTGTGCTCGCTTCCCATGTGGACGCTAACCTGTTTAAGTGAGAGAATCTTGCAACATAGTTGTTAAGTTTTAAAAAAGGAAAGTTTTAGGGTGAGTTTGGCCTGTAAGGGTTTTTTGTTATAGAGCTATTACCTAACTTTGCAGCATTTTAGTATCAAGGTAAATTGGTGGTATCTTAGTGTGGTGGTAAATTAGTGGTGAGCATATTCATAGCACTGCCCTATATGATGAGACAAACCTTCCCCCTTTTATAATTATGCTCTACTTTATGCTATGGTTGACCATAAGCATGTACACCTGAAACTTATGCGTTTATCAGGAACAAAATATCACCACATATTGCGCTGATGACTTATATACAACATCAACCTACTGCGTTGAACGGTTCTGTCCAGCTCCAAGCATGCACAGCTGAACACACTCACACAAACACACCAGTGTTTTGGCTGGCTTTTATGATTTTCTCCTTTTGTTCCGTGCTTTACCTCCGGCAATACATACTTTACCACTAAGGTGTATGCACTATGGCACTCCCTAATTACCTCCCCTTATCTAGAGAATAATCACCAGAGACATAAGAAAATCTTACACCAATTCCGTTTTTACCACTTTTTAATGAATATGTTAAAATCATGTCACTTACGCTAAAGGTATAATTCATTTCACAATACATTTGCCAATTCTTACCAATGCATCAACACTGCTGTGTTTACCTAGAAGAAGAACTATAAACATGCATTGCAGTACATGGAATATATTTGTAACATTATTGTCTGTCCTTTGTCATTGAGCACGTGTAAAAGAAAACATCGAACATTTTGTTTTAAAAATAACCCCCTGTACTAACTGATGGTAACCAAAGTCTATCGTCCACACTCTGCATGTTTTACAACTACTTAGATTGCATTAGGAGGTTTCTGCCTTTCTTTCATGGGTTATCTGTCCTGAAGTGCTACAACTTCTGCACTGCTTGCTCGTGCCTCCGAAAGACGGCCTTGGAGTCCCGGCAGTCTTCAATGCCAGGTCAGCAGAGCCTTCCATCTGATCTCTCTCTTTCGGCAGCCAGCAGCAAGAAGAAGCCCACACCCTTTCTCTCACCTCTATTTATCTCTCCTGCCTGTCATTCAAAACTAAATCTGCCATCTTTCTGATGTTTTCAGCAACTTCCAGAATTCTGACCTCTCTGTGCAATCCCTAAAGACAGCTTATATGTATCTCTTCTTGCTTCCTGCACAACCAGAGAACTCTCTGAATGGAAAAAGACAGCCCATTCATCATTTGCAGCACATTTCCTTCTGCAGAGCGAAAAGCAAGAAACAATAAAACAGAATCTTCCATCTGTGCTCACTTATTGCATTGCAATGTTAATCAGGAACACTCATTAGTTAATGGGGTATAATTTAAAAAGGCTGGTTATTTAATTAATCTGGGTTAGTTTCTAAAATGCAACATTACACAGATGGCAACTCATATGAAACATGAGTCATTTTATACATGTGCTTATTACAATTTGAATCTTTGAATCTGCTGTCTTTTTGCAATCATTTATTTTTACCATTGAAAGCCTAGTCCACTGCCATAATGAACTCAATGTGACATTTACCTTTTCTGCCTTCACCTGCACTACTTAATTCATTATCCCTATTTGTATTCATTTATACTAACCCCACTGAAAGTACTGTCATGTAATCACTAATTTTCTGCTCCCATCTTCACTGATTTTACTGGCTGCTTTCATTGAAATCACTGCCATAGTACCCTACAATTCCCTCCTATTCGCGACGGCTGTGACTGCTAGCGACATCAAAGCGCGAGGAACAACAATCAATTAATTTTGCTGGGAGAGCTCAACATCAACCATCAGAAAATAACAGTTAAAATAAGTACCACAGTAACAAAGTAAAACATTTGTATATCTCTCATCGAATAAATGTCTGAATGTAAAATAAAATGAAATAAAATAGATAAAGTGAGCATATCAGTCCACATATGCATATCCATATGTAATAAAAATTAAATACATTGTACACTCCTGACTATAGTGTCCACATCCAAAAGTCCACATGTGTATGGGAAGTTCATATTCCACAATAACACCATAGGTTTTGAATCACATTCTCATCACATATGTGTGCATTCCCTGGAATAAGCATTTTCTCTCACGGCCAATAATATCATGTGAATGTACCAAAAAATAAAAATAAAAATAAAAATAAAAATAAAAATAAAAATAATAATAATAATAATAATAATATCAATAATAATAATAAAATAAACAACACTCTTTGTCCCCAATCCAAGTCTAATTTTGATCGGGCATAGCCCAGTAATATGCTCCATCAGCTACAAATGAAGAAAAAAAAAATAAAGAAATTGAAACTTAAGATGAACAAGCCAAAATGAACATTGTGTATGTTCAATTCCTGGTACCCAGAATTCCCAGGATCACGCCTCCTGGATGTCTCTGTATCGACTCTGCACCTAACGGCATCATCAGCTGAATTTCTCCAGTCCGGAACTTCATGGAGTCTCCTTCACAGATGTCATCTTTTTTGGCACCTCAGGCTCTTTATCTTCACCTCCATTCTTTGGTTCGGGGCTTTCCTGGGGGCCTCCTCCCATGGTCTCCAATGCCATGTCCTCCAATGGTCCATCATCCCAAGGAACCGGCCCTGCCTGGAAAATGAATTAATGATTTGTAAAGTGAATAGAAAAGAGACAGGTTAGGTACATAGCATAAAACAATGGTCTATCCCTCTTCTACTACAAGGCCTGAAAATAAAATCTGTATGTTGATTAAAACACCATGGGCCTCATTACGAGGCTGTCGGTAAGGGGTTAACGGTTCCCACTAAGGCCAGCTGGTAAAACCAGCCGTCCTTAGTGGGAGCCGCTAAGGGACCAGGGAGCTAATAACGGGCCCGTTATTAACAGGCCCGTTATTAGCTCCCTCCCCATTCCCATTGAGCCCTATGGGGGCTTGAATGGGGATTGGTATTTTGAATGGGGACTTACCGGGTCCTCCAAGGTTGGAATGACCCGGTAAGTCCCCATTCAAGGAACCCGGACACGAGTTTGGAGGCAGCCATGGCACTAATAGCACCATGGCTACATCCATACTCTTAATGACCCCCCATGACTCCATGGATTTGCCACTTTGGACACCTGCAATTAAACACTTATTAAAGAAAAATAGGACAACATTTTACATTATGCATCAAAATAATTCCCAACAAAACAACGTTCTTCCATAATATTTCACAACTCTACCACCCCTTGCCATATCTCATAATTTACTTAAAGCCCATGCAGAAAAACCTCCTATCCAACCTTGATAGCTCAGTTTGGTCCAGCAACTCTTCATTAAACTAATGCACAACTTTTAAATGTTACATGTGGCACCGTTCACTTCTGCTCGCTCACCAGGCCGTATGGTTGTTTACTCATGCAGTGAAACCCTGTGTACATTACCTTATACATGATCTCATATCACTGTGTCACATGTACCATGAATCAGTATCTGTTCAATGTGTCTGCTAGTAGACAAAATTACTATGTTTGTATAATCTTATTATACCTCCTAACAACTAGGCATGTTTACCTTAATTACACTGTCATCTTTCTTTTCATTGTATATGTTATATTCAACTAGTCTCAACTTGCTCAAGCCTTTTTACCTCATGTTTTGGGTGGCAGGGTTTAATGTGGTTGTCATGAACATATTGCTGTCGCCATTTCACCCTCCTTCTTGACAATTTTATACACCACAGGGGATATTTTATCTATAATCTCAAACAGCCCTTTCCATGCCGTGAGAAACTTAGAATTTGTATGCCTGTTTTTCCAAAAGTGGTATTTATATACCTGATCACCTACTTTGTATTCTCTGACAGATGCCTTTCTATCATAATATGTGTTTGCACTATCAGTGGCTCTCTCCAGTTCTGCTGCACAAATGCAAATGCATGCTGTAAGTGCTTCCTAAATTCCTCCACATATTCGTGAACTGTGGATGCACTCACAAGTGTTTGCTGTGTGTCTTGTACAATAAGTGTTGTGGCAGTACCATTTTTTTTCTTGTCAATAGGCCTCATTACGACCCTTGCGGAAATGGAAAAATGATGGCGGAAATGCAATACCGCCATCGAACACCGCTCGTTGCGATCATGACCCGTCACCGTAAAGTACGATGCCATTAGCGACACCGCAGTGAACGGCAACGCTAACTGCACCAAGTACGCGCACGCGCGCCTTGCAAAACCGGAATCACCGCCATGGCGCAACGGTACGCGAATTCTGACCCTCGCGGACATGTACTGAACGCCATCAAGCACGTCGTAAAGTACCATTCCGCCATGGCGAGAAATACGGCAACGCGAACCAACCGTAAATGGCCCACTGAGTGCCTGTACTCCACTCCCTGGCCTCATTGCACAACTCCTGGCAGGCGCAATGTACTCACACTATGCAACCAGTGAAATCCACTATTCACCCATGCATGCCAACGTAGAAAAGCATGCAGGGGCTCAAAGCGCCCCGTGAGTGGGCATCCATGTACGGCATGTCACCATAGCCGTACTGACGCAGCACAGGCATGTGAAGGTACAACACATCAAAATGAAAATCAAGAACACATGACACAAAACAACAGTAGTCCCCCATCGCTTGCCACCAGCGCAAGGCAACATCCACAACAGCATCCTGAGGGGGATTGCACCAGCCCTGTACTCATGCCAGTAAACAAACCAACCATCAGCAGAAGCATGTACCACACAAGTCGGCAGAGTGACTGAGCAGCCAGGCCCATCCCAAGAGGGGCCGATGGGAGCTGCAGGGCACAGATGGCATCAATACAGAAGCCATTCCAATGGACATGACCCCAGTCCCCCTCCAACAAACGCACGCAAACACAGTCACCTGTGACCAGCCACATTCTGAACAACCCATCATTCCACCAATCGACCTGGCTGACAGGCACCAGTCGGCCAAAAGCCAATCCCCCGCCCCTGAACAGCACATCATGTAAACAGACACAATGGCAGCCTCTATCCGTGACCATACTGTGCTACGTAGGCAAACGCGGCCAGTACTGTACCACACAACTCAACTCAGAAGGCGGAACACAAAGCAGATCATCACGCAATACATACCGCCACAAAGCGAAAATCGCCACATCACCTGCAAAGAACAACGCAACACGACAAATATCGGAATACAATTTAAATGCACATCCAAATGACAAAGGCCCCACATCAATTTGCAAAATCCCACCAAAACAACCATCATCACCGAGGGCTGCATCTGCAATAATTGACCGGCTTCCACTTGTGTGACGCCCTGTACCATCATGGCACACAGGGCTTACATCAACGTTCCAAAAGGCAACATGGAAGCGGCAAGAACCGCAGGTCCGTCCCATGAGGCAGGCACTAGTCGAGCTGAAAGGCCGAAATGTTGCACCTAGCCACCAGTACAGCGTAAGGGCATGTGGCCCATTGGCGATCGTCCCATATGATCGAAATGGTGCTCCACTGATTCACCCGAAGCTGCAGGAGTCGAGAGTAAAAACCATCTGGAGGAGTGGCGTAGAGATGGCATCTGCAATAGGGCAGGAGATACCTGTCACCCAAAAGAAACACAAATCAACCGATTGCATTACGGGACTCATGATGCATTACAATCTTCATTCAACACACCAAATCCACACCCATATGCATGCTAGCCCACTCCAAAGGAATATACACACCCCTAATCCAGTATCGAATCACAACGAAACCAATCGAGCTAAATACACCATTGGCAACGTCGGTTACTGTGCATGCGTCCGTCAAGATAGAACCCATGACATGGGATTAGTAACGTGCCTAGACACAAGTGTATGAAGGCGCGTCGAGACAGGGAGGATCCGACAAGGGCAGAGAGACGTATGTCCCACTATGGCAGCCTTGCATCACATTACGCAGGGGAAGGGGAGTGAACCAAGAAACCCATGTACATGGCAGACCCTAAACGGATTCATCAGTCCATGCATCCACACATCATTCCCTCATCCCGCAATGAAAACGCATGAATATTCACTCACATAATATGTGAAACTTCCATCGCGTCTGTGCGTAATGCAGTCCGCAAAAACCACTGTGCCCCTGGCCGGATCTGTAGTGTTGTGAAGCAAGATGGATTTGGGAACGTCCTGCCTCATCGTCCACTACGCTATTGCGCATCCCATTCAATTCATATCATTCATTGCCTGCTCGTTATGGGCCATGTCCCAAGGACATTCTACAATAGAACGTTACATTTCCAGCCAGACCTGTGGGCGTATCCTCGCCGCTACTTCAAAACCAAAAATGCTGGCCTTCGAATTCCTCACTTGCAACATTACGTCGAAAAGGCTTCTGTGAACGCTTGCATTCACAATTACATCAATGTAGTGCGGCTGTGTGTCATGATGCTAACTGGCTGCAATCACAAATGGGACGCCACGCCCGTCGGTGAAGTACGTTACTGTGCTGCATGAGGGTCGGCCATCGATCGAGCCCTACATACCACTGACTCTTCACAGGTATGTAAGCGGCTGCAATCATAGCATGTGTAACAATGGGAGCATAGCATGAAAATCAGTCAAAGTACATCACACTGCCATCGGGATTTGATACATGATTCCAATCCCAAGATGCCATGCGGCCAAATGCAGCCTTACGTGCGGGCCGTGCTCGACCAGAAGGGATTGCATCTGCCACAGATTCATTCAATCAGCACAGGTGGAGGCCATACAGGCCGACAGCACATATATTGCAGACCCAAACCCCTCCCACAACCACTCCCACTCCAAAATGCTACCGGCAGGACTAGCGATGTTGGGCCTGGGGTACCAGATAGCACTGCAAGTGCTACAACTACAAGAAGACGACGAACAACAACAGGTACAACAACCGGGCGCACAGGGGAGACGGAGGAGGAGGAGGAGGAGGAGGGCAAGGCAGGGTCAGCAAGGCCCACAAGCACCGCCACCACCACCACGCAGGCGGCCCGCAATCCCACGCCTCCGAGCCGATCCGTTCAACCTCACTGCTGAGCAGATCCACACCCTCTACCGTTTGGACCGGGACACCATAATCGCCATTGTGGACATGACACATGCTGACCTCGTGAGCATGATAGATAGCCCAACCGCCATCCCACCCCTACTGAAGGTGGTGTCTGCACTCCACTTCCTGGCCACAGGCACCTACCAGCACACAGTGGGACAGTTGCATGGCATTTCACAGCCACTGTTCTCACGGACACTCTTCCAAGTGCACGATGCCCTCCTGAAGCACGCCGACGACCACATCACACTACCACGCACGTACCAGGAGATTACCAACGCTAAAGTGGGATTCCATGCACTTGGCGGCATCCCGGGTTGCATTGGTGCCATCGACTGCACCCATGTTGAATTGGTTGTCCCACATGCCATGGAGGTCCAGTACCGCAACCGGAAACAATTTCATTCAATCAATGTGCAAATGGTGTGTGACTCCAACAAGATATTTACGCATTGTTGTGCCAGATTTCCAGGATCTACCCATGATTCTATGGTCCTGAGGAACACAAGAATACCACGCTACATGGAGCGACACGCAGGGCACAGATCCTGGCTACTCGGTGAGTCTCATTTCATGCATGACATCGTGGCCCATTTGATGCGTCAATGACCTTGCAGGGGGGGGGGGGGCTACTTAGCACTATCATTCCACTGACACCCTTTATTCGTCTCATACAGGTGATGCCGGGTATCCACTGAAGAGATGGCTCCTTACACCAATCCGGAACCCACAGAACGAGCATGAGGAGGACTACAACCATGCCCACTCACGTACCCGTGTGGTCATTGAACAGGCATTCGGCCTACTGAAGGCTCGTTTCCGCAGCCTCAGCAGGTCTGGCGGGGCACTCATATACAGCCATGAGAAGGTTTCTAAGATGGTCATGGCATGTGTCATGCTGCACAACATGTGCATACGTAGGAATGTGCCCATGCCCCCTGACGCTGTACTGCATGCACCTGAAGATGATGATGATGATGAGGGTGGGGATGTGGAGGCACCTCAAGGAGTCCATGAGGCACAGGATGCACGTGCAATCCGACAGAGCATCATAGATGCATGCTTCTAGCAACCACGCATGGTGCCTATTACACGGAAAGGGGACCTGTGGCACTGTGTGTGTGTAGTACAGGCACATTGTGGACTGTACGCCTATGAAGGCCTCGTACGCAAATATCAATGTCCACACATGTCATTGGATGATAATGAGGTGCTGTATTGTTGATGTGATTTGATTTATACACCCTATGGACCCGCCACCCAGTGAAGCCCAACACACCCCCTCCACCCTACTACCTCCCCCCCCAACACCAGTGTCCAAATATGCATGCTGTCCGTGGGTAGACGCTATTGCAAGCCCCCTCTACGGGTATCAGGGGCACCCCTGCCCGTGGAGCGCAGGTTCCTGCCAGATCTGCGTTGGGGGCTGCCCTGGACGGAACTTGCCACGGATGAGGTCTCTGCCTGCTCGCGTCCATGCATGTCTCTGAGGGTTTGTGAGAGCTCCGAGAGCACACGGCGCACAGCAGCAAGTTCAGCACAGACGTCTTTGGACGTCGCATGCAGTTCCCCCCTCAGGCTCTCGGTGCTTTTCTCCATTTGTGCTCTCAGGCTCTCGGTGCTTCTCTCCATTTCTCCCCTGAGGCTCTCACTACTTTTCTCTATTTGTGCCCTGAGTGTCTCGGTGGATGTTTCCATGGCTGCCCTGGAACCCCCGCATTCATTTGCATGGTCCTTGAGTAGCGTGGACGCTTCCTGCTGTTGCTCGATCAGCAGGTCGAGGGACTGTTGCCTCTGCTGGGCCATGGACATTTGCGGTGGTGTGACAGGGGGGCTGCTCAACACATGTTGCCTTGGCACAGGACTTGTGGGGGTTGGCAAGTCGTCGTCTTCAGGGTGCCCCTGCGTGGTTTCGTCATGGTGTAGGGGATGGAACATGCAGGGGGATTGGGAAAGGTCATGGATGGTACCTACGTCGCCAGCACTGTTTTCCGTGTCGGAGCATGCTGGCATGACAGCTGTGTCACCTATGGTGCTGCTACCACCAGAGGCAGTGCCATCAGATACGTTCTTTGGGGGGACCTGTGGTGCTGGGGTTGTGGACTTGCTGGCTGCTGGGGTGCCTGTTGCAGTCCCCTCCAGTGTGCTGCCACTTGATTCCTGCTGCTGCCGTGTCTTGATCCTTGCACCTGAGGTGGAGGCTCTTGGGACGTTGGTCCTGGCCCTCTTTGCAGGCGTGCTGGTAGGGGTGTCCTGCAGCTCGTCGTTGGTATCGGACCCTGTGGTGGAGTAAAGAGGGGCGAGCGTTAGTTATGGGTCTGTCGGATTTGGAATGGCAACGTATCAAATGCATTGGGGTGGTACATGAGGCTGATTTGGGACTGGGCCTTGGAGGTGGTCTCATTTTCGTGTGGATTGAGGATGCATTCATTTGGCTGCCTGCAGTTAGGGGGTGCATGCTGCACATGTAGGGGTTGTTTATGGCTTCTTGGTTGATTTGTTTGTTCATTCTGACTTTTAGAGGGCGCTGTCAGGGCTAAGTATGTATTGCACTATGGGGTCACATGGTACTGCACATGTTCGTGGTTTGTGGATTTCGCATTGTTTCTCTTGGCCAACCTACCTGATTCTCCGGATGTCGGCACTCCTTTCTCCATCCCTCCGACTCCCTCTATGCTCTCCATTCCTATGGTGGAGGCGCAGATTTCCTCCCAGGGGGTCAACTTGATGGGCGACTCTGAACCCCCCCCGGTAGCTGTGGCGATGTTCCTGTTCGCAGAAAGTATGCTGCGTACGCGGATCCGCAGGTCGTCCCACCGCTTGCGACATTGCTGTGGCGTGCGGGGTGTTGTCCCCACCGCACTTACGCGCTGTGCCACCAGGACCCATATGGCCTTCTTGTTGGCAAGGGCCGTCCTGGTCATTTGACTGGAGAAGACGACGGCGGAATTTTCCTGTAGGGTCTCGGTGAGCACGGTCAGTTCCTCTCGGGAGAAGTGTACCTGCCGCTTGCGGTCACACGCTTTCTTGGCTACCTTTCCCATATTTATTTTTTTAACTGGGGTTGCTAACGGGTTGGGATGTGTGTCAGGGTCGGATTTTTTATGGTTGTGTTGGGATTCGGATTTTATAGTTGTGCGGCGTGCTGTTTCCCGTTCCGGCCACATGCTTTTACTTCCGTTTCCGTATATTTACGGTGGCCGTAATTTGCGGTGCACGCTCGTTACGGTGACCGCTCATTACGGTGACCGCTAAGATGGGTGGCGGTATTGCACCTGGTGCAGCGTACGGCGGCGGTAAGGGCCGTTTTGGGGTCATTTCCGCCATCGCAGCCTTTCGGATTCCGCCATGGCGTAATGCTCGTGCCCGATGGGTCGTGATTGGCCGCACTTTGCTCCTTCGTGCAATGGCGGAAACGCTATTTACGCTGTTGCGGTCCGGTCAGTCAATTTCCGCCAGGGTCGTAATGAGGGCCAATATCTCATGAGGGCTGATGCCTGTTGCTTTAGCAGGGGTCGATCTAATGGCCATTACTACTAAAGTCAACAATAGATCCCAACTGGAGCCTGCCTCAGCTATACATTTCTTCAATGTATCCACTATAGATCTATTGTTTCCCTCTACTTCTCCTGATGAAGAGGGCCTATAAGATATGTGCAGTTTCATCTGTAAACCCAATATCTTCCACACCTTGCTCATCAGAGCAGTAGTGCAATGACATTCCCAGTCTGATTCTATCCTTTGGGGTAACCCAAACCTTGAAAATATGTGATTTACCAAAAATGTGGCTGCTGTTTGCGCACTGCAATCCCGTGTGGAAATACATTTCACCCATTTGGACATCATTCATACCAGTCAATAAATACTTATTACCTCTAGCTGATCTTTTTACAGGCCCAACATAGTCGATTTGCAAATCTGACCATGGAAGAGTGAAACCTTTTTTTATTAATGGAGCCCTAGGCATAGGTGAAGCAGGTTGAAATTGTGTTCATACCAGACACACCCTGGTGTATAGCTGCACATCTTGGGACATATGTGCCCAGTGGCATAGTCCTTCAATATTTCTAAAGTTTTTTGTGAACCCCTGTGTCCTGCAGTTATTGTGTCATTCACGTGGTGTAACATTAGCCCTCTGAATGAAAGAGGCACCATCCATTGTATTTGACCTATTACATATTACTTAATCATCAAACCATGCTGTAGCTTAATTCTCTTTTTGGTCTTTAACAACACTCTCAGCTCTTCCTTTTCTTTGCAATTGTTTTCAGATAGAGGATTTTGTTCTGCATCTACTAAATGATTATAAAATATGCCTACCACTGAGTCTTCTTTCTGTGCCTTAATTAGAACCTAGTGTGTCATAACTCCATTGTACAACAGGCTGTTCGACCTCTTTTGAAGATTTGCAGCGTGTAACCGCATCTACCTGTATCTCACCAATCAGGTGTTCAATGGGAAACAACTCTCCCATTAAAGCCCTAATCTTGGCTAATTGATCTGCTTTCTCATTTCACTCCGTATTCTCCCCTGGTGTCTTTAAATGTCCACAAATTTTCCTCCAGTATATTGTAAATCATTCTCTGATACTGAATTGTCTATAGCTTGGATCATTTTTATGTTTAAGAGGTTTTTCCTATATGCGAGCATGTCTTTCGTCGTCTAGCCAGGTAAATACTCCAAAAAAACTGTTTCGTGCATTAAGAGAATCAGTCACCTGGACAATTTCTTTGAATTTGTTTTCAATTGCGGTAACAACTGCCTTATAAATGGCAGCCAGCTCTGCTATTTGGCTACTCCTAGCTCCAATTCTCAGGCTTGCGCTTGGAATATTGTCACATTTGAACCAAATATTTCCTATCCCTCCTACAAGTTGCTTTTCTTCATCATTTCCACATGATATGCCCATCCATCCACATACACTGTTGGCAGGCCTCCACATACCTCTCCATTGAAAGTTTCATGTGGGGATTGTTCAAATGCATTAAAATTGGTCTCTATTTCTGTTTCATCAGACATGCATTTAACTGAGCAATCATGCCGATCTGCCAGCTCTTGATCCACTGGGCTCCTTTTATTTTGACCATATCTTCCTTCCACAGGGAATCCTTGCAATGCTAATATCCAGGAAGTAATTCTAGACTGTGCCAGATTACCTGATCTAATTCTTTTACTTTTCAAAAATTGCAAGGGTTGGTGATTTGTTTCAATAATTACTTTTTCTCCCTGAATAGAAATGCTGCAACGCCCAGACAGTGGTCAGAAGAGCCTTTTCACATTCACTGAATTTAGTTATAACCTGAGACAACGCCTTTCTCGCATAGGCGATAGTTTTATGATTTAATGCATGCCTTTGAGATAACGCAGCTGACATACACTGATCAGTGAATCCTATTTCTACAAAGAAATCCTTATTATTTATGGGATAGGCCAAACAATGCGCCTTCATGAGACATTCTTTCAATTTAGCTACCGCTTCAGATTGCTCTTTTTCCCATTTCCATGGTACACTCTGCTTCAGCAATTTAGTTAAAAGTTGAGTGATCTCAGTGTACTTCTCAATAAACTTCCTGTTGTAACCTGTCATCCCTAACAAACTCTTCAAACCTTTTAAGTTAGTAGGATTTTTCAATTTCTGTATTGCTTCCACCTTTTTCTTTTGTATATTTAATCCATACTCAATCACTTCATGTCCTAAGAAATGTACTCTCTTCTTGCACAACTGTGCCTTCTGTAAGGACACTATGGGCCTCATTACAGCTTTGGCGGTAGCTATGCCGCTATTGGCGGCATGGCTGCCTCCAAAACTGGGTCCGGGTCCTTGTTCCCTGAGTGGGGAATTACCGGGCCATTCCGAGTTTGGAGGGTCCGGTAATTCCTCCCTCTGGGAACCCAGGCCCGGACCTTCCCCATTCCCATTCGAGCCCCCATAGGGCTCAATGGGAATGGGTGCAGGGAGCTAACAACGGGCCGATTACGACCGGCCCGTTGTTAGCTCCCTGGTCCCCTCGTGGGACCCGGTAACGACACCTGGTTTTACCAGGTGTTCTTACCGGGTCCCGCGAGGGGACCTAGTAATTAGGCGGAATGGGTTTAAGGGTCTGCATCCATTAGCGGCACCTGTTAAGCCATTCCGCCAAGATTGTACTGAGGCCCTATGGCTCCTGCTGTCTGTAATTGGCCAAGCACATGTCTAATCTCATTAAAATGACTCCTTAGGTTTTCATTTTTTATGAGAACAACATCCATATAAACTATTGTTCCCATTTCTGCTGCATTTGGGAGTGCTTTTCTCAAAAATATGCCAAATTCACTCCCACTTTTGACATACCCAAATAGTGTTCTGGACCAAGGGCATTGAGTTTTATCAAATGAAAAGGCGAACAAATTGTGTATGTCTTCAGCCAATGGCACATACCACTTCCCAGATGTAAGGACTAGCGAGGTAAACACCTTTGACCCATGTATCTGCCCAAGGCCTTGATCAATAAAAGGGAGCAGCCATCTAGACACTGTTACTCTTTTGTTTAATTCTCTCAAGTCTGCAGATAGACGCCATTGACCATTTGGTTTTAACACACCCAAAATGGCAGTGTTGGAAGTACTATGAATAGGCCTGATAATTCCTCTCGATTCAAAGTTTTTAATTATCTCAGCCAATGACTCTAACCATGCCAGTGGTAACCGATATTGACACAAATACCGGATCTCTACCATATCCCTCTGGTAATGTGGCAACATGTAAATGGGTTTGGCCGCAATCATAAGCGTCCTTGGCAAAAACATCTTTAAATTACATAAATATTTGTCTCAACTCATTCCTATCCTCTTCATTGTCACATGTATCTGCTCCCTGAATCTGTTACTCTACCATTTTTGAGAATTCTGGAAAATCCTCCAATGGAGGAACCTCTGTGCTTTCTTCTAATTGTGTGGCTCTATCTCTTTGTAGAGTTGCCACCTGGACATATTTTTTAATACCAGCCTCCATTTCAAAAGGCTGACTTTCTGTTTCCTTTTTACTTAAATCAAATAATATTCAATTCTCCAGGTGACAGCACACTGTTTCATTGGAATCATAAGCTACACAGACTGCATTTTGAATATCCCTTTAGGTTGAGAATCCAGAGACTCTGGCAATTCACCCTGTGCATTCACATATTTCCAAGGGATGTTCCTGATCACTGTATTGCTGAGAACTGCAGAATAATGTGATTTTTGTATTGCCATTCCTGATGCTGAGTTCTCTTCTAAATAAATGTCCTGACACCCTTTATTATCTACCATGATTTTGATAGGCCCATCCCCAATCTCCACCAGTGGTGCATATTTACATTCAAGACCTTGCTGCTTCATGGATTCATTTATGCACACAAATGCATCAGACTCCTTCATCTGCTGTCCATTGCTGTGTTTTAATGTTATAGTGACTTGTCTGGTGAATGTAGGAATGGTAACATCCTTCTTCACCTGTAACTCAATTGTATATGGCACCAACTGCACACAATATTAAGCCTGTCTCTTGTCTTCAAACTCAGGTGCAGGTCCTCCTAGCCGGGACCACACTTTTTGATTAAGGAAGTCCAACACCATAAACATTCTGCGCATGATGTCATTTACCAAATAAAAATAATTTTGTGTCCCACTCACTATCCACACATTGTGACAGATGGTTTCTGGGCAATGGTAATTTTTAGCATTCATTTTCCTACAACTCTATTCCCTGAGTCCGGCCCATCTAACCCTGAATACATGTTGGTTTTTAATTCCGAATTTTGGTATCTCCTCCCTTTCAATTATTCGCTGGAATAGTTTCTCATTAATAAAACCCCTTTCTTGTTCAAGTGCTCACGTGGCTTTTATCATTTCAGAATGACCAATCACACCAATATGGATCCATGGCTGCTCATCTCCCATGTGTATTTCAGAAAGGGTTGTAATATGTTTTTCTGTGGTTATCTCAGGGATAACATTCTGCATGCACTTCTCTTTTAAGTAAAAGGGCAATGTATTTTCATCTATTTCGGTTTGCCATTTTTTACTAGGATCCAAATAAATCTCCAAATAAATCTCACTTTGCATTTCACCCTGACACATCAGGATGACAGTGACACTTGGCAAACAGCCATTTTGAAGGTACACCTCCACTGCATTATTTGATTTAGAAAGAGTGTGGCATTTGGTTATACTGTTGCTCCGTGACTTTACATTCGTAGGCCTCAATGTTTTTTTTGTTTGTTAGAGACCACAGAATTCCATTTAATCCATCAATAAGGGGTGACAACCTCTTCAGAAAATTTGTTCCCATCAAAAATGGGATTTCACTGATAGATGTGACCAATACTTCCTGTCTCATCCTATGTTTTCCTATCTTTATGTCAACCTCAGTGACACCTTCGATAGGTATCTCCTCACCATTGAAATTATGTACTGGACTTACATTTTCTCTCACTTTGATGTGATTATGTGGAAATACCCCTTCATTGATACTTTTTACCAGCTCTTTGGACATGATCGTGGCCTGTGCACCCGTGTCAATCATTGCAAACGCATTGCACTTCTCTTCCACAGTAATGGGAGCATAATACCTGTCCTCAACTTCTTCCAATAGACACAAAAAGTGTGAATTTCTGCTGATTTCAGGACTCACTTTTCTCAGGCCCTTCTCACTTTTTGCCAAGCACAGGGGCAAGTGAAAGGATATCTTTCCCTCCTTTTTGACAATTCACCTCGCAAATCTTTGTCTCTCCGTATTCAGAAGTCATCTGGAGTGTAGCCATCATTCGTTCCTCTGTTCGGGACCATCAGCATTCACACTGCTGTTCACTGACTGAAAAACCTCACAAAAAACATGTGGTATCTTGTCATTTCCTTGCCCAAAATATTGATTTACATTTTGTGTGTTTCCTGTTCTCTTAGTCTCTTGGAAGTCTCTTGGAATATGTGTGGCTCAAAATACTCTTCGGGTGACTGGTCTGTACCCTCCTTTTGAGCAGTCATTGTTTCTGTCTACATTTCATAGGCATTTTGAGTATCAACGGACGATGTATTAAAAATCAAACCTACCCCTTCTTCAGGTGTTTTAACATGGCATGTGATGTCTCTTTTGAATCTGCCTCTTTGCTCTTTTGAAATTTCTTGTTTATTCTCTTTATTCTGTCCTTCATTTGAACACACTTCGATAGTCTGATTCAATTCTAAATGAAACCAAACTTCCTTCTAATGTGTGTGTGAATCCCCTGCCTTATTTTGATTTGTGGTCATCTTCATGCTTAAATCGGCAAGCAATTCAGGGCCGTTACACACAAATGGTTCATGGGATTCAGTACCTTTATCATTGCAGGGGCTATTAGTACTTAGTCACTTGTTGTCAGAAGAAGTCCCCAGATAATTTCTGCAGCCTTCTGCACCCTCATTTGATGGCTGTTTTTGAACTGCACAGAGTTTTCCTATTTGTTCAGACAAAAATTTAACTTGGGCCTCAAGACATTGAAATGTGTCCATTTCCCTGGAATCTTCTCTTTGCGGCCTAGACCACTACTGGTTACATTCACCCTGGTTGAATCTATTCTGGTATCTCTCAGGAGATTGATTTCTATTTGAGTTGTTTCTGAACTCTTGATTCAGGGGAGGTGGGGAGCGATGTGTGACCATTCTTCGGTTGTGATCCACTGGTGGTGGTGATTGAGTATAGTAGTGCCGGGTATAGTTAATGCTTTGTCTTTCATTCTGTGGGAACTGTCCCCTATGCTGAATTTCATTTTCAGTAAACCGATCCACATATCGTGGTCTGTCCGAATTGCCATATACCATATTGTTGGAGTCAAATCTGCTCTGTGCCCCCAATGTCTGGTATGGACCATTGTTTCTTTGATCTTGATTTTGCCTTTGAATGTTATTCATGCCTCGGATATCGGGTCGGTATCCTACCCTAGGTCTGTCTCCCATATATAGCTAGGACTAATGTAATTTTCTCTATTGCTCTGATCATGTGACTGGAACATCGGTGTTTGGTATGACAGCCTCTGTGGCGCGCCTCTTTGATCAGATATCATATTATTTCTGAACTGAGTTTGGACTGATTCAAGTGGCATTTTTGCAGATTTTATCTCCATTACCATTAGTATGGAGTCTTTAGATTTTGGTTTTGCCTCTTTAACTCTATCTACCTCTCCACTCTGACAGTATATGACCTCATATAGTTTAGTCCCTTGTTCTACAATCCACTCCAGTGACTTCTCACGATCATATTTGTGAATTAACTGTGATATAATGTCTTTTTGTAAGCCATAAAAGTAGGCAGTCTTAAATTCAGTCAAATTAGGACTAAAAGATACATCAAAGCGGGAGAATGCTCTTTTTTAGTTCCTGGAGAAATTGGCGATGTGACACATTTGGCTTCGCTGTCATGGTATATGCTGCCTTTTTTGCATCCTGCAATGGCTGATATGGTGAGAAGTGAGTGATGTCTAACCTCTTTTTAAAATTCTGCCCATGACATATTTTCTTGTTCATTTAGACGTCTGGTAATGCTCGCAGTAGCAGCATCAAGAGTTTGGTGAGAATGCTGTCTATATTGTTCCCTAGGTATTTGCAGAGCTTTAAATATATCATGCACTGTTTCCAAGTGATCCTCTAAGGAACTATCATCTCCCTTTTTGAATGGTTTAATCAAGGCCTTGATCGATTTCATTATTTTGATAGTGATAGGACTAATTGGCGCTACATTTGTAGTAGGATTATTCTGTTGTTCATTCCTTCTCTCAGGTGGATAGGACTGATGGCAACCACCAGTGAGTGAGTCAAACTTCCCAAATGCATTACAACCACGCCTAGCCACTGGTGTAGCCACTGATACATTGTTCCCTCACGTAGAAGTGGGGATAACCTCAATCCCATTGAATGTGGTGCCTGTTGTTTTTCCTGAGAATTGAAGTTACATATTTGCTGTTCCAAATCTTTGCACTTTTTATGCAGTAGGTCTGCTTCCTGACAAAGGTAAGAATTCTCATCACCCATCTTATTGATCACATCCTGCATTTCACTTATTTGTATTTGGTACTGATTAAATTCCCTGTCCTTCTTGTCCTTTTCCCTCAGCATTTTGGCAATTTCTTGTTCAATGGGCTGAAACTCCTCTTCCCTTTCCATGTCATCTTTTTGAAGTGTTTGCAACTCCAAATGGATGTCCTCTTTCTCTTGTCTGATGGCATTTACCACCCCTTTTAGTTGTTTTAGCTCCTGCTCGCTTTCCCCAAACTGTTTCCTGCTTTGATACAGCTGTTGTTCTAATTCACTGCATTTGGATTGCATTTCTTTATGACATGATGCTCATTCCGATTTTAGATTTTTCTTCTGCTCATCAGCCACATCTAAATTGATCTGTAACCTGTTAATTAATCCAGCATCATTCTCCTGCAGTCTTAAATACCGATTTAAAAGAAACCAGGTCTTGGCACAGAGCCTTATTAAGGAATCTTTTTCAGCATTTTTGTCCATAGCTCTTAGCAATCAGACTTGAATTATGCTGCCCTCTTCAAAAATATTATTTAACGGTTCTTTCTGCACTTCTGAACAAATGCATTCACGCCAAAGGATGCCATTGTCTTATGACCACACTCCATTTGCATATAACTTTGCCTCCCGGTATTTCACCAGTTGAGGAAATGTGGCTTCAATTTGAGACATAATGATACAGTGTGCAGCGCTACACTAATCTCACAGAATTAGTTCCCTTTAAATGCGCAAATGGCTGTGTGGAACACACTTACCACGCCCAGTAGCTGCTTTACAGTCTGTTCCCGGCCAAGGCACCAAATATCAAAGGGTTTTTTGTCATAGAGCTATTACCTAAATTGGCGGTATTTTAGTATCATGGTAAATTGGCAGTATATTAGTGTGGTGGTAAATTAGTGGTGAGCATATCCATAGCACTGTCCTATATGATGAGACAAACCTTCTCCCTTTTATAATTATGCTCTACTTAAGGGTAAACCTTATACATTTATCAGGAACAAAATATTACCACATATTGCGCTGATGACTTACATACAACATCAACCTACCGTCTTGAACGGTTCTGTCCAGCTCCAAGCATGCACAGCTGTACACACTCACACAAACACACTGGTTTTCTGGCTGGCTTTTACAGTTTTTTCATTTTGTTCCCTGCTTTACCTACGGTGGAAAATACTTTACGACTAAGGTGTATGCACTAAGGCACTCCCTAATTACCTCCCCTCATCTAGAGAATAATCACCAGAGACATAAGAAAATCGTACACCAATTCCTTTTTACCCTTTTTTATGAATATGTTAAAATCACGTCAGTTACAATAAAAGCATAATTAATTTCACAACAATATATTTGCAAACTCTTACCAATTCATCAACACTGCTGTGGTTACCTAGAAGAAGAAACATAAACATGCATTCCAGTACATTTAAAATATTTGTAACATTATCTTCTGTCCTTTGCCATTGAGCAAGTGTAAAAGTAAACGTCGAGCATTTTGTTTTAAAAATAACCCCCTGTACTAATTGATGGGAACTGCAGTCAATCGTCCATACTCCTCATGTTTTACAACTATTTACATTGAATTATGAAGTTTCTCCGATATGTCTGGAAAACTCCCTTTCTGTCGTGGGTTATCTGTACAGAAGTGTTATAACTTCCGCACTGCTTTATCGCGCCCCAGAAAGATGCCCTTGGAGTCCCGGCAGTCTTCAATGCTGGGTCAGCACAGCCTTCACTCTCATCTCTCTCGTTCGGCAACCAGCAGCAAGAAGCCCCCACCCTTTCTCTCACCTCTATTTAACTCTCCTGCCTGTCATTCAAAACTAAATCTGCCCTCTTTCTGACATTTTCAGCAAATTCCAGAATTCTGACCTCTCTGTCCAATCCCTAACGAGAGCTTATACTTATCTCTTCTTGCTTCGTGCACAGATAAAGAACTCTCTGAATGGAAAAAAACAGGTCATTAATCATTTGCAGCACATTTCCTTCTGCAGAACGAAAAGCAAGTACAAATAAAACAGAATCTTCCATCTGTGCTCACTTATTGCATTGTAATGTTAATCAGGAGGACTAATTAGGTAATGGGGTATCATTTAAAAAGGCTGGTTATTGAAATAATCTGGGTTAGTTTCTTCAATGCAACATTACGCAGATGGCAATTCATAAATAACATGAGTCATTTAATACATGTGCTGAGTACATTTTGAATCTGCTGTCTTTTTGCAATCATTTTTGTTACCATTGAAAGCCTAGTCCGCTGCTATGCAGAACTCAATGTGACATTTTACCTTTTCTGCCTTCACCTGCACTAAATAATTCACTATCCCTATTTGTATTCATTTATACAACCTCACTGAAAGTACTGTCATGTAATCACTAATTTGCTGCTACCATCTGAACCCATTTTACTGGCTGCTTTCATTGAAATCACTGCCACAGTACACTACAGTCCTAAGCTGTATACATTAATGTTGCAGGTGACAGATGTATGGGATTTAAATTGATGCAGCTACAATTACGTGTTTATTCGAACCATTCGACAAAAAGTGGTGAACATTCTGTTCCTCCAATCTAAAGATCAACTGTGTGTGTATTTTCAGGAGTTCTTTTGAACAGAACTCCAATATTATCCATATTTTCTTTAAATGTATTTATTCACTGAAGTGAAAGATTACTACATTTTGAAGGTTATGCATACTATCAAGGTGGTTATTATTTATTATATATGAAATAGGTTCATTGTTAGAATGGATTTCTAAACTCTGGCCTGATGGATAGACATTTAGGAGGCCACCCTTGTTAGTGAAACAGGGGACCTTCTAGGAAGATAGCCAGGCCCATTCATGGTAGCTTGGCGAGCAGTCAAGGCTAAATCTCAGGAGTAGTGAGGGTAAGTAAAGGTCTTCAATGAGCATACACAGTGAAACACCAAGAATTACCATTAGACAGGAGTACACCAAAATATACTACTTATTAAGCCCAAGAATCAACACAAGTGAATAATGAAAAGCAATAGAAAAATAAAACACAAGCAACACACTATGTAAAATATATACACTCAATGGAGTAAAATGCAATCAAGTTAATATATCTGCCAATACCTGCAAAGGAAGGGGGAAATAGCTTTCAGAGCATAGAAGAACTTCAAAAGCGAAAACCCTAACTTTATAATTCCAGTCCTACAATGAATGGAGTCTTGTGATCAATGTTCGATGCATGCAAAAAAGCACTTGACCGTGTCTAATAGTCACATAGCACCTTTATAGAGACCTGGAAAAGTTAGGGACAGAAGTCTGAAGGGTGAAAACAGGTTCCAAGAGTCAGGAGAGGAAATGTGATGAACAAAGCTATTCCCGACTTTCAGTGGACTTTAGGAAGCAGAGGATACCCAAGCCAAAGAGAGGACTACAAGGAATCCTCTCTGCATAAAACGTTATGGATGAGCAAGGGCCCACCAGTAAGTGGTTTCAGTACTCGCAGCTGATAACTCAGTTTTGGTTCAAACTTTACACGTGTGAAAGGGTTCTTTTTTAGAGGTTCGATTTCCCACCCTCGATTCGGCTTCAAAGTGTACAGGTGCTGCGGGTGCATATGAACTCTCAATTCAGGTGATGGACAAAGGAAACACTGATGCAGCTTGTCTCAGGGCAAAAGAAGGAACATGGGAAAATCGCCTTCATCAACCATCACTGTAGCACAGTGACGTTGGGCCACTCAACTCTCACAATCTGATGCAGCCTTTTCTCTTGTGGCCCAAAGCATCTGGTCATGATGAAATTCAATTTAAAGGTGCTTTGCAGTGAAAGTTAGGATTTCACAGAGTTTCATGTCAAAACTTGACGTGGCAGCACTCCTGCAAAGTGGACACATTTTGAGCTGGACATTCCACTGGATGCACAGGAGCACTTCGGAACACGCTCTTTTACAGTGTAAGCAGGAGACGTCGGGAGTCATTATTCCCACCACTCTAAAGGTTCAAAGCTCCTTCACATGTATTCTGAGATTGAGCACAAGCAGAGCTCTACCAAGACCACAGCGGGCTCAGGGTGCCAACCTTCTTCAGCACCTTTCAGGATAGTATTGTGTTCTGCTCAGCTCTTCTGGATACTTGGCTCCATCCAAATGTCGATTCAGACCTGTTGCTGGTTTACTGGTCTGCATTCAGGACCCCTCCTCACATCTGCAAGTCCGGTGACCGCTGGCACCCGGCTAGTCAATGAGAAGATCAGCCCTACTCATGTATACCAGCAGTGTCCCTATCAGGAACCACTGGGGCTCTCATGTTCTTGTGCACACTTGGCATCCTGGCACCATTAGTGTGGATTGGTACCAGACAGTCCCAACCCACTTCTTGGTTACCCATACACGTGATCTGCAGCAGCGCGTGAAAGAAACAGCTTTTGCAGGCAAGTGCATGCCCAAATAGGTAATTCCTGGATCATGAAGACTAGGGAAAAGGCAGAAGTACAAAATGGCCCAAGGAACAGACAAAATACCTCATGTCACGGCCATGACGGACACTAGCCACACTCATGAGCCAAACATGGGAAGAGCGGTATGGCTTGGTAAAAAGTTGTAAAATACAAGATAAAAATTCAGCTGCCACAGGTCTGTTCCTAGGCACACTTTACAGTCACCAAACAAATCCTTAGAGGATAACTAGGGCCAGGAAATATAAGGACGCCATTGAGCGGTACAGTAATATACTTTGCGCAATGATAAGATGTTACCAAAAATGGCAAAAAAGTCAAAAGACTAAGAGAAACAAAGTTTCTCACTACTGACAGCCTGAAGGATGTGCCAGTTTCCACTTACCAATGAGCGAAAGCCTTGTGGAGTGCAGCTGAGGACTGTGCTCTACTAGAAAAAGTCAGGACAGGATATTGGAACAAAAACAAAATGTTTGGGGGGTCCACGAATATAGAGGGAAAGTCACCTTTAGAGAAACTTTCCCTATATGAATTATATTTTAGGAGTACAGCAAGATTACCCTTGAAAAGGGATATTTGTGAATATCCAAAACATGTCAGGACAATTGAAGAAGTCTGCAAATATATATTCAATTGAGATCATTTCATACTGTTGTATGACTTTTTGAATGAGAGATATTCCATCTATTTGTTAAGTGACAAATTGGAATTTTGCTTTGAGGATGAGACTACATAGAGTAGAGTTTTTTAATGTAATTTTAATAATTCTTTTTTACAATTTGAGTAAATCGTTTTGGAAAATCCATGTACATTTTGGTTCTATTATGTTGAAAAGTGTTATTTGATATGCAATTAACAGAGGAACCTTCCCCATTTACAGTCCATTTGGGTTACTCATTAACAGGTCTTTTGGTGACGTGTAACAATTTGAAAAATAACACATTATTTTGAGCTGGTTCATCAGTAGATAAATTGTGGTGCAATCAATCTTGTGAATGGATATAAGAAAAATGGAAAAAATACATAACTCACAAGATGCTGTTGTATCATGGATCAATAGACAAGTCCATGCCTGATTTATGATTTCAGTGGTATTTATTTCTGCTGTGAGGGTTTTTCTGAGAACAAATGGAAAATAAAATAATTATTCAGTCTGAATTACCACCCATGACACCTTCAAATGTAGTATACAAGGGTAGTCTCGCCTGTTGGTACCTTCAGGAGCTCTATTTAAACCTGGCTGTGTCACAGAATTGTAGGTTACAGTGGGGTTCTTCAGGCAATGCTCTTTGAAAATAATTAGCTTAAGTAAATCACACATATTATCCTTTGAATAGTTAAGATAGTGTCTTCTTCTCCTACTCCAAGGGTACATAGGTATGGTGAGCATGAGAAATGGCTAGGGTAGTTTCACTATCAGAGATCCTATGAAATGAGGACATGGATATAGAAGGAGAATAATGAGCAGTGAGGGAGTAGTGATTCAAGTAGTAGACAAAGGAGTGATAGCCAATTGCAAAGGAGCATGCATTCCCTTTCATTACTATCTGCTGGAAACCAATTTGACAGCCTTCCACACTTTATCCTGATGCCTCACTTCGACCCACCCATTCAACTGCAGAGTTCACCTGATATTCTAATTTGTATTTGTATTTCTTTTGAATTTATAGGGAGCGTTACGCCAAAGTTCTTAACAATGAAGTCAGAGGCGGTACAATAATAATGATAAAACAATCAGAAAATCAATTATAGAGAAAGCAAATTGGCCTTAAGACCAGAGTAAAAGAGAGAACAGGAGGAGACAGCAGAGAGAGAAGGTCAGTGTGTTCCACGGAAGATAAGCCAATACAGAGAAAGAGCGGAAACGTGATTGAGCACAAGGTGGGCGAGGTACGAATAGAAGAAAGTGAGACTGTGATCAGAGAGATCGAGCAGGGAAATACCAAGAAAGAAGGAAGGAGAGATAGGGAGGCGATTATGAAGAGACTTAAAGATGAGTCAAAAAAATTATTTTGAGGCAAAAATGGAAAGGCAGCCAGTGAAGAAAAGAAAGGTAAAGAAGAAGAAATAGAGTCACAAGGAGCGAGTGAGAAAGTCCAAAGAGGAGAAAGGAACAATAGAAAAGTCAAGAAAAGATGAGAGATGAAATTAGAAGTTTAATGGAATAGAGGGTAAGAAAAAGTTCAGCTGTACGAAGCTTTACGAATATTGAACAAATAAAATCTGCAACAGTGAGAAAGAGATGAGAAACAGGGGTCAAGGAAAGAGAAAAATAAAGGTAGACACCTAGATTGAGTGCTGAAGGAGATATAGGAAGCTAAGAGGGAGGAAAAGAAATGGTAGTAGGCGGAAATGGAGGGGAGATAGAAGTAGCAGGAAAGAAGAGAAGCTCTATTTTAGAAGAGTTAAGAACAAGATAATAATTGGATATCCAAGACTGGATGGCCATAAAACAGGAAGTCAGGGTGGAATGAATAGAAGATGAGAAAACAGAAAAAGAAAGAAAGAAATGAGTATCATTGTAGAAATGGTAGAATAAATCTAGAAAGAAATAATAGAAACATGAGCACAGGCATAAATGCAGAAAAGAAGAGGACCCAGGACCCAGCCTTGAGGAACACTGTGATGCAGAGGGAAGGTAGAAGAAGATTGACTAGCCCAGGAGACAGAATAAGCAGTCGGACAGATAGGACTAGAGTCAATGGTGAACAGTCCAGGAGAGCCCACGAGGGGAGAGAGAGAGAAAAGAAGAGAGGAGTGATCTACAGTATCAAAAGCGGCTGACAAATCAAAGAGAATCAATAGGGAGAAATGTTTTATGTGGCATGCAGAGAGGAGGGAGTAGTCCATGTGTGGGAGGTTATTAGAGTTAAATTCAAGAGGAATGTGTGCATTTTTCCCGGTAAGACTTTGGTGGGCTGGCTAGGCTCCAGTAAGCATCCACCGGTCAGGCGCATGGGTGGGTGCTGTTGGTGGTTTAGGATAGAGTGCTAATGCCGGAGATTGGATGTGTGCCCAGCTAGAGAGAAATTTCTTTGTAGCTTGTCACTGCATACTAATGGCAGAGGTATTGAGATATGTCAGGGGTTCCAGTGTGGACGAGTATGTGAGCTGCTAGATCGGAATAGCATAGCCGTAGCTGCATTGTAGGGTGCATAGATGGGTGGCCAATGATGTGGCCTGTGTCCACAGACGTGGTCCAAAGTATACAAACCGTAAGCTTGGATGTTTCGGCTTCAATGTAGTTTTTCTTGGTCCAATGCGATCGGCTGGACTTGCTAGTTGTGGTCTCCCTGGAATGAAAGTCTGAGCCATGGGAGAGGGGCCCGGAGGGACGGGTGATGTACGATCATCTGTCAGTGCAGAGGTGTGGAGGGAGGATGAGAGCTTGTCACGGTGGGTGGTTGCGAACGCTGGCGGCATCCCTAGGAGTATTGGTGGATAGGAGTGTTGTATTTTGGTCAGCATTTCTGTGCGCCTATCGACAGTATTGAGGCAAAAGGGTTTCAAGAGGAGGAAGGGAAGAGCCAAGTATTCAGGGTATTTCTGAATGCCAAGTGATTGTCAATATTGCCGATGTGAAGAAGTAGGGAGTTCCAGATGATTGATGCTTGGACAGAGAAGGAATATCCGTCCAGTCTGGTGGAGTTGTAATGTGGGACAACTAGGAGAGATGCTGTGCCAGTTCTGAGCATTCTTGGGGGGTGGTAGCAAGTGATTTTGTCTTGGAGGAATTCCAGTCTGGTGTTGTGGATGGCTCGGTGAGTGAGGCACATGGCTTTAAAGGTAGTGCATCTACCAATAGGGAGCCAATGGAGGACTCTTAGTGTAGGGATTATATGTTTTCTGGGAGGTAGGTTAATGATCAGGTGGACCACAGTGTTTTGGATTCTTTGCACTTTCTTAGCTGAAACGCTGGTGGGCTTAGGTAAAGGAAGTTTGCGTAGTCTAAGCAAACTAGTATTTCCATTTTCCCAGGATTGAGGATGAGGTGGTTGGTCATCATCCAGTAGTCAATATCTGAGAGGCATGGAACCTGGCGATTTGGGGATTTTAAGGATAATCTGGGTGTCATCGTCTACGTAGTTGTTGCAGGTGAGATTGTGGGACCGGATGAGTGCAGGGAGTGGGTGTAGCTAGATGCTGAAGAGGAGGAGTGATAGGTATGCTCCTTGTGGGACCCCTTTTTTTACTGTAAGTGAGGTGGAGGTGAATGGGTGGACGAGCATGATTTGTGGCCGATTAAAGATGAAATAGGAGATTGTCATGATGCCTACCTCCAAGGAGCCAGGTCCGACCCAGCAACCCCAGAGGCAGGCATCATTCCCCCCAGGGAAGTGCCAGCGGGCCCAAGCTGGGGCCCTTTGGACACAGTCCTGGCGCCTTAGGCGCCAGGCTCATGTTGGACCCCTGTCCTGGCGCCTTAGGCGCCAGGCTCATAAAGCTAGACATGTGTTCAAGTGTTTTAATGTGCACTTACCTGATGCAGACCATGCTGCTACATCCAGGCCCTCTTGAGGCCTGAATGGAACTACTTTACCTGTGGGACTACTTTCCACCTGGGTGTGGTCGGGGAAGGATACATACCTGATCGGTGGAAGGATACATGCCTGGAACTTCCTCCAAAGCTATTTAAACCACGCCCGATCAGCAACTCACGCTTCACGTTGTTCTGCTCCTCGCAGCTGGACGCTCACCGTGTCAGCTCCTGCATCTGGACTTCAGCCACGCCTGTCAGCATCCTGGGTCGCCTGCAAAGGGAGATAAGAGAGAATTGGTGAGAAAGAAGACCTTACCTGCTAAAGCTGCATCACGGGGACATCACACCGACGATCCTGAAAGGGAAGACATAATTTTAAAAGCATTTCGCTTCGATCGCTGCAGCGCTGCATTTCACTCACCTTTCCTGGGCGCCTCCATCTTCAGCAGCGATCACCCACTTCCCAGAGCCTAGAGAGAAAAGACAAGAAAACAAGGTGAGAGAAAGAAGGGAAATAGGAAAAGCTCAGTTTCCTTCTAAGACTTACCTGTTGGGTCATTCCCATTTCATTTCGGGTACTGCCGCTTCCTGGTATTCCGGACCCCGGCCCCAATGGGGAAAAAAGACAAAGACATCGAATGAGCGAATGCAAAGACATTACCTGAACGCTCATCCAGAACTTACACTTCGGGTCGGTGCCATATCTCCGGCATACCGAACCGCGGCCCCTAAGGGGAAAAAGACATAAGCATTAGCGCTTGCTGCAATAAGACAATGAACAGTATTATTAAGCTTGAACTTTTGAACTTGCAACAGAACTCTTACAGCGCCTCACCTGAATAGTCAAGCTTATTTTGAACTCCCATCAAACCTCAATCCAGTGAAGTAACTGGGTTTCAACGCGCCCCTGCATCAGAAGCAGGATGGAGAACTCATCCTTCCAGACCCTAAGGTGAGACTTCACGGGGAATCGTGGAAGGGTATCGAGGAGGGTTGGAAGGGAGTGGGAGGCTTGAGCATTATTCCGTCAGTAGGTAATACTCCCTTTTCATGCACAGGGGAATATTCCTGCGAGCCAGAAAAGCCAGAGTAGAGGGGCCCTTCCTGTCCATCATCAGAGTCCTGCGCTTCACCATTGAAGAAGCATCAGCACTCGAAGCCAGACCTGCGCCTCCGTGGGAATCAGGTGAGCGTGACAGAGATCCAAGAGAGGGCAGTGTCTTTGATTCCTAATAAGTGTGGCCTGTCAAGGAGGATGGAGTGGTCGATCATATCGAAGGTGGCAGAGAGGTCAAGGAGGGGAGTACAGCTTCATAGGCCATTGGCAGATGGCAGCCTGTCCCTCAAAGTGGTCCCTGGTATACTGTAAAAGTAGAGTGATTTAGCGAGCACTGAATCACCTGAAATGGGTATTCAGTGATAATGTCGCTGGGGAAATGGCTGCCAGGTGGCGACATTTCCCTAAAAATGGAACCTCCAGAAAATCAAACACTTTCCCCAAATATTCTAGGACTGGAGGTAATGATATATATATATATATATATATATATATATATATATCTCCTAGAACATTTTTGGGAAACATTTTTAAGGGTCAGGAAACCATTATCACATGGATCCCTGAAATGTGGGTGTTGTGGCAATTGCAAAGCATATTTTTCCCCAATGACTATTGTTCACCAGGTAAGGCAGAAAACAAAACACTTTTTATTTAGTCCTCGACATCAGCATGCTTGAGAATATGCTAAACAGCAGCCTTAAAAAGATCATAACTTTTCTTTTAAACTTACGCTTGTTTTAAAACCTTCCAGATCGAATAAAAAAGCAAAATTCATTGAGCACTTTTGAGTATGTCTAAGATTTTTTTCTATTGATTTACACTAAAAGAATTGGAAGCGGTTAGATCCCAGTGCAAAATGTTATTTCCTTTGCTCATTTTCCAACTCATGAAGCTGAGTCCTGCCGCACACGGCGAAGGACACATTGCTCCTGCCGTGCAGTTAAGGCGACAGCAGCTGCTGCTCGGTGTTTCCCTCATTCCATAAATGTATCAGGCAATTATACCTCACTGTACAATTACCTTTAAGTGTGGCACTTCATAAGGAATTGGCAATTATACAAACAAAGGCTCAGAGACAAGAAAAACACAATCTACACACACAAAAAAAGGGAAGGGGGAGGGAACGGAAGGTGATGCTGTCACCGGATGCATTGTTTCATGTTTGATGTTGTGAAACTGGGAATCTTTTAGGCACATTGTTTGGTTAGGGCTAAACTGCCCTTGCACAAAGAATAGTACGCAGAAAGGCGCATTGGTGGATTCTGCTCTTTTAATCATTTTAAGAACAACTGAGGAGAGCATTTGTTGCCATGGGTGGGGGCTGGTAAGTAAAGAATGGGCTTCCTTCAGCCATATCATTCATCCAAACCAAATCATGTGTTTGCCTTGATGAAGTAAGGTGCATTCATGACAACGATTAGAAACGCGCCATTTTAATTTCATGGAAAATTGACCACATTATCCCAGCATAACTCTCTCACTGAAGGCAAAGAGCAGGGACATTAGAAGAGGGACACAATAGAGCCCTCATCTATCTGCAGCTCTTTCTAGCCTCTGCAGAATTGCTGCGTAGCCAGGTGCCACTGTGCTTCTCATGGACACAATGCTCTTTGAACGCATTACACAGGGCTTGCATGTTGAAAGAAATAACAGTAATTGCAAAGGAAATATTGCATTTTTTCGATTATAATAGAGTGACCAAAGCGAACAAAAGTGGGTTTTACCACTTTTTATTACTATGTAACTGATATAACTAAATATTAATACATCAGCTAAAGGTTTGTGCTTTAACCAAATGCTAAATAAAAAAAAAAGTTTACAAAAAATATATTTAAAAAAATTCAGTAAGTGTGACGTAAGAGTTTGTACAATTATTTTAATTTTTTTAATTTTGCTTTGGTAAATCGCGTATGTCATCTTCCCATGACAGATCCAGGGTGCTTTTAGAAGGGGTGCAGAGAGAATATGTGTATACAGAACAAATGAATCCATGCAGAGGCATGTAGGGGGTGCAAGCATTTACATGACTGAGCTCATTGGGGGATCATTAGGTCCAGAAAGAAAGTGCTGTTATTTCGGTATACCAGTGCTTTTCCGGGGCGGCAGAGTACAGTTTTGCCAGTGGGGGTACCTGATTTACCTCCAGCCACGAGCTGGAGGTAAATCAGGCCCCCACCGGCAAAAAACAGCCATTATTTCTGGCACCTGTAATACCGGTGCCGGCAATGCCGGCAATCCCCTCCATGGAGTCCTATGGGACTCCATAGAATGGGGATTTACCGCCCTGCCGCCACCTGCAATATCCCGGTAATTCCATGTTATCAGGCAGTGGGAACGGTAATATCATTTGCCGCTATTTTGATACTCTGCCAGAATTACCTGACTCCGAGTGACTCGTGACACTGGGAATTGCGGTATTGCATGTTATGAGTACCATCATTCTTTTAAGATACATGCATGTAAATTGTCTCTGCGATTCGAGCAAGGTTTCTTTCATTCGGTCCTTGACCTGTTATTTTTCTGAGCCCCCTAGTTGTGTTTAGTCGGTCCTGTGTTACATGTATGCACTCAACTTAGAAATGGAAGTCACAGCACCCAGTGAGGTTATTGCAGAACATTCACCACATATATTTTTCAGTATGGAATACTCATTGCACTGAGCTCAACAACCATATACAAATAAAACCAACACTGGTAGTAAGTTTGGGGAAAGGGCATTGACTTTATGGAGTTGTGGGATTGGGGAAAGCGAGGGTTTCTGGAGGGTGTCCCTTTGCATTTTGCAGTTGGAAGGAGTAAAAAAAAACAGTACAAAAAGGCGTCAGTAGATACATCGGTGGTAAAACACGTGGAAGCACCTCCATTGCTGCACTGTGTAAAAGTGCATAACATCTTCTGGCAGCCCAGTCCATTTCTATGGTAGTTCTGAAGCCTTTGTGTAATGGATCTGCATATGAATACCACTGTATTTTCTATCAAGTTTTACATGTGCTATTATGAATATTCAGAAATAGGTCTGTATTGCTTTGACTAAAAGTCTAAATTGTATTGTATTCCTACAAGCAGGCCCATGGAGAAGGAGTAGCTGTCCAAGCTGTAGTCCTGCAGTATTCAAAAGGTAACTTTCACAGCAGGTTCAATGGGGGAGGAACATCTGTCCGAGATGTGCTCGTAAAGTTTTACAAAAGGGCCTTTCTCAACTTTAGTGATGGGAAAAGGGAAGAGATATTCATACTTCATCATGACATTGGGGGCCATTACGAGTTTGTGGTATCCCCTCGGTAATACCGGCAGGATACCACCAAACGGAATTAGCATTCCCACCTCCTGATGTCCCGGTATTTCAGGAATATTATAGGTGGCGGGAATGCCAGTAATTCCTCATTCCATAGAGGCCCATAAGACTCCATTTTAGGAATTACCTAAATTACCGGTGCTGGTAATTCCAGCAGTTTTTTTCTGGTGACGACCCAATTTACCTCAGCTCTTGGCTGAAGTTAGATCAGTCACCCGCAATGGCAAACGTGTAGTTTCCCGGTATGGGAAAATTGCCGGAGACGGTATTATTGCCACTGTTACTAGCATTTTTCCTGCAATGAGAAACTTGTAATGACCTGTACGTCTATAATCTTTGCAAAGCGAACTGCCCATCAGCCATGCTGCCCAACCTGGACATGATGCCAGCACTGGCACACCCACACCATACCGTCCTGCTCGTCA